>NC_072820.1:20000-337500 GCF_027744805.1 Dunckerocampus dactyliophorus | reverse complement strand
TGAGGCGTCAAAATAAACAGTTAAACAGAAAAATAAAGGCCACCTTGCTGGCAGGGCGACCCACCCAATTGTCTTTTTTGCCTTTGCAGTAAACCCTCGTTTATCACGGTTGATTGGTTAAGTGAATTTCCACAAAGTTGGAACGGAATATTTTCGTAGTCAAGAGCGTAGCTAACCTGTTGACGATCTTCTAAATACGCTTTTTAACATTATTAGAGCTCTCTACACATGAAATATCACCTTTTCACTTATATTACCCAATATAGTAGACATAACAAGAGAAAATATGATAGACAAAAATAATACAGACACACAATTAGCATCGGGAGATTCCTTGTTTTTTTTACTTCTGGGACATCTTGGTGGCAAATGTAACATTAGTGACACCTAGTGACCAGTGTAGAATAATACATACTAAGGTGTCTTTCTGCATCTGGTCTTTGGACTCCAAATGTGACTTTTTTTTTTTTTTTTTAACCAAAGTGACATTTTCTTCTTCAGTCGTTAAAAAAAGCAACTGGGTTATCTCGGTGCTCCTTTTTGTCAGACAGGGAAATGCAGCCTTTGTCTCTCAGACAGTTACTCAGGCGGCCATCTTGCATTAGGTGGTCCCCACGTCGCCTGGGCATAACAGGAAGTGATCTGATGGCCATCTTGGGGACCCACCCGGCATGTTATTACCTTGACTTGCAGGAAGCGGGTCATGGATCAGGTATCAGGTTAGTCCATGACGTTATGATGCTGATTATTACTGCTTTGTAGCACGATACCAGAGTTAAACGTGACTAACACGTAGCAAAGTGCTACTTAGTCTCCATGGTTACGCCTTCATCACATTTAATCAAATGATACGGAGGAAGATTGTCAATGCCAGCTGATGACGTCACCCTGGGGGGCCCGAGTGTCCCTCTGCTGTGTGAACCTTAAAAATAGACACGGCCTGGGGTGGGGGTGGGGCGTCCGGCCCCGTCCGACCCCTCCTCCTAGCCGCCCTCCTCGTCCAATGAGCTGGTGGATGGCTATCAGGCTGAGTGTTATTATGGTCTGGCAAGAACATTCCAGGGAGTCCTGCACACTGACGATCGCTGGCTTTGTGGACGCTTGTCTTCATTGCGCTGGCCGCTGCCGTCCACTAATCTGGTGCCACTTTTCAGCTTCTCATGAGCCTCCGAGGACGCTCCTGCCAGTGAGCAAGGACTAGCATGGCGAGCGACCACATGGAGCAGCAGCAACTCCACAACTTTGTGGTGCGGGAGAAGGTGGAGGAGGAGGGCGAAGAGGAGGTGTTGCCTGCCACCGAGAAGGACCTGGCTGAGGACGCTCCCTGGAAGAAGATCCAGCAGAACACGTTCACCAGGTGGTGCAACGAGCACCTCAAGTGTGTCAACAAGCGCATCATGGACCTGCAGAAGGATCTGGATGATGGCCTCAAGCTGATTGGACTTCTGGAGGTTCTGAGCCAGAAGAACATGTACCGCAAGTACCACGCCAGACCCAACTTCCGCCAGATGAAGCTGGAGAACGTGTCGGTGGCCTTGGAGTTCCTGGAGCGCGAACACATCCGCCTTGTGTCCATAGGTGAGTCCTGTCAGGTATGGGTGGAGCCTCCAGCCATCCCTGACGAATGGCTGCACGGGGGGCGGGGGGCTGTGAAGCAGCTGTTGCCATCAGCAGCCTCCAGCAGTGACCTCCGACCTCTGAGACCCCAACAGGCTCCAGTGTCACATAACGGAAGAAAAGCAAACTTTTGACACAGGGGCGTGTCCACCTGTGATTGACAGAACGCAGAGGTGGTTCCAAAGATGTACAAAAAGAAGCTGCCCTGTTGGGGCGGAGCTTCGTTGTGTTTGTGTGGGGGGGTCCTCTGAGGGCGTAGCGTGAGGGATGTGTGTGTGTGGGGGGGTCTTCTGATTGACGAGGCGACAGCTGAGCTTTTTTCCCTCCTGCCCTCAAAATAGAAGCAGGCTTTCCACATGGAGACCATTGATATGATCATGTATGACACCAGATCCCATATGACTATTGCTCCTGTGTAACGGTAGATCCTGTATGACAGTAGATCATGTTTGTAGATCATGCATGACAGTAGATTGTGTAAGACACAGGTGTCAAACACAAGGCCCCGGGGCCAGATGTGGCCCGCCACAACATTTTATGCGGCCCGCGAAACCCTTGGAATAATGCATGTCAATAATGCACTTCACCTTTGCCCTTCTAAATGTATTTGACGTGTCATTTTGACAGAAAAATTGTACTGCATGCGGTTCTTCTAAACGTCAGTATCATCTAATCATGCAGCAAGATATTCCAAGCATTTTTCAAAAACAAATACTTGAATGTCTGCTTGTCACCATGACATTCTCACTTCACTTCTCATTTCGAAGCAAGTTATCCATCATTTTGTTAGTAAAAATATAATAATCTAATGCATGGGCAACTGTGTAATAATATTATGAGGTTATATTTATCTTCAGATTCATAAAAACTGACAGTTACAAGTGGCCCTCTGAGGTCAGCCATAACTGCGATGTGACCCTCAATGAAAATGAGTTTGACACCACTGGTGTAAGACAATAGATTGTGTAAGACAGTAGATCATGTAAGACAGTAGATCATGTATGACAGTAGATCATGCAAGACAGTAGGTCATGTAAGACAGTAGATCATCGAGGGAAAGGCTTCTTGAGACGTCATCTGTACTTCTGTGAAGAAGGTGTCGGACGTTTTGCTCCTCATCCGAAGAGCTTAGTCAGCGAACTAACAAGTGCTGGTAGCCTAGGCCTTAAATACAGTAAGAGTGGGCGGAATTGGTGTGCCAACACCCTCCTCCTATTGGTTCCTTACACTAAGACTGGGAGGAGTTGTGGTCTAATCCTCTCCTGCCATTAGCACCTCCGATCAAAGGGAAGTGTAGCTCCCTGTAGTTGGGTATGAACGACTCTGATACTGGCTTGTTAGCATCTATTGTTCTGGCTCGGCCCTGGCTCCACCTCATTTGCATGACTAAGAACTGTGGGTTTTGGTCTCAGTAACCTGCTGAACACAGGGTCCAAATTAAACCTCAAACCACCATTCCGATTCAATGATGGGTTCTGTTGTTTGACAAAAATAGCTTCCTTTACTCCTCTTTCAAACCATCTGTTTTCTTTGGCCAAAATCTTTACCTCGCTGTCCTCAAAAGAGTGATTGGTTGCTTTAAGGTGTAGATGTACTGCTGATTGAGGACCTCTAGAATTGTCCCTGCGATGTTGATAAAGCCTTTTTTGGAGCATTTGCTTAGTTTCCCCAATGTAGTGCTCTTTGCATTCCTCATCTTTACAGTGGATGGAATAGACCACATTGCTCTGTTTTTGGTTTGGAGCCTTGTCTTTAGGATGCACTCATTTTTGTCTCAGGGTATTTACTGATTTAAAATAGGTTGGAATTTTGTGTTGCCATAAGATCCTCTGGAGTTTTTCGGAGACCCCAGCTATATAAGGGACTACCACTCCTCTCCTTTTTGCTTCTGTGGGCTTTTGGGTTTCTTTCCCTACTCTCTTCTTTTGACATTTGTTAAAAGCCCACCGCGGGTACCCACAGGTTGAGAGCGCTCTCTGGACATGTTGTGTCTCCTTTTTCCTTCCCTCAGCACTAGTTGGTATTTGTTCCGCTCTATGTTGGAGGGTCCTAATAACCCCTAGTTTATGTTGTAGTGGATGGTTTGATTCAAAAAGCAGGTATTGGTCAGTGTGTGTGGCCTTTCTAAAGACCTCTGTAAGTAGCTGTCTGTCCTCTCCAATAATTACCTTGCAGTCTAAGAAGGCTAGTTGGTTCTCTTTAGCATCCTCACGAGTAAATTTGACATTGGTGTCCACCGCATAGAGATAAGAAATAAACAGTCTGAAGTAGAAACCTTCTATCAGAGATTGCAAACCAAGCTTATGCACGAAACCCATCAGGAGGTTTGTGAATTTACTAAATCGGGTTATATGAAGCACCATAGCAAAACCAAAGAAAGGCATAAGGGAAAATTCCAGAAACTTCTATTGGAAAATCGACCACAGCTTGTCGTAAACACTAAGGATGGGGGGAATCAGACCAATACTAAGGAAAATTGGATCAAAAATCTGTCAGACAGAAGCCTCTCGGAGACAGAGAAGGCAGTATTAACCAAGGGTCTTAACTTCTCAGTAACTCCCAAAACGATACCCACAGTAGACTATATCACAGCAGCTGAATCGGCCATCAGGAACAATAACCTTTCTAGAACAGAGGCAGGGGACCTTCGTCTGAGAATATCGGCCCTTCTCAGTAGTGCTAAACCACCACCGTCCAATATCACGGTAGGTGAGAGGAAAGCATGAGCGGCTCTACAGAAAGATGAGAGCATCACCATCTTACCAGCTGATAAAGGCAGATGCACAGTGGTTCTCACATTGGACTATGAAGAAAAAATAAAAAGTCTAATTAGTGATTCCAACACATAGGAGCAACTTAAAAGGGACCCATCCAGTAGGTATAAGAAAGAAATCATAGACTGTCTCCAAAAGTTAGAGAAGGAAGAAGTAATTGACAGACAGATGTATCATAGGTTATACCCTGGGGAGGCTACACCATGTATCTATGGCCTTCCAAAAATTCACAAGGAAGGGTTTCCCCTCAGACCCATTGTCTGTAGCATTGACTCTACCACGTACAATGTAGCTAAATACGTAAAAACAGTCTTATCCCCATTGGTAGGCAACACTGATCATCATATAGAGAACACAAAAGGGTTTGTGGCGAGTATCAGAGACCTCAGATTGGAGGATTAGACCACAACTCCTCCCAGTCTTAGTGTAAGGAACCAATAGGAGGAGGGCATTGGCACACCATTTCCGCCCACTCTTACTGTATTTAAGGCCTAGGCTACCAGCACTTGTTAGTTTGCTGACAAAGCTCTTTGGATAAGGAGCGAAACGTCCGGCCCCTTTCTTCACAGAAGTACAGATGACGTCTCAAGAAGCCTTTCCCTTGTTGGTCAACTCCTGTACGACTGAGAGCCTACACAGACACAGTAGATCATGTAAGACCGTAGATCATGTATGACAGTAGATCATGTCTGACAGTAGGTCATGCAAGACAGTAGATCATGTCTGACAGTAGGTCATGTCTGACAGTAGGTCATGTAAGACAGTAGGTCATGTAAGACAGTAGATCATGTATGACAGTAGATCATGTGTAACGGATGCCAGCCTGTGAGGCTGTGCGAGTGTACGTTGGTAAACCTCACTCCCTCTGCCTCAAGAGCTGCGCTGAACACGCGGCCGACAGTCCGGGCTTTTAGTCGTCTGGTCAGCGGCCTTGCCTCCCATTACGAAGGTCCTGGGTTCGGGCCCCGGTGCGGGAAGGTGCGAAACAGTGCCAGTTACATTGGTGCATGAGCCGGATGGGAGTGAGGTTTGAGGGGGTGAGTGTAACGGATGCCAGCCTGTGAGGCTGTGCGAGTGTACATTGGTAAACCTCACTCCCTCTGCCTCAAGAGCTGCGCTGAACACACAGCCGAAAGTCCGGGCTTTTAGTCGTGTGGTCAGCAATGTAAGACAATAGATCATGTATGATAGTAGGTCATGTAAGACAGTAGATCATGTATGACAGTAGGTCATGTAAGACAGTAGGTCATGTAAGACAGTTGATCATGTATGACAGTAGGTCATGTATGACAGTAGATCCAGTAGATCATGTATGACAGTAGGTCATGTATGACAGTAGATCATGTAAGACAGTAGATTATGTAAGACAGTAGATCATGTAAGACAGTAGGTCATGTAAGACAGTAGGTCATGTAAGACAGTAGATCATGTAAGACAGTAGATCATGTATGACAGTAGGTCATGTAAGACAGTAGATCATGTAAGACAGTAGATCATGTATGACAGTAGGTCATGTATGACAGTAGGTCATGTAAGACAGTAGGTCATGCATGACAGTAGATCATGTAAGACAGTAGATCATGTATGACAGTAGATCATGTATGACAGTAGATCATGTATGACAGTTGGTCATGCATGACAGTAGATCATGTAAGACAGTAGATCATGTATGACAGTAGGTAATGTAAGACAGTAGATCATGTATGATAGTAGGTCATGTAAGACAGTAGATCATGTATGACAGTAGGCCATGTAAGACAGTAGGTCATGTAAGACAGTTGATCATGTATGACAGTAGATCATGTATGACAGTAGGTCATGTATGACAGTAGATCATGTATGACAGTAGGTCATGTATGACAGTAGATCATGTATGACAGTAGATCATGTAAGACAGTAGATCATGTATGACAGTAGGTCATGTATGACAGTAGGTCATGTAAGACAGTAGGTCATGCATGACAGTAGATCATGTATGACAGTAGGTCATGTAAGACAGTAGGTCATGTAACACAGTAGATCATGTATGACAGTAGATCATGTAAGACAGTAGATTATGTAAGACAGTAGATCATGTATGACAGTACGTCATGTATGACAGTAGATCATGTATGACAGTAGGTCATGTAACACAGTAGATCATGTATGACAGTAGGTCATGTATGACTGTAGATCATGTATGACAGTAGGTCATGTAAGACAGTAGGTCATGTATGACAGTAGATCATGTAAGACAGTAGGTCATGTATGACAGTAGATCATGTAAGACAGTAGATCATGTATGACAGTAGGTAATGTAAGACAGTAAATCATGTATGATAGTAGGTCATGTAAGACAGTAGATCATGTATGACAGTAGGTCATGTAAGACAGTAGGTCATGTAAGACAGTTGATCATGTATGACAGTAGATCATGTATGACAGTAGGTCATGTAAGACAGTAGGTCATGTAAGACAGTAGATCATGTATGACAGTAGATCATGTATGACAGTAGGTCATGTATGACAGTAGATCATGTAAGACAGTAGATTATGTAAGACAGTAGATCATGTATGACAGTAGGTCATGTATGACAGTAGGTCATGTAAGACAGTAGGTCATGCATGACAGTAGATCATGTATGACAGTAGGTCATGTAAGACAGTAGATCATGTATGACATTAGGTCATGTATGACAGTCGATCATGTATGACAGTAGGTCATGTAAGACAGTAGATCATGTATGACAGTGGTCATATACAAACATATATAGTTTATGTGTGTGATGTGCCATCCCATGATGCATCAGTGTTGTTATGCTGAGTCAGCAGTAATAATGACTCATCTCATGAGTCTGCTGACAAAGTTAAGGTCATGTGACTGAATGTAAAGTTCAGTTGGAATCTGAACAACATGATTTGTTTGCGCCACAAGACCTGGGGCGGGAGGAGGACTGGGGATTCGGTGGGGGTGTTCCTTTTCAGCTTGACTTGAAACAACTGCAAGCACAGCTGACACACACACACCCCGTCTTTTTCTCATCTGATTTAGTGGAATTAATTGAACAAAAATGTCTATTACAATATTTTTTGTGTACAAATGAAATTAATTGAAAGAAATTATTGAAAAGTTTTCTTCACACACTTGCCACAAAATGGTCCCCCTCAAAAGTGTGTGTGTATGCACATCAGTCAGGTTTTACTGCATTTGTGAGATGTTTCTAGGTCAAAGGTCATGCTATATTCATGTGTGTGTCCTCGCACACCCATCCTCCTATCACGCCTCCTAAATCCTTGGTCGTGTGGCAAGCAAGGGGTCTAGCCTACGCTAATGAGGATCTTTTAATGAAAATTCCTTATACTCCAGACTCCAAAGCAATTGTGGACGGGAACCTGAAGCTGATCCTGGGTCTGGTCTGGACCCTGATCCTTCACTACTCCATTTCCATGCCCATGTGGGAGGACGAGGATGACGAGGACGCCAAGAAGCTGACCCCCAAGCAGCGTCTTCTGGGCTGGATCCAGAACAAGGTGCCTCAGCTGCCTATCACCAACTTCCACCAGGATTGGAGGGACGGCAAAGCCCTGGGAGCTCTGGTGGACAACTGTGCCCCCGGTATGACCCGTAGACCTCATCCGTCCACTTGTGTGTGCTGGTGCTGAAAGTGGTGATGTCCCTCAGGTCTCTGTCCAGACTGGGAGATTTGGGATCCGAGTCAGCCAGTGGAGAACGCCAGAGAGGCCATGCAGCAGGCGGACGACTGGCTGGGCGTACCTCAGGTCCCTTTTCCTGCCTCTGTACTACCTGTCCATTTCCTTAACTTTTCCTTTGTCCTTTGGAGTGTCTTGGAAGAGTTCCTTCCTCACATTGGGAAGTGTCCCCGTGTGTGCAGGTCATTGCTCCGGAGGAGATCGTCGACCCCAATGTGGACGAGCACTCAGTCATGACCTATTTGTCTCAGTTTCCCAAAGCCAAACTGAAACCCGGCGCCCCCTTGAGAGCAAAGACACTACATCCAAAGAGAGCCAAAGCCTTTGGACTGGGTGGGACCAACAACACCAGAATCCCAACATGTTTACAGTCCTAGCTGTGTTGGCTGACTATGATAATGGCCTCAACGTCTCCTTTGGGTCCAAGGTATCGATCCTCGAGGGAACGTGGTTCTGAAGCCAGCAGAGTTTCTTGTGGAGACAGTAGAGGCCGGACTGGGCGAAGTTCTGGTTTATGTGGAGGACATGGAGGGTCACACGGAGGAGGTGGAGACATACAACACAGCTGAGCTGACCAAAGTGGACTGGGTGCTGACACAAAATGTCTTTTTTCTAGGCTCGAGTGATCCCCAACAATGACAAGAACAGAACCTATTCCGTGGTCTACCTGCCCAAAGTGGAGGGACTTCATAAAGTAAGCTCAATAAACCAATGACTTGCTATCTGCGCAGATCAGAACCACTGAGAGATCTCAGACGGAGCTTCTGGTGATAGCAAGTTAGCAGCTAACATGCTAACACCTGTGCTAACATTTTCGCTAGTGATTTGTTTTCACTTCCTTGAAGGGTTTTTAGAATCTGACTGTGTTTTCGCCTGTCACAGGTGAAGGTCCTGTTTGCGGGCCAGGATATTGACAGGAGTCCTTTCATGGTCAACGTCTCCAAAGCCATGGGCGATGCCACCCGGGTTCAGGCCCGTGGGCTGGGACTGCAGCACTTGGGAAACATGGCCACCAAGCCCACATACTTCGACATTTACACAGCTGGTCAGCAGCCAATCCCCAAAGCACCTCATGTGTCCCTGCACTCCCTAAAGGTCTCATCTGTGGACCACCAGGTGCTGGCGCCGGCGATGTGGGCGTGGTCATTGCAGATTCAAACGACCACAGGGACACAGTGGAGGTAGTCCTGGAGAACAAAGGTGACAGCATCTTCCGATGCACCTACGTTCCCGTCCTGGAGGGGCGACACACAGTCTATGTGACCTTTGCCGGTCAGCAGATTCCCAGAAGCCCCTTCCCAGTCCACATTGCTGAAGGTAGACCTTTCACCCTTTCTGCTAGTGTCACCCCTTTAGCATGTGTTTGTTGTGCTGATTCTCGTGTCCCGTGTGACTTGGACACCTGAGTCTTGACACTAGACCTTGAAGGACACTGAGGTGCTTTGATTTATTTGACTTGGAGACAGATGCTCCTCTTGCTGGACTGGACTGGGTGTGCGTTCTCTAGACCACATGCTTCACCACTGCTCTTCACTCCTTCAGTTCCACAGAGTGCCCCCCTGCCAGCATCTCCGGTGCAGCTTGTACCTCAGTCGCTAAGCACCTCTCCATGGAGAGCGCCGCCTCCAACGCTGCCCAAATCCAGGCGACCAAGTTAGTACAGGCGGGGTCCGTGTTGTGACTGGCACCTTGTCTGCCGCATCCCTGGACTGGCAGGGTCTAGCTTCACAGCATGGCTCCGCCTGCATTGTCCTTCTTCAAGTCCAGCGAGCGTGTGCTTGTGAATGCATGAGAGGTCCAGCGACCTTCAGCAAGGGTGACCTCCGCCTCATCTGCTATCAAACGTCACTGAGACGAGGGCTCAGAGGCGATGCGGGTGGCTTCTCTTGTGCAATCGTTTTTTTAACCTCATCAGCTGATTTCTGCTTCCTCTTCCTCCTCAGATGATGCCCTCAATTCACATTTTCTGTTCTCCCTTCCACGCTGTTACTGAACACAAGCTAACTAGCGCCACCTTCTGATTGGTCCACACAGCCTGCAACCCACACGCCTGCAGGGCTTACGGCCGAGGTCTGCAACCCAAAGGTCTGCGAGTGAAGGAAGTGGCAGATTTTAAAGTTTACACAAAAGGAGGCGGCAGTGGCGAGCTCCGAGTGATGGTGAAGGGCCCAAGTGAGCACCTTCACCTTATAATAAGATTTTTGAAGGCGACCCACAACCTGCACTAAGGTTGTGCTTCTGCACGTGTTCACTGAAGATGGCCCGGAAGAGCCAGTGAAGGTGGTCGAGATGGACGGCGGCCCCTACGGGTGTAGCTATTACCCCATCGTGACAGGAAGTTACATCATCACCATCACCTGGGGCGGTCACAGCATTCCACGCAGGTGAACCTCCTACCTGCTGCCATCTTGACTTTGGATACATAACTGAAAGAGTTTTTGGAATGTTCTGTGTTTGTCTTTAGCCCGTTTGAGGTCCACGTGAGCGAGGAGGCGGGGCCTCAGAAAGTGCGGGCCTGGGGTCCTGGTCTGGAGACGGGAATGGTGGGAAACAGCGCCGACTTTGTGGTTGAGGCGATTGGGACGGAGGTGGGAACGTTGGGTATGTCCTCACAGCTTCAAATGTGGCCAGTCAGAATCAGAAGATTTTTTTGTGACCTGAAATGTGTCGGCCGTGGTCAGGGTTCTCCATCGAGGGTCCGTCTCAGGCCAGGATCGAATGCGATGATAAAGGAGACGGATCATGTGATGTGAGGTACTGGCCCACCGAGCCCGGCGACTACGCCATTCACGTCATATGTGACGACGAGGACATCAAGGACAGCCCCTTCGTGGCGCACATTCTGCCTGCCGCCACTGACCTCCACCCAGAGAAGGTCTCACCAATGAAGGTCGGCTATGTCCGTCCTGACCCGGGTTTCTGACAGCAGGTCATCTCTTCCTCAGGTGAGGTGTTACGGGCCGGGCCTCGACCCCGTTGGCTGCATCGTCAACAAGCCGGCTGATTTCACCATCAACACCCAAGGAGCCGGCAGAGGCGAGCTGAGGCTCTATGCTCAAGTGAGGACTCCCTGACCACTTGAGTATCTTCTTCATGACTCCTTCATGCTGATGTCCCTCACAGGATGCTGAAGGGTGCCCCATCGACGTGGACATGAGGGACAACGGGGATGACACCTTCTTGTGCATATACGTCCCCACAAAGTCCATCAAGCACACCATCATCATCACGTGGGCAGAGCTCAACATCCCCAACAGCCCCTTCAGGGTACGACAAGGTCTCAAGGAACATCTGGAAGATGCAAGTGATTCTCGAAGTTGACAAGTGTGCATTTGTGAGCAGGTGACCATCGGCGAGGGCAGCCACCCGGAGAACGTGAAGGTCTACGGTCCCGGAGTAGAAAGAAGCGGACTGAAGGCCAATGAGCCGACCTACTTCACGGTGGATTGCAGCGAGGCGGGACAGGGTGAGGCTTTCTTTTCTGTTGTCATGGGAACCGCAGAATGTAACCACGTTGCTTGTGAACTCAGGCGACGTCAGCATCGGCATCAAGTGTGCGCCTGGCGTGGTAGGACCCGCCGAGGCCGACATCGACTTCGGCATCATTAAGAACGACAACGACACGTTCACGGTGAAGTACACACCCCCGGGGTCTGGTCAGTACACCATCATGGTGGTGTTTGCGAACCAGGTGAGACCATCTGACTTACTAAGAGACAAAATAAAAGATGTGAAAGGCCTGATGTTATTGTTGAAACAGGAAATTCCACTGAGCCCCTTCAGAATAAAAGTGGATCCTTCTCATGACGCTGCTAAAGTGAGGGCAGAAGGACCTGGACTGAACAAGTTGGGTCAGCTGCTTCTCAAACACATAAAAGTATCCCATTCCATCTTAGACGAATTTTGGCTTCATTGCTTTTCTTCCCTATGAAGGCGTCGAAGCAGGAAAGCCGACCCACTTCACCGTTTACACCAAAGGAGCCGGCAAAGCCCAACCTCAAGTCAACTTCATCAGTGCCGCCAAAGGCGATGCCGTACGCGACTTTGAGATCATCGACAACCACAACTACTCCTACACGGTCCGCTACACCTCAGCCCAACAGGTGCGCTTTACCTGTGACCAAGGGATTGAGCAGGCATCAAGCGATATCCATGGTGGTTTTTGCCCTTCAGGGAAGTTTGTCCATCACTGTGCTCCACGGGGGCGACCCCATCCCGAAAAGTCCATTTCACATCACGGTAGCTCCGCCTCTCGACCTCAGCAAGATCCAAGTTCACGGCCTTGACAACAGTTAGTAAATGTTTATTTTTCTTTGGGATGTGATGCCAGAGATATTTTATTTGGCCTCATTGGTGTGTGAATCATCATCATCATCAGAGATGGATGTCGGAAAGGACCAGGAGTTCCGCATCAGCACTTTGGGAGCCGGGGGTCAAGGCCAACTGGATGTGAAGATCATTTCTTCATCTCATCGACCAATCCCGTGCAAGATAGAGTCGGGCGCAGCCAATGAGATGCATTCCGTGAGGTACATTCCACCGGAGGAGGGGCCTTACACTGTGGACATCAGCTATGACGGGAACCCCATCCCAGGAAGTCCATTGGCGGTGGAGGGAATCATGCCCCCCGATGCCTCCAAGGTGAGTTTCCTGCATACATAAGTTGAAGGGACGTTAAATTGCATTGACTTGTTCTCCTCACAGGTGCGAGCCTACGGTCCAGGTCTTCAGGGAGGCGTAGTGGGAAAACTGGCCCCGTTTGCTATCGACACAAAGGGAGCCGGCACCGGCGGGTTGGGCCTGACAGTGGAAGGGCCCTGCGAGGCCAAAATCGAATGCCAGGACAACGGTGATGGTTCCTGCTCTGTGTCCTACCTGCCCACTGAGTCTGGCGAGTACACCATCAACATCCTATTCGCGGACCAGCACATCCCCGGGTCACCCTTCAAAGCGGCAGTCCAGTCCGAGTTTGACCCCAGCAGAGTGACGGCCAGCGGCCCCGGGCTAGAGCACGGGAAGGTCAACGAGGCTGCATCCTTCCTGGTGGACTGCTCCAAAGCCGGAGATGCGGACCTTACCATCGAGATCATCTCTGTGTCTGGCTCAAAAGCCGAGGTCCATGTGGACAACAACGGTGACGGAACCTATTCCATCACCTACATCCCACAGGTCCACGGCACATACACAATCACTGTCAAATATGGAGGACACCCAGTGCCAAAGTTCCCCACCCACCTGCGGGTGGAACCGGCCCTGGACGTCAGCGGGGTTGAGGTGTACGGACCTGGGGTGGAACCCAGAGGTGAGCATGTCGAGCGCTAGGACCGCAAGCTTGTAAAACTTTGTTTCTGAACCCTGCCTTGGTGTTGGTCCTCACCAGGAGTCTTGCGAGAAGTCAGCACACATTTCATCGTGGACGCCAGCAGTGTTTACAAGAGCACCAGCGGCCATGTTAAAGTCTTCATTTCCAACCCGTCAGGCGCCAACACGGATGCCTTCATCACAGACAAGGCTGATGGCACGTGCCGGGTGGAGTACACGCCCTTCGAGGACGGTCAGTCACTTGACTTGGATTTTTTCACATGACTGTAGCATGTAGCATGCTAACAGGAACACGCTAGACCATTATCTTACATAGTGCATTATGACATGTTACACTGATACACACACACATACACACACACACAGTATATTGTGACATGTTCCACGGCTGCACCATGCATTTATTGCGTGTATTTTTGCAGGACTGCATCTCATTGAAGTGTCGTGCGATGATGATGCCCTACCCAAGAGTCCGTTCAGGGTGTCGGTGACTGAAGGTTGTGATCCGAGTCGAGTGCAAGCCTATGGGCCGGGCCTGGAGGAGGGTCTGGTCGGCAAACCCAACCAGTTTACAGTGGAGACCAGGTGACTTAACTTCAACATGACCGAAGCATGGTGAATGTTTGGGATTGTTTTCTGAAGGTTCTGAACTCCTTCCTGTCCTGTCCTCCTCAGGGGTGCTGGCACAGGTGGTCTTGGCCTTGCCATCGAGGGCCCCTCGGAGGCGAAGATGTCGTGTAAGGACAACAAAGATGGCAGCTGCAGCGTGGAGTACATTCCTTTCAGTCCTGGAGAGTATGACGTCAACGTCACTTTTGGAGGACTTCCAATTCCAGGTGTTGAATCTGGAGCGGACTGACGTCCAGTACAGGGACTTGCAGGGTTGCATTCTCTGACAACAACTGCACTCATCTTTATAGGAAGTCCGTTTCGCGTCCCAGTGCAAGAGCTGATTGATCCCACAAAGGTGAGGTGTTCTGGACCAGGTCTTGGAAGTGGAGTTCGCACTCACGTCTGTCAGACCTTCACAGTGGACAGCAGCAAAGCTGGTGTTGCCCCTTTGGAGGTCCAGATCTTTGGCCCCACAGGTGACAGTGTGGAGCATGAGACTGTCTTCTGATTCTTCAAATCCTGCATGGACAACTTTAGTTAAGTGTGTCTAAATATGTTACAAACTAGTCCCATATCTGAAGCTGAACTTCTGCTTGTTCTGCAGGTGTCGCTGAGCCCGTCGGTGTTAAAGACAACGGTGGCGGGACTCACACGGTCAACTACACTCCTGCCAATGACGGCCCGTACACCGTGAGCGTCAAGTACGCTAAGCAGGAGGTCCCTCAAAGGTAGTCAATAGTCAAAAAAGGTCTTTTTTTGCCGGCCTCATGTCTGGAAACCCTTTCAGTCCATTCAAGATCAAGACCCTGCCTGCTCATGATGCCAGCAAGGTCCGTGCCAACGGTCCTGGTCTGAATTCATCCGGCATTCCCGCCAGTCTGCCGGTGGAATTCACCATCGACGCCCGAGATGCTGGCGAAGGACTGCTCACGGTTCAGATTCTGGTAAGTCCAAGAACTACAAGTCCTTTTTGAGTCCTTTTTGAGCCAGACAATGTTTCAGTTGATTAAAGCAAATATTTTTATAATGTGACGTTTTGATTTGAAGCTGCTAGCTGGGGGCAAGCTAGCTAGTTTGCTGGGCGAGTTGACTGTGATTAGCACATTGCTAATCACCTAGCGTTAGCACATGAAATGTTTCAGTGTCACCTTTCACCCTTTAACCCCTGACACTGTCCATGTGACCTCCTGTGCTGCTGGGGGATGTGTCGCTGTCGCTGCAGGGTCCAGACGGGTGCGGGCGCCAGGCCTCAGTGTTTGTGCAGGACTGGGCCACCCGGGTTTGGGAGTCTCATATAGTCAAGAAAACCATCCCGTTCTCCATTCTTAAGAGAGGCCGCGTAAGGCCGCCACCTTATCTTACCTTATCTTACCTTGCCTCGCCCACCAACACCACCCTGACCTCAACTCACCAACCAACATCCGCACCACTTCCCACCCGCCTGCCTTGTTCATGAAGATCAGCTCAGGTCATCAAAGTATAACGAAATCCTAACAAAAAACTTCATAAACTCATGTTCATTTGTAAGTACTCATTACTACTCACAGCTAACTCCATCTCCATCTCATCCTCTGCAGTGCCTGGAGTCATGACACCAGACTTTTCAGTCACAACTCAAGACTCGAGTCACAACTCGAGACTTTCCAGTCATGCCTTCAGACTTTTGTGACATGACATGACTTGACATGGCTTCAGTCATAACTCAAGACTTTTAAGTCATGATTAAACATTAACGACGTGTCACAACACAAAAATTATGTCTTGGCTTAAGACTTTTTAGCAATGACTTGAGACTTTTAAGTCAGGATTAAAGACTTTTGAGTCTCAACGTGAGACTTTTGAATCGGTGCTCCAGACTTTTGAGTCATGACTTTGGAAGTTTGAATCACAACACAAGACTTATGTCTTGATTTAAGACTTTTGAGCAACAACTCAAGACTATTGAGTCGTGACTTCAGATTTTTGAGTCACTAAGTCACAGGACTTTTAAGTCATGATGAGTCACTAGACACTTCTGAGTCACGACACATTGGAGTCATGATTTGAGACTTTTGTGTCATGAGGTGACACTCTTGAGTCATGACACAAGACTTTTGAGTTATGAGTTCACACTCACGGCTCATGACACGACATTTTTGAGTCACAACACAAGACTCTTGAGTCATTGACACAACACTTTTGAGTGATGACTTGATACTTATGAGTCATGCGTTGACACTTTTGAGTCATGACACGATTTTTGAGTCACAACACAACTTTTGAGTTATGACTCAACACTTTTGAGTCATGACACAAGACTTTTGGGTCATGACTCCAGACATGTGCAGACATGGTGTGGTTTGATGTGATGTCGTGTGTCGTTGCTGCCGCCACTGGTCTCATGTTGCATTCCAGACTGTCAAGAAGAAGGTGATATCCTGCTTGGATTTCAGGTCCGATCTCAAAGCATTCAAGTTGAAAAACGTTTAAAAAACTGTGGCTAATAAGTGTGTTTGGTGGTCGATATGTTTCCAGCCAATGGGCATGCAGGCTTGTTCATGTATGAGATGAGAGCATTTAGTGATGTTTCTTCACACCAGATTGTAGTCAACATCTAGTGTGTTCTCATCTTCATCACGAAGAGCTGGAGGCACATGGATGTGGACAGCATTTCCGAGTAGGAACTATTTTCTTTTGAGTGGCGGTCTTTGCTGTGCGTCACCACAACGGGATGTATTTTGCACAGGAGACAGACTAGGGGAGGGGGACCAGTCTTTGTCTTCAGCCTCAAATTTTGAGTTAGCTGTCTGCAGACCTCTGGTGGGGAGCACTTCCTTTGTCACGCGGCCTTCTTCATGCACTTAGTCCACGTGTCTCCAGGACCTTGAGGGGAAGCCCAAGAAGGCAAACATCCGGGACAATCGGGATGGGACCTACACCGTGTCCTACGTCCCGGACATGACGGGACACTACACCATCACCATCAAGTACGGCGGGGACGAGATCCCATACTCGCCCTACCGCATCCACGCCATTCCCACCGGGGACGCCAGCAAGTGTCATGTGACAGGTCAGGGCCCGCCCTCACAAGCTGTCCTATCTTGTCACTTGTTCATCATTCATGATTACTCTCCTCTCCTTGTCCTACAGTGTCCATTGGAGGACACGGCTCAGGTGAGTGCATTTCACCCAATTCATTGTTCCCCTGTTACATGTTACTTCCTGTTGAAAGCTTGACACATGCTGATTGGTTCTTACTGTCATAGCTCAATAATTTACTTTAAATAAACCAAGTGTTAAGGCAGTCAGCTATGACTTGCTAGGATCCGGCGTGGGCCCGACCATCCAGATCGGAGAGGAGACCATAATTACAGTTGATGCCAAGGCTGCTGGGAAAGGCAAGGTCACCTGCAAGGTTTCCACCCCTGATGGCGCCGAGCTTGACGTGGATGTGGTGGAAAATGCGAATGGAACGTTTGACATTTATTACACGGCGCCGGAGCCCGGGAAGTATGTGATCACCATCCGCTTTGGAGGGGAGCACATCCCCAACAGTCCCTTTCATGTGCTGGTGAGTCCCACGCACGCCGTCGCTGTCTTACCTTTGTGTTCATGCATGAAGTGTCTGGCCAGGGATCATGTGACCTCCCCCTGCGACAGATCATCACTGCATGATCATCCGCTTAAGCCACACACATACAATGTCACCATAAATCGCCCATATTTGTCTGTTTGACTAGGCGACAGACGACCCCATGGTCCCCGTTAACGGGATGGAGGCCATGCTCCGCCCCTTCAGTCTGGTCATTCCCTTCACCGTGCAGACAGGAGAAATCACAGGTGAGACTTCTTTTTCTTACTCCTCTAACCCTAAACTTGTCTAATTCTAACACTCTAACCCTCTCTAACCCTAACACTCTAACCCTAACCCTCTCTAACCCTAACCCTCTAACCCTAACCTTCTCTAACCCTAGCCCTCTCTAACCCTAACCCCCTAACCCTAACCCTCTCTAACCCTAACCCTAACCTTCTCTAATCCTAACCCTCACCCTAAGCCTCTAACCCTAACCTTCTCTAACCCTAACCCTAACGACTGACTCCGTGTCTGACACTGTGCGCCATGCAGGTGAAGTGCGAATGCCGTCCGGCCGCGCGGCCCGCCCACACATCGCAGACAACAAGGACGGCACCGTCACCGTCAGGTACTCGCCGACCGAGCGCGGCCTGCACGAGATGGATATCAAGTATGACGGCGAGCACATCCCAGGTACGTGGTGCTGTCTGACCTTTCAGTCATCAGAACATGCACTGACTTCTGTGTCTTCCACAGGAAGTCCGCTCCAGTTTTTTGTAGACGCCGTTAACAGCGGTCACGTGACCGCATACGGCCCCGGGTTGAGCCACGGCATCGCCAACGCACCAGCAACCTTCATGATTGCTACCAAGGACGCTGGAGAAGGTATTGCATTCTTAAAAGTGCGTGTGTTTTTGTGGAAATTCCCAGACGGTTCTCATGATCCGTGTGGACGCAGGCGGTTTGTCTCTGGCGGTGGAAGGACCGTCCAAAGCCGAGATCAGCTGCAAGGACAACAAAGATGGCACCTGCATCGTGTCCTACTTGCCCACGGCGCCTGGCGACTACAACATCATTGTCAAGTTTGACGACAAGCACATCCCTGGCAGTCCGTTCATCGGCAAGATCACCGGTACCGAAACGGCCGAGGTCACTGGCCGCCCGTGGCTTCGTACCCGTGATGCAGCTTGTGTGTGCATCTCCAGGCCACGCCCCTCTCACCTCATCCCAGCTCAGTGTTGGCACGGAAACTGACGTCTCCTTGAGGATCACCGAGACGGACCTGAGCAGTCTGACGGCGACCATCCGAGCTCCATCCGGAAGCGAGGAGGCGTGTGTCCTCAAGAGACTTCCCAACCGACACATCGGTACGTTCAACGCCTGCTCCAATTGTTCTACCGGTCTTGGGATTAACGTCACATCTAAGTCGTGATGAGTTGAGCTTTCTCTCGCAATTGTTGACGATACCGTTGACGTAAAACAAAACTCAAGTGTTTGTCCTGTCAGGAATCTCGTTCACGCCAAAGGAAGTGGGCGAGCACGTGGTGCGTGTGAAGAAGGGGGGGAAACATGTGACCAACAGCCCGTTTAAGATCATGGTGGCCCAGTCGGAGATCGGTGATGCCAGCAAGGTGAAAGTGTTTGGACCGGGCCTGGTGGAGGGACGCACTTTCGAGGTGGCCCACTTCTTCGTCGACACCAGGACCGCCGGTACTTCCTTGACCCCCCTCTGCTTGCTTCCTGCTGTCACACTGTCTCAGTGAACAAGTCTGTCTTGGCAGGTTACGGGGGTCTGGGGCTGTCCATTGAGGGTCCCAGCAAAGTGGACATTAACTGTGAGGATGTGGAGGATGGCACGTGTCGCGTCACCTACTGTCCCACTGAGCCCGGAAACTACATCATCAACATCAAGTTTGCAGACCAGCATGTCGCAGGTACACCGCCCACACGCTCAGAAGGACAGCTGGAAGAGTCATGTGACCTGTTCCTCTGTGGCAACAGGAAGTCCTTTCACCGTAAAAGTGTTTGGCGAGGGCAGAATGAAGGAGAGCATCACCAGGAAGCGCCAGGCGCCCGCCATTGCCACCGTGGGCAGCACCTGTGACCTCAACCTCAAAATCCCAGGTAAGCTGTGACATTACCATGCCTGCTCTGCCCGCTTCCTACATCCTTGAACCACCCTTCTGTCCCCCGGCAGGAAACTGGTTTCAGATGGTCTCAGCGCAGGAGCGTGTCACGCGCAGCTTCACGCGCAGCAGCCACACGTACACGCGCACCGAGCGCACGGAGATCAGCAAGACGCGTGCAGGCGAGACCAAGCGGGAAGTGCGTGTCGAGGAGAGCACGGAGGTCGGAGAGCCGTTTCGAGACGTCTTTGGAGACTTTCTAGAACGGGACAGTCTGAGCGGCTTTGGTGGGAGGCCGCCGCCGCAGCAGGGTGTGTGTGTGCTCGTCTACTCGCTGTGCATGTGTGTATGTGCACATGAAAAAATGGCGGCTGAATGATGTTGGAACCACATGACCTTCACGGGATGAGTTTTTGCTGCACCTCCTCAGCTCAGATGTGTCCGCCACCACAGGTGAGGCCGCCAACCAGGAGATGACAGCGCAGGTGACGAGTCCCGGCGGTAAGTGCGAGGACGCCGAGATCATCCGAGGCGAGGACAGCACGTACAGCGTGCGCTTCGTACCCCAGGAGATGGGAGCGCACGTAGTCAATGTCAAATATCGAGGACAGCACGTCCCCGGGAGCCCCTTCCAGTTCACTGTAGGACCCCTGGGAGAGGGAGGGGCCCACAAGGTGCGAGCGGGTGGCACAGGTCTGGAACGAGCCGTGACCGGCATTCCAGGTGGGTACAATAACTGCTAGTGTGACTCCCACGTTGGTCCGGCCTCTAGTGGCCGCCGAGGGTACTGCAGCTCAGGTCTAAGGTGGTCTTCCAGCTGAGTTCAGCATCTGGACGAGAGAGGCAGGGGCGGGTGGGCTGTCCATTGCCGTGGAGGGGCCCAGCAAGGCCGAGATCACCTTTGAGGACCGCAAGGATGGTTCCTGTGGGGTCTCCTATGTGGTCCAGGAGCCTGGTGAGATGAAATGAGATGTAAAAGTACTCTTGATGGTGTCCAGCCCCTCATCACTTGCTCCGCCAGGCGATTATGAGGTCTCCATTAAATTCAACGACGAGCACATCCCGGACTCACCCTTCATTGTCCCAGTGGCAACCTTGTCTGACGACGCCCGCCGCCTCACGATCACCAGCCTTCAGGTGACCCATCAGCACAGGCCTCCACATTCATGCTCTGTTCCACATCCCAAGTACAGACGTTATTAGCTAAACTGGCGCAGCCTGTTAGCATGCTGTTGTCTCTCCCCAGGACTCGGGGTTGAAGGTGAACCAGGAAGCGTGCTTTGCCGTACAGCTGAACGGAGCTCGAGGCCTGATTGACGCCAAGATCCACGCACCTTCTGGCGCCACGGAAGATTGTTTCATCACCCAAGTGGACGGTGGTGAGATATCTGGGCATACATAAGTATGGAATGTCAACCACTATACGGTTGATGTGGTCAGAGGCCAAGCCTGCTGTTGCTCCGTCCTAAAGCGTCCTGAGACTGTTTGTTTTTGGCTGCAGATCAGCACGCCATCAGGTTCATCCCCAAAGAAAACGGCATCCATTCCATCAATGTCCGCTTCAATGGGAGCCACGTGCCCGGAAGCCCCTTCAAGATCCGAGTGGGAGAACTCGGTCAAGTGGGAGACCCCAGCAAGGTGTTGGCCTCTGGACTGGGCCTGGAGGGCGGGACCACAGGTTTGCTGAAAAGACAGATGTGACGGTCATAACAGGTTGGTTCTGATGGGCTTTTCTTTCTAGGCGTGACCGCAGAGTTCACTGTGAACACTTGCAATGCTGGTTGTGACGCTCTGTCGGTGACCATCGACGGCCCGTCCAAAGTCCAGATGAACTGTCAGGAGTGCTGTGACGGCTATCGGATCTCTTACACCCCGATGGCCCCCGGAAACTACCTGGTCTCCATCAAGTATGGAGGAGCCCAGCACATTGTTGGGAGCCCCTTCAAGGCCAAAGTCTCAGGTGGGTTTGGACCAGAACTCCTGGCGCGCTGGTTTGGTTCTGGATCCTCATGTTGGTGTGCATGTTCTCAGGTCCTCGCCTGTCCGGGAGTCCAAGTCTTCATGAGACGTCATCTGTTCTTGTGGAAACTGTAACCAAGTTGCCCGCTGCGGGTGCTGCCTTTGCCTCATTGCCCAAATTCTCCTCGGATGCCAGTAAGGTGGTCTCCAGAGGTGCCGGCCTGTCCAAGGCCTTTGTGGGCCAGAAGAACTCGTTCACGGTGGACTGCAGCAAAGCAGGTAAAGTCCATTGTTGATGTCCAAATGCAAGTCTTGGTGCTGAATATTCCTGCTTGCAGGAACCAACATGTTGATGGTGGGCGTGCACGGGCCCAAGGCGCCCTGCGAGGAGGTCTACGTCAAGCACGCGGGCCACAGGTTGTACAACGTGACGTACACTATCAAAGAGGTGGGAAACTACATCCTCATCGTAAAATGGGGCGACGACCACGTCCCCGGGAGTCCCTTTCACGTCACCGTGCCTTGAAGGTGGAGTCTTGCTCTAGACTCCGCCCCCTCCTCATCCCCACTCAATTTCCATTTCCTGTTTTGACTGCCAAAACTTTCTGCTATCGTGGTTTTGAGGCGCTTAGGAGTACTGCCAGAACTCTCCAAAGAGGTGATGGAACTGTGAGTGTGTTCATTCTCACGGAGAAAGACTTGATGAGTCGCTCGTTCGACACGTTGACTCGGTGCAGGCGTGATGCATTGGAAGACAAAAACAAACATTGTCATGACATTAAAGCTCTGATGGCGTCTTTGGTGTCGTTTCGATTGCAGGAAGTGTAGTTTGTCCTGCACGGAGCGCCAGCGACACACACATTGAAACATCCCCGCACCAGAACATTTTCCACTTCTTGTTACCAAAGTTAGGCCAACACTGGCTGCGCTATTATTGTTTGTGGCCACCAGATGGCAGCACAGGCAAGCCTTAAAACAAAATAAATCACAAGTTTTTTTAAATCATCGCATTCGTCATCTGCAGTCATATAATAATATGAAATGTCATCAAATATGTGGGCAGCGTGGGGGAGCAGTGGTTAGCATGTGAAGGTTGCAGATTGGATTGTGGAGTTTGCGTGTTGTTGTTATTGTTGTGTGGGTTTATTCTGGTAGTCCGACTTCCTCCCACATCCCAAACACAAGTTACAACCGTGCAAATGATTCGTAGCTGTGAATGTTTGTATGTAGGTGTCCTGTGATTGTACCCCACCTCTCACCCAAAGTCAGCTGGGGTAGACTCCAGCTCACCCGTGACCCATTGTGTTGTATAGAAGCCATCCATCCATCTTCTTGCGCTTATCTGAGGTTGGGTTGCGGAGGCAGCAGCAAATCAAAGTCAAAGTTTATTTGTGCAGCACCTTACAACATCCCAGTGGTGCCCAAGAAGCTCAAGAACAAGAACAGGTTACAACAAATGAGAACAGGGTAAGATGAAATCGGATATAATAACAACAACTCAAACAAAAGTAATGTACACGCACAGACTCACATCGAAAATACAGTACCTACAATCATCTTGTGTCTGAATAAATGAGTTTTTAAATGAGATTTCCAAACTGAAAGCACTGTGAGATCTTAGCGCAGGTGGAAGGGAGTTCCAAAGTGTGGGGGCAAACGCAGCAAAAGAGCGATCTCCCCATTTTTTGTATTTCATCCTTGGGACTTCTAATGTGTGTTGAGAAGAGCGCAGGCCTCTGGAGTGGTGACGGACACTTAAAAGCTCAGCCAAGTATGCTGGAGCAAGTCCATGAATGGCCTTGAACACAAATAAAAAGACTTTAAAATGTATTCTAGACTGTACCGGGAGCCATTGGAGAGAAAGGAGAACTGGAGGGATACGGGAGTATGTTGGAGTATTAGTAAGAAGGCGAGCAGCTGCGTTTTGTACCAACTGGAGCCTGCGGAGGAGGGACTGATTCACTCCAGTGTAGAGGGCATTACAATAATCAAGCCTCGAGCTGATGAAAGCATGAATTGCTTTTTCAAGATCTGTACGAGACAAAAAGGGCTTCACCTTTGCCAGGAGCCTGAGGTGGAAGAAACTCGCTCTGACCACAGAACTCACTTGCTTATCGAGCTTTAGACTGTTGTCAAAAAACACACCAAGGTTTTTAACAGCAGGGGCGAAAGGAGGGGTGGGGGTGTTAAAATTGGTTTCACTGTGCGGTGAATCGGGGGTAAAAACAATGCACTCCGTTTTTCCTTCATTTAAATGAAGGAAATTCTGAGACAGCCATTGTTTGATGTCATGACGGCAGCTGTGGGGGGGGGGTCTAGTGCCTTCTTGCATTACGGGTAGGTAGCTAGAACATGAAATAAAAATGAAATGGATATGGTCAGGGCCAGAGGTCAGGGCTGCCGTCAAGCTGAAGAAGGAGTCCTATCGAGCATGGATGGCTTGTGGGACTCCTGAAGCAGCTGACGGGTACCGGCAGGCCAAGCGGCACGCGGCTTCGGCGGTGATCGAGGCAAAAACTCGGGTGTGGGAGGAGTTCGGTGAGGCCATGGAACACGACTTTCGGTCGGCCTCGAAGAGGTTCTGGCAAACCGTCCGGCGCCTCAGAAAGGGGAAGCAGTGCCCGGTCCACACTGTTTACAGTGGGGACGGGAGCCTGCTGACCTCGACTGAGGATATAGTTGGGCGGTGGAAGGAATACTTTGAGGCCCTTCTCAATCCCACTGACATACCTTCCCTAGAGGAAGCAGAGACTGAGGATACGAACGCGGACAGTTCCATCACCGTGGCTGAGGTATCTGGGGTAGTCAAAATGCTCCCCAGTGGCAAAGCTCCGGGGGTGGACGAGTTTCGCCCTGAATTCCTCAAGGCTTTGGATGTTGCGGGACTGTCTTGGCTGACACGTCTCTTCAACATTGCGTGGAAGTCGGGAACAGTACCTCTGGATTGGCAGACTGGGGTGGTGGTCCCCCTTTTCAAGAAGGGTGACCGGAGGGTGTGTTCCAACTATAGGGGGATCACACTCCTCAGCCTCCCTGGGAAAGTCTATTCCAGGGTGCTGGAGAGAAGGGTACGACCGTTAATCGAACCTCGGCTACAGGAGGTGCAATGTGGTTTTCGTCCTGGTCGCGGAACACTGGACCAGCTCTACACCCTTGCAAGGGTCCTGGAGGGTACTTGGGAGTTTGCCCAACCGGTCTACATGTGCTTTGTGGACCTGGAAAAGGCATTCGACCGTGTCCCTCGCGGTGTCCTGTGGGGGGTGCTCCGGGAGTATGGGATTGGTGGCGCGCTACTACGTGCCATTCAGTCCTTGTACAACCGGAGCAGGAGCCTGGTTCGCATTGCCAGTAGTAAGTCAAGCCTGTTTCCGGTGAACGTTGGCCTCCGCCAAGGCTGCCCTTTGTCACCGATTCTGTTCATAATTTTCATGGACAGAATTTCTAGGCGCAGCCAAGGTGTCGAGGGAGTCCAGTTCGGGGACACTAGGATCTCATCTCTGCTATTTGCAGACGATGTGGTCCTGATGGCCTCATCGAGCTGTGACCTGCAGCGTTTACTGGGACGGTTTGCATCTGAGTGTGAAGCTTCTGGGATGAGACTCAGCACCTCCAAATCCGAGGCCATGGTTCTCAGTCGGAAAAGGGTGGATTGCTCCCTCCGGGTTGGGAATGAGGTCCTGCCCCAGGTGGAGGAGTTCAAGTATCTCGGGGTCTTGTTCACGAGTGAGGGAAGGTTGGAGCGTGAGGTCGATAGGCGGATCGGCGCAGCGTCTGCAGTAATGCGGTCGCTGTACCGGACCGTCGTGGTGAAGAGAGAGTTGAGCCGGAAGGCAAAGCTCTCAATTTACCGATCGATCTATGTTCCCACCCTCACCTATGGTCATGAGCTTTGGGTCATGACCGAAAGAACGAGATCGCGGATACAAGCAGCTGAAATGAGTTTTCTTCGTAGGGTAGCGGGACTCACCCTAAGAGACAGGGTGAGGAGCTCGGTTATCCGAGAGGAGCTCAGAGTAGAGCCGCTGCTCCTTCACATCGAGAGGAGCCAGCTGAGGTGGCTCGGGCATCTAGTCCGGATGCCTCCCGGACGCCTCCCTGGTGAGGTGTTTTGGGCATGCCCAGCCGGGAGAAGGCCCCGGGGAAGACCTAGGACACGCTGGAGGGATTATGTCTCACAGCTGGCCTGGGAACGCCTCGGTGTCCTCCCGGTGGAACTGGAGGAGGTGGTCGGGGACTGGGAAGTCTGGGCTTCCCTACTGAGACTGCTGCCCCCGCGACCCGGACCCGGATAAGCGGAGGAAAATGGAATGGAATGGAATGGAATGGATATGGTGTCTGGAGATGACTGGTCCTGATGCTAGCATGTATAGTGAAAATAAGGTACCCAAGGATGGAACCCTGCGGCACACCAGAGGACAGGGGAGCAGTTGTAGAGGAGGAAGGTCTAAAAGCACCAGCATGTCATTGTGTACTTTCCATAACACAGATTCTGTGCTGTGACGGGTTCTAAAGCCTGAAACTTGTTAGCAGGATTATGGATTGACGGATACGACTGGAGTTCTTCCATGACCTTGGAAGGGAAGGGCAGATGTGAAACTGGACGGAAGTTGGCCAGACTTGATGGGTGTAGGTTGTTTTTTTTTTTAGCAGTGGTCTAACTACAGCTTGCTTAAGGGCGGGGTGGGGGCAATACCCAGCCTGAGGCAGCTGTTCATGTAATGAACAAGGCTGGGACCAATATCCTTTCAGGGGTAACGTCTAGGGGGCATTTGGTGGGGTTCATCTGTTGGACTGGTATTTTTAAGAAGAGGAGTGGAACTTGGCTCCAAGTATCAAAGGTGTGTTTCACAAGGGAGCAGGCAGACGGGCAGCTAAAACCTTTGGGATGGATCGTCTGACTGTTGCCACAAACTGCTTGGCCCGCCGATACCTGTCAGCTGCCTCCAGGGTCCCATGGCCAAAAACACCCAATAGGACTCCTTCTTGAGCTCCACGGAATCCCTCACTGCTGATGTCCACCAACAGGTTCTGGGATTTCCGTCATGACAGGCACCGACCACCTTACGTCACCGCTCCGATCAGCTGCCTCGACGAGGGGGGCAAGGAACATGACCTTCTTGGACTCAATGTCTGCTGCCTTACAACAGCCAGAGCCCGTCCCCCCACCCAAAGGCAGAGGGAGACTACTCTCTTGTTTACTCTTAGTCCAAGTCCTGCCAGTCCTTTTCTAGTCCAGATATTCCAGATATTTTTTGGGGCGGTTAAAAAATCTGAGTGAATGGACCTTTTGCGAGGGAGCGAAGCGACCGAGCGGGGGGAGGATGTGGGAAGGGGGTGTCCCCCCTCCCAGAGTAGGGGAAATTTTGCATTTGGTGTTAGGAACGGCTATGTCGGGACTTGGATTCCAATATGCAGAGACAGCAATATCGTAAAAAAAAAAGAGTTTATTAACAAACGTTGTCCACAAGTGGAAAAATATACAACAAAACCATAAAGTACAACATAAAACTCCTGGACCTAGTCACAGGGAAAAAAGGTAGTAGAACTAAGGGTGCTGCGAAAACTAGCAGAGAGGAAAAATACAGAACACAAAAAGCAGCACAAAAAGATAGGCAGAGTAAAATGAAAACGCTGCTGAACAATCAAGCAGGATAAATGACTCACCACTGCAGGGTAGCAAGGTAGCAAAAGACCAGAGAGTAGCAACACGAGGTAACTAGATGCTGGAAGGAGCAGGTAGTTGGCGTAGGCTGAGTAACAATCCGGCACTGGACTAGTGTCTGGCTGCAGCTTAAAAAGAGCGTCCTTAATTGCGTGCAGGTGTGCCAAATTAGCTCCTCCTGCCGGTACACGTGTGCTGCAACAGAAAACAGCCAGAGGGCAGCAGAGCAGCACACAGATCATGACATTTGGAGCCCGAAAAAACAGTTTTCTGATGCATATTTTGGACAGACGTAACAACAATGTTACTTCCTCCAAATGGCAAGCTTAAGGGCAAAATGCCAACATCAAGCTTGCCCTATTTAGATAAGTTCATCAGTTTACTGGGCGACTGAGTATGCCATGGCTTCAGTGGTGGATGCTATTTCCACAGGCCTACACTATATGAATCACTACAATGTGTTTCAGCCTTACCTATCGCTAATTCAGCAGCATCTGTCTTGGAAAATATGTCCATCACTTCCTCCAGGTTGATAACCTTTTTGGTACGTATTTATTATCATATAATAATAAGAACATTTCTTATATTAACGCGCACAGCACTGACTCAGTATGCATGCATAAAGATGGATCTTTGGTATGCATATTCTGTATATACCTGATGCAGCGATAAAACGTACAGCGTCAATGTCGTTCGAACCCCCCGAACACCCCAGGGTTACAGGCCTGCACTCTTTGTTTTGGTTGTTTTGTGTGTTTCTTGCGCTTTAGGCAATGTCAGGTCATGTGACTAAAAATAGAAGCAGAATGAATGAGGTGTCTTCTGGGGGGGGGGGGGGCAGTGAGGGCTGGTGGGAAGGGGGAGGAGGGGCATATGATTGCCTCAGTAGTAAAGAAAAAAGTGTTTGTTCCTTCAAAGTAAAAGACGATCAGTAAATCGCTCATCAATAATTAGCAAAAGGTTTTGGTCACATGATCCCCACGAGGCAGCGCGTGAAAACCGATACAAGGCATCACAACATGCACGTTCGACACGTGCGCAACACGTGCACGCTCACGTGACACAAACGTGCACTTTCATGCCATTCCTTGTCAAAGTAGCGCATGTTAGCATGCTAGCATGTTAGCATGCTGTAGGGTAGAACGTATACCTTTAACATGTCACCTTTTTTCTGCTCTTTGATGAAATGACCTTCACTGCACGCTTGAAAGGATATAACCTTTGACCTCTGACATACAGACGACTGGGACAGCTGTTAGCCACATTAGCTTGAACATATGTGTAGATGTGCACGTGTGCGTGTGTGTTGCTGCTGCTTCTTTTTGTTCGCTGATTTACAAGCAGAGTGACGCCTCCTGTTTTTTATTTAAGATGAGGATGAGCACACACAAAAGTCAACATGTTGAACACACATGCATGTATGCACATTCACACAAGGAGGAGGAGGGAAGTCCTGGGGGAGGAGTTCCAAGTCTGGGGGAGGGGTGATGTGGCATCACCTGTGTGACACAACAAGACACCGACTTTATTCCCGCCATGTGTGGCATCTCAGCAGGGAGGAAGAACAATCTTTGTCTTTTAGGCATGGAGCTAGTGCACGAAAGCTTCCTGGTGAGCGCAGGTTTCTCCTCAGTGTGAAACTCCAGCAGGTCTATCCGGTGGAGCTCGTCCGCGATGGCAACAGGTGCGGCTCCGTGGTTGCCGCTGGCGCGTGCGGCGGCCATAGGATGGATGCCGGTGGCCAGGGCGCCGATGCCGGTGGCCCCGCGGGAACCACAGCATGGGAAAGGCGGCGTGCTTGTGCTGAACGTGAGCGGGATCAGATTCCAGACGTGGCGGGACACGTTGGAGCGGTACCCTGACACACTGCTTGGCAGCTCTGAAAGGGACTTCTTCTTCCAGGAGGAAAATGACGAGTTCTTTTTCGACCGAGACCCGGACCTGTTCCGACACATCCTCAACTTCTACCGGACCGGCAAGCTGCACTTCCCGCGCCACGAGTGCATCTCGGCCTTCGACGAGGAGCTCACCTTCTTCGGCATCGTCCCGGAAGTGATCGGGGACTGCTGCTACGAGGAATACAAGGACCGGCGCAAGGAGAACCAGGAGCAGGTCCAAGACGACGAGGAGGCCGACACCAGCCACGAGCAGGTCTCGGTGGACGTGAACCTCCGGGAGTCTATGTGGCGCGCCTTCGAGAACCCGCACACATCCACCACGGCACTGGTCTTGTACTACGTGACGGGCTTTTTCATTGCCGTGTCCGTGCTCGCCAACGTGGTGGAGACAGTCCCGTGCAGCGCTGGGATCAAGGCAGTGCCGTGCGGGGAACGCTACGAGCTGGCCTTCTTCTGCTTGGACACGGCCTGCGTGATGATCTTCACGGTGGAGTACCTTCTTCGCCTGGTGGCGGCGCCCTGCCGCTTCAAGTTCGTGAAGAGCGTGATGTCACTCATCGACGTGGTGGCCATCTTGCCCTACTACATCAGCCTGGTCATGCCCGACAACGAGGATGTGAGCGGTGCCTTCGTCACGCTGCGCGTTTTCCGCGTCTTCCGCATCTTCAAGTTCTCGCGCCACTCGGCCGGCCTGCGCATCCTCGGCTACACGCTGAAGAGCTGCGCCTCCGAGCTGGGCTTCCTGCTCTTCACCCTCGCCATGGCCATCATCATCTTCGCCACCATCATGTTCTACACCGAGAAAACCTCCAAAGCCTCCGCCTTCACCTCCATCCCCGCCGCCTTCTGGTACACCATCGTCACCATGACCACGCTCGGGTACGTCACATTGTGTGTTTGTATTGTGTGCGTGCACGTGTGTGTGTGTATCATGTTTCTCTGCCACACCTGCCCATACATGTATTATTTAGTCACATGACCCACGCTGCTGAGACATGATCACCATGACACACACACACACACACTCTAATGGGGTTAGCGGTTAGCTTAGCTGAAGGTTTCATTGGCTTGTGAATGATGATGATGATGATGATGTTTCCATGGTAACAGGACGCGGGGGTGGGGTGATGTCAGGTGTGTTCAGGTGTCACGTCCAACGTGCGAACGCTCGTCTGTGCACGTGTCTCGCAACGACGTTGCATCACCGCGAGCACGTGGTGTCACGTGACCTCCGCCCTCGTCAAAGATGGCCGCCGGCGACCTTCCTGCAAACGCTAATGCAGGCTCGTGCACGTTTCCCCTTTCTCAAAGACCAGCGTGCACGTGAGCGCCATAGAAGGACGCATGTCTCAGCCTCGAGCATCCTGGCATCATGTGACTGCATCATGTGACTGCCAGCACGCTTTGCCATTGGCCCATCATGTGACCTTTTAATCCCACTGAAGAAGAACAATCATTTCCTATTTTTCTTTCACACTTTTTCTTTGATTGACACCAATGGAATACCTTCGTCAGTGCACTTCAATAAGTGTGCTGTGTACACGGTGCACTTACTTCCTGGTGACAGTGTAGTGCTGTTCTAAATCCATTACTGTCATGACACACTTACGTTCTTCTTCTCTCCTTTTTAACACTGAATTGCAATCTCTCCAGGTAGCCCCTCCCTTTCCGCTATGTAGCCAAGATGGTGACTTTCATTACATGTACATTCCAATAGTGATGGACACTTACCACCCTCAATTCACTGCACACTCACCAACATCCGGGTACTGACAGTGTACTTCCCTTTGTCAACACACTTATGCACTCAAAAGACTGAGTATTCAGGTGTGCACTTATATACTCTCAAGACTAACTGTAAGTACACAAGTATACACTTAAGCACTCAAACATCTCAGTGTAAGTATGCAAGTGTGCACATATGCACTCAAAAAATAAATAAGTGGGCAGGTGTACACTTAAGCACTAAAAATGGAACTATGCAAGTGTACACTCATGCAGTCAAAAAAGGCATAGAGTAAGTATTCAGGTGTGCACTTATGTACTGAAAATACTGAGTGCAAGTATGCAAGTGTGCACTTATACACTGAAAAGGCTAAGTGTAAGTACGCAAGTGCTAATAATACATGCGCACATGCACAGGTGTGGGTGCATGACACACGTGCGCATGGAGACATTTCAAAATAAAAGCTGCATGATGCTTCAGAGTTAGTCAGCACATTAAGGGTCAAAGTTGACGAGCTCGGTGATTTTGCCACGGCGTGTCTTTCATTCCTGATTGGTCAGTCAAGGTCAGGTGGTCAAAGAAGTCATTGGTCTACAGATACTGGGGTCAAAGGTCATTGGTAAGACAGGTCCTGAGCAGGAGGAAGGGGAGGAGCTTTGGCGCCTCCGTGTGGACGCAGGAAGAAGCGTGCCTGACTGACCTCTGACCTGTACCCCAGGTACGGGGACATGGTTCCGAGGACGGTGATGGGCAAGATCGTGGGGTCCGTGTGCTCTCTGAGCGGCGTCCTGGTGATCGCGCTGCCTGTGCCCGTCATCGTGTCCAACTTCAGCCGCATCTACCTGCAGAGCCAGCGCGCCGAGAAGAGGCGGGCGCAGAAGGTGAGCCGCTAGCTTAGCTCCACCTGCACGTTTGGGCGTGACGGCGCCTGCAGGAACGTGTGCGTGTGTTCGCCCACAGAAAAGTTGCCTGGTGAGAATTTGTGCGGGAAAGAAAGCAGACGCCAACGCTTACCTGCGCTACAAATGGCTGGCTGGCGCCGACCCGGAGGTAACACGAGCGCTCCTCATCGAGCGGCCGTGCTGCATGATGGATGCTGATTGGTTCTTCTTCGCAAACTTTCACTTCCATTCAGACCAGAAGCAAAGGTGGCCATCTTGGCTCTAAGGCTTCTGTTCTTTCTTCTTCTGGTCTATTTCCTGGCTCGCACATGAGACTTCCTGTCTGTGGTTCTTGTTCTGTTTGGACCGCCCAGGACACCCGAGGGTGAAAGTTCTGCTAACGGTTCTTTTCTTTCTCCGCCCTGAAGGCGAACAAGGAGGCGGGGGAGGCGCTGGCGTGCACAGCCAACGATGACATGAAGGCGCAGCACCATCACCTCCTGCACTGCCTGGAGAAAACCACGGTGAGCTCACGTGCACGTGGCTCACGTGCGCATTCTCAAAAGGTCACCACTTCCCGTTCTTGTCCTCAGAACCACGACTTTGTGGACCCAAACACGCTGGAGTCGAGCTGCGCGGAGGAGGCGCTGCTGAAGGAGACTCCTGGCCCCTCCTGCTCCTCTTCCTCCTCCTCGCCTCCCGCCTTCACCTCCTGCTGGGCCCGCAAGACCTTTGACCTCTGCAGCTCCACCAGCGACCATCTGCAGGCCCGCATGCCGCAACCTTTGACCTCCAGGTGGGCAAGTCATTATTATTGATTCCAAGCCGTCAGGCAGACGCTACAGGAGTTTGAAGTCCAGGACCACAAGGCTGGCAAACAGCTTTTACCCACAGGCCATCAGGCTTCTCAACGAAGCACTCACACACACTCATAGCACTTTATTTATTTATTTATTTATTTATTTATTTATTTATCTGTATTAATGTCTCTTCTGTTGTTGTTGCTTAATTTATTGGTATTTATGTTTCTTATGTTCTTTTCTTTCTTTTCTTTCTTTTCATTCTTTTCATTCTTTTTCTTGTGTTTTTTTTTTCTTTCTTTTCTTGGGAGAATGAACAGAACAAGAATTTCATTGCATAGCAGAACTACCAGTTTTACTGTGCATATGACAATAAAACTCTTGAATCTTTAAGTCTTATTGCCTGGTAGGAATTATTACAATCATTTATTATCCAAATGCATGTATTTAGGACTATTGTTATGATTTTACTATTTATTATTATTATTATTATAGCAATATTCAACACATACACAGCATTTTATTAGCAATAATAATAAATTATTATAATATTTATGTTATCATTATTCATCATTACTTTTTATTATTATTGTTAGTGTATTAATGTGTTATTATTAAACACAAATTATTTGTATTATTTTTTTATTAATGTATTATTATTATTATATATTTATTATTATTCATGATTACTTATTTATTTGTATATTATTATGTGAATGTACAACACACATACTGTATAGTGTTTAACTATTATTAAAATAATTTATTATAATTATTTAGTTATTATTATTATTATCAACAAATGCTTTGTATTAATTTATTATTAGTATTAGTTAATTAATTATTTTGTATATTATCATTGTGTGAATGTACAAAACACATTCAGTATTTTATTGTTATTAAAAATAAATTATTAGAATTAAATAATGTATTTCTTATTTTTAATATTATTATGCATTTGTTATTATTATTCATTATCACATATTTCTTTTTATGTTGTTATTCAAGATTCAAGAGATTCAAGATTCAAGAGAGTTTTATTGTCATATGCACAGTAAAACTGGTAGTTCTGCTATGCAATGAAATTCTTATTCTGTTCATTCTCCCAAGAAAAGAAAGAAAACACAAGAAAGAATAAGAACATAAGAAACATAAATACCAATAAATTAAGCAACAACAGAAGAGACATTAATACAAATAAATAAATAAATAAATAAATAAATAAAGTGCTATGAGTGTGTGTGTGTGTGTGTTGCGTGCGGCGTGTGCGAGTGCTTCGTTGAGAAGCCTGATGGCCTGTGGGTAAAAGCTGTTTGCCAGCCTTGTGGTCCTGGACTTCAAACTCCTGTAGCGTCTGCCTGACGGTAGGAGTGTGAATAATGAGTGTTGTGGATGTGTGCTGTCCTTGATGAGGTTGTGTGTTCTGCGTAGGACTCTAGTTTTATAAATGTCTTGCAGTGAGGGGAGGGCTGCCCCAACAATGTTCTGTGAGGTCTTGATCACCCGCTGGAGTGCCTTCCTATCACGTGTTGTACAGTTACCGTACCAAACAGTGATGGAGGCGGTAAGGACACTTTCCATAGTGCATCTGTAGAAGCAACTCAGGATTGTGGTGGACATGCCAAATTTCCTCAGTCTTCTCAGGAAGTACAGTCTCCTTTGGGACTTCTTCAGAATTTGTTGGGTGTTGTGAGACCAGGTGAGGTCCTCGCTGATGTGTGTGCCAAGGAACTTGAAGGTTTTCACCCTCTCCACCTCAGTCTCATCAATAAACAGGGGTCTATGCGGCTCCTTTTCCCTTGTTCTTGGGTCGATGATCATCTCTTTAGTCTTATCTGTATTGAGAAGGAGATTGTTATCATGACACCAAGCTATGAGGTCCGCCACCTCTCTTCTGTATGATGTTTCAACACCACCAGTGATCAGGCCGATGACTGTAGTGTCATCCGCAAATTTAATGATGCTGGTGTTGTTATTGGGTGAATGTACAACACACATGCAGTATTTTTATGATTTTTAAAAATAAATTATTATGTATTTATTTATTATGAATGTATTATTATTGTAGTTATTTATTATGTATTTTATTATTATTATGTGAATGTACAACACACAAAGCGTTTTATTATAATAAAATATTAATGATTTTCTGATTTAATATTTTGTATTGAATAATGAATATTATTATTCATTATTCCTTCTTGATGTATGTTGTTATGATTATTGTGTGTGCTTATGAATATGATGAACATTCGAGTTGTTGTGTACTTGTGTTATGTTGTCATGTTTTGTGTATTGTTCATCCATTCGCCCCCTCGTCTTTGACCCGCAGTCGTTCCAGTTTGAACGCCAGATTCCAGGAGGCGGTCCCGCTGAAAGGAGGGAGGCCGTCCGTCGGCGGCCTGACTCCGCCCGGCGCGACGGGACGGTCCCGGGTGGAGGCCGTGCGCGTTTCTGAGCTCTGAAGGTTCCGTCCCAGAAGTTGGAGAAGCTGAAGGTTTGGACTCAAGTGAGCTGCTAGCTAGCTAGCTTAGCTAATGACAGCACCTTTCAGACTACATGCTAATCATTCATTTCAGCATTTGATTGCAACATAGGACAGTTTCACAAGAGGCATTACCCATATATTATATACATACTGTATATTATATACACATATTATATTTGATACATACTGGATGTGATGATGTTTGTCAATGGAAGCAATCTAGCATTTATTATGAATGATGATGATGATTATTATTATTATTACAGTTCTGAATGATGAATTATTGTTGTTCAATGAGGAGGCTAAAAAAACATTTTGTGCTTCTAATGTTGAAAGTCTGTCAATAAATCAAAGGCTTTGTTGGAAGTTGTCAGGTGCGGGGGCGGAGCTTGTCCTTTCTCACTTCCGAGCCCACCCAGACGCTCGCGCTCCATCTCACACTGGCTCTGGTGGCGGAGTCGCGGCGACGGCGCCACCGGACGTCAAGAGCGAGTTCGTGTGTAGCTTGCGGCCGTAGTGTAACGCCCACAGCAGCGTCAGCGTGAGCGCCATGGCCAGGATCTGGGCCACGCCCATGGCCACGCCCAGGAAACGCAACACTTGCAGCGGCGTGCTCCCGCGAATGAACGAGAAAATCTTTGGACCGCAACCCTGAAAGAAAGACCACCCGTCACATGACCGCGCTAACGGGGGTGAGGGGTGGGGGCGGCTCACCTCCTGGTGGAGGTCGCTGAGGTCGTGCCGGCGGGCGTGGCCAGCACATCCTGGATACTGATTGGAGCAGCAGGAGTCGGGCGGCCACTCCATCTCCGTCATCTCCAGCCAGTCGGTGAAGTAGATCACGCCGCAGCACTGAAACTAGAAAACAAACGCACCTAGAGTCACCTGCGTGTGCATGTGTGCACGCGCGTGTGCGTGTATGACCTCTGACCTCTGTCTGGAAAGTGTTCCAGGTGTGTGTGAGCCACTGATGATGATGATGGCCAAAGTTTGACATCCGGAACTTCAGGCTGATCATGTCCGAGCGCTGGACGGGGGGCTAAACACACACACAATGCACACGCACACAGCAGGTGTGTCACCTGTCTGCTGATAGCACACACGCACACGTGCAGGTGTGTGTGTCACCTGCTCGTAGGTCCAAACAGCGCTGGCCAGCTCCACGCACAAGATGAGCATCAGGCTGCCAAAGTACTAAAACACAAACATCTGCCGTCAGGACACCAGGCCCCGCCTCCGAGCCAATGGCACGCGAGGGGTACCCATGACAGCAGCAGCAGGTCGCAGCGCATCGTGCCACACACGCCCAACATGGCCACCATCAGCAGGAAGCAGCACACCAGAACCAGCACCGGATGGACCAGCGGCGAGAACGTCAGCACGGCCGCCTCCTCCAGCCTGGCACACGCACGCACACACGCACACTTTCAGCTTGGCCGGTGTCGTTTGATGCTGTTGGTCCACACTGACCTGGTGTGAGCCGTCAGGGTCAGGACGGCGTTCAAGGAATCCCGAATCCACGCCGCCATTCCCAGAATGCACGCTGACATCAGCTGCAAACACGCACACGCAGGCCCGCACACAGATCAGTTTCTGCTACAAATAACATGTGAGAATGTCAAAGCTGCCAACACACACACACACACACACACACAATAAAGTAGAATAAACCACTAGAAATACGTCGTGCCCGTGCCAAGTATATACTAGTGTATGAAATATTGTCACCATGTCAAAAGTTGTTGAAAGTTAAAAATATAAAATCAAAAAAGGTGAGAAATTACCCAGAAAAGCACGTTGAGCGCGTAAAGCAGCACGCGCACGCAGTGCACGGCGTCCTGTCGTGCCATTTGGGCTCATCCGGCTCGGGGCACCATGGCGGCATGCCGGGCCGGTACCGGTACCGGAGTCGAAGCCTGTCACACGCTGTGCGCGCGTCCTTTGTCAGGGAAGCCAACAGGTGCGTTCTCGTGTGGCCCTCTTCTGCGCATGCTCGCTGACACTTAAAATAGACATATTCTATGGGCTCGTGCACCAAGCGGCAGGATGTCCGTTCCCCGGACGGGGGTGGGGTTGGAGGAATGTGACCCGAAGTCACTCCTCTTCAGTCGGACGCCATGATCTAATTTCTTACACTTTGTTCAACTTTTGGGGTTTAAAGTTTCTATAGGTGAATTATTAGGAGGACATGTCACATGACTTCATGCGTTATATTAGTGACTCATAGTTTCAATACATTGAACTTGAGCGTCTTTTGCTTTAAAACTGCAACTCCCACGATTCCCCCGTGTTGAGCGCGACACAAACGTTTACGCCCATTTTCTGTGGACCAATCACGGCACAGACTGGTGCGTGCGTCATTACTGTGACCTCACATCGAGCTATTTTTTTCCGAGCAGGCAACGGCTGACGGCGCCATCTTGAAAGACACTATTTGTACCATTAAACACGTTAAATCTCCAATTTGGCGCTATGTTGTACCTGGAGGATTATCTCGAGAGTGAGTATCTGAGTTTTAGGAGCCGTACGAGTTGCCAACAAAGCATTTTGTTCATTAAATGTGTTTGATTTGCCGGTGTGTGTCTGTCTGGCGTGTAGCCTAGCCGAGCTAGCATGGTAACCGCTTTTTTTTTTCTTGTTGTGCAGTGATCGAGCAGCTTCCCATGGACCTTCGCGACAGGTTTACGGAAATGCGAGAGATGGACCTACAGGTCCAAAGTACGTGCAGCACGACGGCAGTCAACCACTGCTACTACACTCCAACACAATCACACTGAAACTATTGAAATGCTTGCCTTTCTACGCACTAGCAAGTTAGCACATTGAGTCACCAGCCAACCGAACTTGACATCACACGCAAACACCTGCAGCTATGGTGCCTCCTCTCAATGCATCCTGCAGGGAAAGTCCAACTGGTCTTGTTCAACACGTCAGCCTCAGCATTGATAAGATTATGGATCTTTCGGTCATTGGCGTGTGTGATTGGATGTGTGGGACACATGAAATGTTTTCAAACATTTGCAGATGCGACTGACCAGCTGGAGCAGAAAGTGGTGGACTTCTTCGTCAACGCCAAGAAGAACAAGCCCGAGTGGCGAGAAGAGCAGATGGAGGTCATTAAAAAGGTGAGACGGTCCCTCACGGCTTTGGGAGGTCCCATATTCAAATGTGTGTTTGTGTTTTATCAGGATTATTATAAAGCCCTGGAAGACGCTGATGAGAAAGTCCAGCTGGCCAATCAGATTTATGATCTGGTGAGTCCAAAACTATTGGTAGTATTCTCAGTAAGTACCTTTCAGGAACTAATAATAAGAATAAGATTCAAGAGTTTTATTGTCATATGCCTAGTAAAACAGTTATACTAAGCAATGAAATTCTTATTCTGTTCATTCTCCCAAGAAAAGAAAGAAAAACACAAGAGAATAAGAACTGTTAGTGGAACATTTGCAATAAAAGTGACTCCAGAATTCCAGAACCCTCCCCTTATCTCTTCAATTGCTGCTGTTCAGCAGCCACACAATTCAGGTTTAATCCCGAAATATGCCTCACACACTTAAACACAATGCAGTGTAAAATATATAGCTGCTCACCACTCATCAATCATAATGGGAGATGAACTCAGCCAGGATGCATTCACAGCCCTTGCAAAAAGTAGGATATTTTAAACTCTTTTAAAAAAAACACTTTTTCCCTACACGGGTGTTTAAAAAACAAACAAAAATAAAAGATTCCAGCATTGCAAAGGGAGCCACAACAACGAGGCTGAAGATGTCACGGGTTGCTGACGTCTTTGCTACAGGCTACATAATCCACACTGCGAGTTTGGAGGCGGGATTGACTGGAAGCTGGTGGTAGTGTCGCATCTCACGTCGCAGCACACAAATGTGGTGCCTTCAAGGACTGCTGAACAAAGTGCAAAATCTCCCATAAGTTAGCATTTTAGCTGTTTCCATGCAAATACATACATGGCATGATGTAGGGACACTATAGAACGGCATATTTTTGGAGAAAAAAAAACTGCAAATGGCCGCCACTAGATGTCACCCCTGCATCTTCTCGTTTGCCGTTCAGGTGGACCGGCACTTGCGCAAACTGGACCAAGAACTGGCCAAGTTCAAGATGGAGCTGGAGGCGGACAATGCCGGCATCACAGAGATCTTGGAAAGACGTGAGTCAGAGAGAGCGAGAGCGCCACACTGCACGCGTACTGCTCACTTTCTGTTTTGTGCTCCAGGCTCTTTGGAGATGGACAGTCCGTCCCAGCCCGTCAACAACCACCACGTCCACTCGCACGTCGCCGCCGAAAGTGAGTCACACTCGTGCAACATTGCCGCGTCTTTGTCTGGGTTTGTTGACTGGGTTTCCGTGGCAACAGAGAGGAAGTACAGTGCCTCCACACACCACACGACGGAACACGTCCCCGAGAAGAAGTTCAAGTCGGAAGCGCTGCTGTCCACGCTGACGTCGGACGCCTCCAAAGAGAACACGCCAGGTACTTAAAGGCAAAACGTCCCCCCTCCCCCTGCCGGCATCCTGCCGCTCACCTTCACTTTGTTTGTCGTGCAGGTTGCCGCAGCAACAGCATGTCGTCCTCCGCTAACAACATCTACAGCGTCAACTCTTCCCAACCTTTGACCTCTTACAGCCTCAGCTCGTTGCCTGCCGGCCCGGGGGCGGGGGCCGGCGCCATCACCATGGCGGCCGCTCAGGCCGTGCAGGCCACCGCGCAGGTGAGGTCATGTGACGGGTGAGGCGGCGCAGGTTGAGGTGAGAGGTTAAAGTGCGTGCGTATGCAGATGAAGGAGGGTCGCAGGACGTCCAGCCTGAAGGCGAGCTACGAGGCCATCAAGAACAACGACTTCCAGCTCACTCGAGACTTCTCCTTGTCGCGTGACAACTCGCCATACCCGTCTTCCGCCTTGGCATCCACGCTCACGCAGACGCTCGCCCCCACCGCCGCCGTCACCTGTGACACTCGAGGCCGCAAGTCCAAGTAAGATCGCACGTCCGCCACCGAGCCCGACTGCCAGCGTGCGGCGGCCTTTATCCCGTTTGCTGCTTTCCAGAAGCGGCGTGAAGTCTTCCAACCATCAGTCGTCGTCATCGTCGTCATCGTCCTCGCTGTCGTCCTGCTCGTCCTCGTCGGCGTTGGCTCAGGAACTTTCCCAGCAGGCGTCGGTGCTGCCCGAGACCGAGGCCAACAGCCAAGTGGACTGGACCTACGACCCCAACGAGCCGCGCTACTGCATCTGTAACCAGGTCAGATGCCGCCATCTTGTCTCGCCGCGACATGTGACGCTGACGCTGTGCTTTCTCCACAGGTGTCGTATGGCGAAATGGTCGGATGCGACAACACGGACGTAAGTCACACGTAAGTCTGTGTTCGGTAGCGTTGTATGCTAACGTGGGCGTGTCCTCTAGTGTCCCATCGAGTGGTTCCACTACGGCTGTGTGGGTCTGAGCGAGGCGCCCAAAGGGAAGTGGTTCTGCCCCCAGTGCACGGCCGCCATGAAGCGCAGAGGAAGCCGCCACAAGTAGACACCGAAGGAAATAAAGTCCATCTTTTTAACAGAATAAAAATCTTCTTTGTATCTTCAAAGATCATTTCCTGCTTTGTTTTCATCCAATCAAACTGCCACGTGGCACGTCAGTTTGCGGGTTTGGCCCCGCCCCCACTTGACTAGACAATTAAACCACGCTATCTTGTGTGCGCGTGGTTTCCAGAAATAGCCGGGGGGTCGGGGGCGGTTGCCCGTCCGAACTAGTGAACAGCAAGAAAAAAAAAAGGCTGGAAGAAGCGCAGTTGGATCAGAACCACAGGGAACTGCACTGAGTGGACCGCGCGCTCCCGTCCTGCTTGTGCTGTCAAGATGGTTCCGGTGACGGTCCTGTTTGAGCTGCGCTGTCAGCAAGAGGAGATGAAGATGATGAAGAAGAGAAGAGCTGTCGCGCGAAGATGCTGAGCCGCCGCCGCCGGGGCCTTTCCGGTCCGCTGCTGGTGCTGCTCGGAGCGGCGGGCTGCCTCTTCTACCAGAGCCTCACGGGCCAGCGGAACCGGCTCCGGTCCGGCCAGCCGCCGGACCTCCTGACAGAGGACACCCGGAACTTGGTGAAAGTACTGGAAAGTCTGCAGGTGAGTTGCGTGCGTGGAGTTTCCGTTCGTGCACGTGCATCAAAACCTTGGGGGAAAGTTTAATTTGATCTTTTAATTTGAACAGCAAGCAGGGCACGTGACTGAGTGTTAAAACAGCTGAAGTTTAAGGGGGGGGCTGGGTGTTGTTCTATTTTGACTTTAGCTAGCATGTTAACAAAGGTGGATCTCCATTGATTTGTCCTATCAGATGTCCGGCAGGACGAGCGGGCGGCGCCGGGCCTTGGTTCTGATGGGTTCACACCCACGCGCTGACACCGAGGTGCAGCTGTACGGCAGAGTTCTGCGCGACTTGGACTTTGAGGTCCAGGAGTCCGCCTGCCTCGAGACCAGCGGCTTCCTGCGGCACGATCAAGGTACCGTCAATCGACATCCAGGAAGCTTGCAGGTTAGATTGAGTTGTGGAGTTCTAAAAGCAGCTTGCAGTTGATTGACAGGCACGCCTGCTCACCCTAAACAGGTAAACACATGTCACCTTTGACCTGACACAACAAAGAAACTCCAAATGTTTTATGGAGCACTCGGCAGCAGCAGCTGTTGTGTGTGTGTGTGTGTGTGCGCGCGTGCCCGCGCGCGTCGTCATGGAAACCCTCACAGAAGTCCAACCACTCCGGATGGATCCAAATTGCTTCCACATGTTCCCACCTTCAGTTCAGCTCTTTTGTTTTGACAGGCTACTTCCTGTTTTTCTCCTCCAGCAGCAAGAAAGCTCTGGAACACACACACACACACACACACACACATCATGACGTGCTCCAAAAGTCAATCACCGATGAGTCAAAGAGGACGTTTGCCTTTTATCTACTAAACGACAACAGACGTTGACTTCCTGTGTATTTGGCCATGGTTGCAGGGGGAGGTGCGTGGAGCCTGCTGCTGTGTTTGAGCTCGTCAGAGAGAAGTTGTCTGCGGAAGGTCGCGTTCTCGCACCTCAGGTCGCACCAGAGGGTGAGATCACATGGACACGGGCCAGGCAATCACAGCCCACCCTCGTGTCACGTGCTGCTCATCTGCGTGTGTGTGTGTGTGTGTGTCAGGTCAACCTGCTGCCAGGCCTGGTGGAGGCGCTGTCTGTGTCAGCGCTGTGTCAGCTGACAGGTGAGCGGACCTCCCAAAGTGGAGTTGAAATGGAGGTCATTGGTTCCGCTAAGTCTGGTTGAAAAAACATGGCTGACAGCCTGAAAAAGTAGTCCAGCATCAGAGGTGCCTTCAAGAAATGAAGTTGATGTTTTTATCGGCAGCCTCAGTCGCTTTTTGTCGTTTCAACTTGATAAATACTCAGTAGACCCCCGCTGAAGCAGAGTCCGAGGATACAAACGTGGGCAGGTCCATCACCGTGGCTGAGGTAATCAAAAAACTCCTCAGTCGCAAAGCTCTGGGGGTGGACAGGTTTTGCCCTGGACTCCTCAAGGCTCTGGATGTTGGTGGACTGTCTGTTTGTCTCTTCAGCATTACGTGGAAGTCAGGAACAGTACCCCTGGATTTTATAAGCCTGGGGTGGTGGTCCCTCTTTTTAAGAAGGGTAAACGGAGGGTGTGTTCCAACGATAGAGGGATCACGGTTCTCAGCCTCCCTGGTGAGGTGTTTTGGGCATGCCCAGCCAGGAGAAGGCCCCGGGTCAGACCTATAGGACACGCAGGAGGGATTATGTCTCACAGCTGGCCTGGGAACGCCTTCGTGTCCTCTGGAGGAGGTGGCCCGGGACCAGGAATTCTGGACTTCCCTACTGAGACTGCTGGCCCCGTGACCCGTACTCGGAAAAGCGGAGGAAAAAGAATGGATGGATATAAAGTGGAAATATTAAGGAATATTCTTCACTCTGTCCTTTTGAGCTTGTTTTCCTCTTGTCTGTCAGCACGTGGATTACCCAACATGCCTCCTGCTTGTGGCCACGTCCACCAGAACCAGACTTTCCCCCAGGGCCCCGTCAGAGATGGCAGGTGTGCACTTGTGCGTCTGTGCATGTGTGTGCGTGTGCATGTGTTTAATAAGATGTTCCAACAGTGCGTCCGCCGTGGAAGCAGGCCCGGTGGGCGTGGTGAACGCATACGTCATAGTGACTTCCGTAAGGCCGCTGACAGCCTTCCTGCATGACGTTGCCGTGGTGACAGCCAATCAGATGTCAAGGGCTACACAGGTAATTGTGTCAGGTGTGTGTCGGCACACCGCTGTCCCCTGCTGGTCAGCACTGTCCTGTGCTTGCAGCTCGGCAGCTTCCTCTCGCCAAAGGCTTTGGGGCAAACCAAGAGGGTCATAGGTCAGATGCTAAAGGCTGCAGTGTCAGCCAATGAGAAGGCTGAAAAGCTGACCAGGTAAACATGCAGCAGGTGGGAGGAGGAGCTTGGTGATGATTGACAGGCGGTGTGTTTCAGGTGTGTGTTGTGTTACCAGCTGCTCACCTTCACGCTACACGTCAGCGGCTCCATCACGCCGCTCGTCACACAGGTACCACCTTCTCAACTTAGGCAGTTTTTATTTTGAAAGGACTTGTTTGTTTTCACACTTTAAGTACACAAGAACATCCAGCAGAGGTCAGCGTGTCCTCTGATTGTTCTGTCCGTGTCCAGGTGGAAGCTGGCTTGACGTTTTCGGCTCTCAGCGACCAGGAGTTTGACAGACAGGTCACCAGAGACCTGATCCTGGAGGACACGCTTCACTTCCTGTTGTCCTCAGAGACGCATTCAGATGATGAGCAGGTGAGGGTCATGTGACTGGTAGGGCTTGTCCAGAGATGAGAGTGACATTTGTCCCGCCATCAGCGTGATGTCTTCACAGAGGCGAGCGGCGTCAAGATCTCTGCGGATGAGTTTCTTCTTCTGCGGGACTTTCATGGTCACATGACGGCGCCGTCATCCTTCCAGATGGTAAACGTTTGACTGAGGTATTGTCTTGGAGTAGTAAGACGTGTTGACGTGTGATACGTGCAGGTGTGTCCCAGCATGTCCACGTCCTGCGGTGCAACCGCTCTGTCTGATGTGCTGCTTGCCGTGGCTCGCCATTACGTTGTCGGCAGGTGAAGCTCTTTCTCCTTTGGCGCCGTTATTGTCCGTGTGCTAACAAGCTGGTCTTTGTGCGGCAGGGGCGGCCAATCACACGCATCGGCCAGTCGGAGCGCAGGTGAGATGGTGCCGTGACGGGAGCGATGCTGGCGTTCCGCCTTGTGATTGGTTGCCTGTGCTTTCAGGTTCATGTGTGGACGCCCGTCTCCGACAGATCTACTCCGACCCCCCCCTCACCCTCAGCCCCCCCTTCAACCCCCACGTGAAGGAGTACCATGCAGACGTGACCTTTGACACGCTGATGATTCGGGTCCGCGCGGAGCCCGCTGGCACCGCCTGCAGCGTCCACGTGGACGAGCGGCAAGGGCCCAGGTGAGACCGGTGCCAACCGCTGACCTCACACTTCAGGCGGGTGACGCGGTTCCCATCCTCAGGGTGTCCACCGTCTCCGTCGGCCTGGGAAGCAACCGCATCAGCATCCTGGTTGCGGATGGCGGCGAGACAGCGTTGGCGGTCTACACCGTGCACGTGTTCCGCGAGGCCCGCCCCAGCCTGCCCATGTTTGGAGATCATGTGACCTGCGGCTACGTACAAGTGAGTCAGCTGAGTGGCCCACAAGAAGTAGAAGTTATTTTTTATTGATGGATAAGTTCTGAAAATCTATAAAGACTCAAATCAACACTGTGTGCGCGCGCGCACATGTTCGTTCGTGTGTGCGCCTTCATGCGTGTGGTTCCGTTTGACGGTTCTGGCTGAGTTGAGGTACGAACAAGAAAATCCCTGTTAAGTTTTCTTGTGTCACTTTGTTGCGAGCTGCGGCGTTGGCGTGCAGAATGTGGCGCTGCCATGTTGAAGGCGGCGGCCGCCGCAGCAGAAGAAGAGGAGGAGTGTATGCTGGCACGGATCAGAGAGCGTGTGCGTGGTTCTGGTGTGTGTGTGAGGCGGCGGGTCTGCTCTGAAGTCTGAGCCAGATGTGGCGGCTCCCATGCTGAGCTGGTTGGGTTTTTTTGACCTTTGACACCACCCGCCAAAGAAGAAGACTTCGACTTTGACTTAGCTTAGCTTAGCTTAGCTTAGTTTAGCTTTCCAAAAACAAAGACGGATCAGGAGATGAAATGTCCTTTGGCTGTCTTTCAGGATTGTGGACTCGTGGTTCTTCCGGGTCGTTCCTGTGGTCTGGAACCCTTTTCCACACCAGCCGGTCCACTTCCGGCCTGCACTTCCGGGCAAGTTGCAGGTGCGTTCCCGCCTTGACCTGCAGGTGAGCAGCTGCTGATGAGGCGTTTGTGTCAGGTCGCTGGCTGGTTCCGTGCCTCAGCTGTTCTGACACCAGGACGTGTGATTGGCGGGAGGTTGCCTGGCAACCAGACGGCTGTTCCCATCCAGTGGTGGAGCGCCCCCTGCTGCAGGAGTGTATGACACGTAGGAAGGTGAGGTCTTATCCATCCTTCCTTGCTTCCTTGCTTCCTTCCCTCTTGCTCCCTGCAGGTGTTGTTCCTCGGTGACTCGACCAATCGGGGCATGATGTACTTCCTGCTGGAGCGTCTCAACTCCAGCTTGGTGGACTGGGTCAAGGCCCATGACACGCTGGTCTACAAGAACCTGAACCACGGTCGCACGTGGGTCAGCTACTCGTATTATCCTCAGTTCTGGTTGGACCACATGCATCGGCCCACGTTCAAGCAGGCGCTGACCTGGCTGCTGCGCAGGTGAGGAGACACCTTCTTTCTCACCTTTGACCTTTTTGAATGTGGTACATGTGCACCCCAAAGGTCAGGACCTCTGGTGAACTCTAACCTGACTGTGTTGGTGGTGGGCGGAGTCCAGTGGCTCAACACCAAGCACCTGCAGACAGTCCGAGAGGTTCTGGACAGGTGAGCCGTTCCAATACTGTCCTGGAGAAGCCGCGTCACTCAGGTGTCCTCAATTGTCCTCAGCGAGTCCCTCAGTGGAGTCCAAGTGGTGGTCAAGTCTTTGGGGATGGGCTTCCATCTTCCTGTGGACGGGATTCGATCTCGCAGTCCGGTTTGTTCGGTTTTCCTTCGAAAAACGTTTGGCCTTATCGTCCTGGTTGCTGTGATGATGTGCTGGCGCTTCTCTTCTTCTCTGGGATCTTTCAGAAGGAGATCCAACAGCTGTCCAAAGAGAACCAGGACATTATTTCCGCAGCAAAGCATCATGGCTTTGAGGTGATTGACACCTTGGCCATCACCATGGGTCGGTACCAGGACTTCCTGCCAGGCCGATGTGCGTGCCACTTCCACCAGGTGAATGGCAACTTCCTGTCTGTCCCGCCACGCTTCCACCATCCCACACCAACACTTGTCCTGATTGCCAGGTGGACAAGTTCTGGACTGAGTCAACCCGCCGCACGAACCATCCTGGCAGCCAGTCGGACGCCATGGACCCTCCCTCAAGGGTGGAGTCCAGTACCTCGTCCTATCACGTAACAGGAGCCGTGAACCAGGTGTACACCGACATCCTGCTCAGTCGCTTGTGTCCGAGGACGTAAACTGACCTAGAACATAGACCAAGTAGTCCCTATTTGCCAAGGCTATCTAGTACATAGTCCTAGACCCATGGACCTAGTCTCATCTAGGACATTTATCTAGAAACAATTAGACATGTACCTACAATCATGGACCTAGACATCTAGACATAGTCCCAGTTAACTCATGAGCCTAGACTGTCTAGTACGTAGACCTAGACCCATAGACCTACAGTCATCTAGTACATGGACATAGACTCATATACAACATTGACCTAGCACAAATAGATGGCCTACAATCATGGACCTAGACACCTAGTATATAGACCTAGTAGACTCATGGACCTTGACTATCTCGTACATAAACCTAGACCCATGGACCTAGACTCATCTAGTCATTGATGTAGAAAAAACTAGACATGGACCCACAATCATGGACCTAGACATAGTCTAAGCCCATGAGTCTACTGGGTCTATCTAGTACGTAGTCCTAGTACCATAGGCCTACAGTCATCTAGTACATGGTCCTAGAATCAGCTAGACACATGGACCTACAGTCAACTACAACATTCACCTAGCACAATTAGACAAGGCCTAAAATCATGGACCTAGGCATCTAGTACATAGGTCCTAGTAGACCTAGACCCATGGACCTAGACTCGCCTAGTCATTGATGTAGACACAACTACACATGGACCTAGACATAGCCCAGTAGACTCATGCCCTAGACTATCTAGTACGTAGTCCTAGTACCATAGGCCTACAGTCATCTAGTACATGTGTAACCCGCCCTGTTTCACACTGCCTGCACCGAGGCTTTAACACAGGACCTTCGTAAGGGGAGGCGAGAGCGCTGACCACACGGCTAAAAGTCTGGACTGTCGACTGCGTGTTCAGCGCAGCTCTTAAGGCAGAGGGAGTGAGGTTTGCCAACGTACACTTGCACAGCCTCACTGGCTGGCATCCGTTACACGTGGACCTAGAGTCAACTACAACATTGACCTAGCACAATTAGACATGGCCTACAATCATGGAGCTAGGCATCTAGAACATCATGTGGAATCATGTAGATCATGGACATAGGATCATCAATAAATTGGACCTAGACTGATCTACAATGTGGATCTAGATGATCTAAAACATGAACCAAGAATTATGGGCCTAGATGATCGTAGGACCTGGAGCTGTGACCGCATTCTACATCATGAATTCTATGTGCGCTAACTATATTTCCAATCAGAGGAAACAACTAAATAATGGTTTTCTATTTGATAAGGTTCATGTTGAATATACTGTATGTATGCTCAACTGTCTTTTCTATCTAGGTTGTGTTTTCTACTTGTTCAATGTAACACGTCGTATGATATTGATATCATTTGTATATAAAAGTATTTGTGTATGATATTGGTATCATTTGTATACAAAAGTATATCTGTGTAAGATCATTAGTAATATTTGTGTATGACATCTATATCATCAGTAATATTTGTGTATGATACCGATATCATTAGTAATTGTGTATTAGTAATATTTGTTTATGATTTCAATATCAGTAATATTTATTATTATTGATATAATCAGAAATATTTGTGTATGATATTATCATTAGTAAAATGTTGTGTATGATATCAATATAAGTCATAATATTTGTGCATGATATCAATATTTGTAAGATTGTGCCAAGCAGAAGATTCTTTCATCTTCAGCAGTTGGGTGTAAACTTTCAGCCAGGTCACGTGACTGCCATTAGCGCCAGAGCGTCGGGTTGTGACGCCATCGGCTCCTGACACCACGCTGGCCCAATGAGGACTCTTGCGGCCCGGACGGCTTCTTCTTCTCCCGCTGGCAGTCTCGTCCGGGATTTGCTTCTGGATCAGAAGCGGCGGCGGCGGCGCTCCGGAGCGCGGGAAGCCGCCGTGCAGCCTCTCGCACGCGCACGCGCATGAAGACGACGCGCGGCAGACATGGAGACGAGCCGGGTCCGACGCGTGTGCACGCTGACCGTGCTGCTGCTGTGCGTGTGCGTGTGGCCGCTGAGCTGCGGGGCCAGCTGGATGTGAGTACCCGCGCGCGCGCGCGTCACCCCCCCAAAAAATATCGATGCAGAAATCATCAATATCTGTATAACTACTAATCATGATCAGAACTATGATTATTAATTTCTAACACTTGTAATAATTCTAACGATTAATAACTCGAAAGATTTCTAATCATTTGTAATTCTAATGGCAACTAATATCTTTTTTATTACTAATCATAGTAATTTGTAATACTTGTGCAATAACGTCTAATTGTGTCATCATGTAGCAGTTTATAATGGTAATAGTTCTAGTGATAGGAATAATAATGCTAATATTCCAAATGTGGCGTAATAAGTTGTAATAGTTCATAATGAGATGGGATGACGGATTGGCTCGTGCACGTGTGCGTGACTAATTAGAAGCAGCTGCCACGAAATGAAGGTTTTTATGATTATTGTGAATATATCTTGGATAACACACTGCAGCCCGTTGTGGTTCTGTCAGATCAAGAATCCTTGTTAACTCAAAGAGCTTTGACAACTTTTTCAAATTTTCAAGTTAACTTTATGTGTTGTGTTTTATTTCGAAAGTTAACTTTATGTTTTGTGTTTTATTTGGAACGTGAAGTTGACTGGTTGTGTCGACACGTGATGAGGATGCATTCACGGAACTGCAATGTGGAACGTACAGCACCAAGTTATGAAACGGGCTCTACTTTCCATTGCGGATGGATACCACGTGACAACAAGGTGTGACTGTTGGTGACGCGTACATAGCGTACAGATATCACTCCCACCAGTAGCAGTCGTCGTAGTGCTAACAGTAAGCCTCATGGCTACCTAGCTTCCTTTATGCCGTGGAAGGCGAGGGTTGAAATCCGGCTGAGACAACAAGACAATAGTTGTGGTTTGCTCATGAAGCCGACGCCACAACCCCAACCCGGAACAAGAGCCACACACGTAGGGGTGCTTAAAGTGCTGCTCAGGGGCCATCTGCAGCCCGTGGCTCATTTGTCATTGCATCACTGCAGAAACAACCTCTCACCCGCTACATGACACTGTGGGTTCCCTTAGCAGCTCCTTCAGCAGCAGACTGTTACACCCACGGTGTAAGAAGGAGAGGTTCCGCAGGTCCTTCTTACCGACCGCTGTCAGGCTCTACAACACCTGCACCACCTGAACCATGTTGTAGTCACTATGTATTCTTTACACTGTACTCTTTACTTGCGTATCTTGCTTGCTGGTGTAACAAGTGAATTTCCCTGCTGTGGGATCAATAAAGTACGATACATATGTAGCCGGGCTGCCAGTGTATCCGCAGGTCCCGGCTATACTGCGTTGTGTTCTGGTGGATCATTTCCTGCTTGGTTTGACAACTTTTCCCGTTTTTTCTTATCACTTCCACTTGGTTTAGGGCCCATGATTACGGTAATTTTAACACAAAGAAAAGTAAAAACATTAAGAAGAGATTTAAATGCCTGCAAACTAGTTTAAGGGCGACTACGATGAGGAAGAGAGGTTGAAGGGAGCAGCATGTCTCACACAAACACACAGACCCGCTGGATAAGTCAGCCAATGAGATGAGAGCGTAGGCGGTGCCCCGATAATCAGCCAATGAGAGCGTGAAGCATCAGAAGGCGTCACCAAGCGCTAAACAAATCGAATTTCTGAACTTGCACAGACTTGACGCTTTACGTTCTATGGAATTTCTTCCGTAATACGATGCAAAAACCTGACATCAATTCTTTACGTTCAGTGGAATTTACGTAAAAGGAGGTTTACGTTATGCCAGGTACTACTGTATGTAAATGTATATATATATATACAGTATGTATGTATACTGTATATATATATCCCGCTTGCTTGGGGGTTGAGGGGGGTAGATCTAGTTGCTTTCTGGTTGGTTTCTTCTATTTCTATATTTTCTTCTATGTCTTCTATTTCTATAATGTCTTCTATTTCTATATTTTCTTCTATGTCTTCTATTTACCCTGCCATTGGCTGGACACCAGTCCAGGGTGTACCCCGCCTGGGATAGGCTCCAGCATGCCCCCGCAACCCTAATGAGGAGAAGCGGCATAGAAAATGGATGGATGGGCTTCTATTTCTATAATGTCTTCTATATCATCTATTTCTGTAATGTCTTCTATTCTAGTTCTGTCATTTCTTCTATGTCTTCTATTCCTATAATGTCTTCCATGTCTTCTATCTCTATCCGGTCTCTGGTGTATTGTATTTCTGTGCTTTGCTGTCATGAGGTGAGCGTGCATGAAAGTCAATGAAGGAATGAGAAGACGTAGAAGAAGAACCAAGAAGGAGGTGAAGTGTAGCGTGGCGTAAAAAGGCGGTGAAAGTTGAAGTTTATTCACACCCCAACTGAGGTCAGTGTTGAAAGCTCAAGGGTGGAGCGGGGGTTTATTTCTAGTATCCAATATCTATATTTACAGGGGTGTGGAAAAGTGTTTGCCCCCTTCCTGAGTTCTTAAATATTTCCAAACACAAAATGCAGTTTTCTTCTTATAAGAACAAGAATAAGAACATCCAAAGCTACACGGCCCTGTGTGGAAACAGTGACTGCATGAATGAAATGAAAGGGTTTATTCCGCACGCAAGAGTGTGTCGTGGGTTTGACTTGTGGATGATTTTGAGTCTTTGTGTTTAATTCCTGTTGTGAATCTGATGGGGAACCTGCATTGGGATCATTGCATGACTGGATATGTTGCACATGTCACAGGTGTACCGTGCTTTGGCACAGATCAGTGTGCTAACGCTAGCCAAAAGTGCCAGCCTGGTAGCGTGCCCTGGCACAATACACTTTGACGAGTGTATTGTTGAAGGAACTATGGTTCTGGTTCTAGTCTAAGTTCATTGTGGGTCATGCCAGGTTGTTGGGTCTGAGTTCCGCGGGTCAAGCCGAGGAGGCGAGCTGCTCCGAACTTCCTCTGAGTGCCCACCAGAGGGACATGTGCCGGAAGAGGACTTTCCTGGTGCCGAGCATCCGAGACGCGGCCCAGCTGGCCATCAGCGAGTGTCAGAACCAGTTCCGACACGAGCGCTGGAACTGCTCCACCTGCAAACACCCGTCCGTGTTTGGCCACGAGCTGACGAGCGGTGAGAAACATGTTGCCATATTTCACCATGTATTTGTGACTTTTACTTTGAAGGAAAGCAGTTAAAGATTCTTCCTTCCTCCCAGGAACCAAAGAAACCGCCTTCCTGTATGCAGTGATGGCCGCCGGGCTGGTCCACGCCGTCACACGCTTCTGTAGCCACGGCAACATGAGCGAATGCGGCTGTGACACCCGCCTGAAGGGGGCGGGCTCCCCCACCGACGGCTGGCACTGGGGGGGCTGCTCGGACCACGTCCAGTACGGGACTTGGTTCAGCCGCAGGTTCATCGATCACACCGCCAAGAACGCATCGACCGGCGCCAGAGGCCACGCCCTCCTCAACATGAATGTGCACAACAGCGAGGCGGGGCGCCAGGTCGGCCGCCCCTTCTTTTTCTTCTTCTTTGTTTTGTTGCGGTCACCAGTCAAAATCTCAACGTGTTGTTGTTCGCCTCACAGGCTGTCGTCATGACGATGTCTACCGACTGCCGCTGTCATGGCGTGTCGGGCTCATGCGCCGTCAAGACGTGCTGGAGGACCATGGCGCCGTTCGTTCACGTGGGCGAGTACCTGAAGGAGCGCTACGAGCACAGCGTCCAGGTGTGGCCGGGCGGTAGGAGGAAGAGCAGGAGGAAGGAGGCCCAGCGGCGCCCCCCGGTGGACAAACACCAGCTCGTCTTTGTCAACAAGTCGCCTAACTACTGCCTGGAGAACCGCCGCTGGGGCGTGTTTGGCACCAGCGGGCGCCGCTGCAACCGCACCTCCAGCGGGGCCGACGGCTGCAAGCTGCTGTGCTGCGGGCGGGGCTATAACACGCACGTGGAGCGCCATGTGCACCAGTGCGCGTGCAAGTTTGTGTGGTGCTGCTATGTGCGCTGCAGGCGCTGCGAGAGCATGAGCGACACGCACACCTGCAAGTGAGCGCCTTCCCCTGCCGGTCACCCGGGGGCACTGTGTCGGCGTGCCCCCTACCCTTGGACTTCTTCCTGCTTGGAAAAAACTTGTCAAACTTGTGCAAAATGAGCAACTTTCACAATAAATCATTTTGCTTCCATTGACGAAAAGTCTTGCGTGCAGTTCCATTCCCAGCCACACGGCGGACACCAGAAACACCTTTCATTGATGGTTCGTTCCACCACACACATCTTTAGCACCGGGAACGTTTGGGAAGGAATGTGATGTGCGAAGACGCAAATGCTTGCTCAGCATCAGGAAGAGCGTGTTTGATGACTCAGCACAAAGTTCCAGGAAAGACAAACAACACACTTCCAATCAAGGATATCCTGCTATTATCTCTGCACACACACACACACACACACACACAGCTGACAGGTATTTATACTGTGTGTGGGTGTGTGTGCATGCATGCGTGTGTAAAAGGAGCATCTTTAAAGATTAACTTCCAACATACAAAACATGCAAGTCAGCACTTTTAGTCTTTTCAGGAAACTTGGGGGGGGCAGGATGTTGGGGGTCCTGAGGGTGGGGTTGGTGGTCTTGGGGCTGAGTATAAAAAGAGGACACACACACAGAGTGGACATGAGAGCAGCGAGGAGGTGGTCATGAAGGCACCACAGACGTGGACCACCATGATGATGATGATGATGATGATGATGATGATGACAATGATGAATGAAGCGACGTCGCTTACATCTCAGCAGGTCAGAGGTCACATGTTCTTCTGTTTTCATGTTGATGTTCAGTCACTAGCTTCCTACTTCCTGTCCAGTAGCTCTTCAAAGTAAAAGTCTGTTTTCCAGAACTGGTGTTCCAACTCGACGGTGCTGCGGACGCGCACATCGTGTCACTCGTGTAGCCTGACCGCCATCCTGCCGTGTCCTTCCGGCTACAAGAAGACGCCCGGGTCCACAGTGCAGGACTGCCAGTGAGTCACATGACGTCTTGGAAAATACTATGAATACTCATGTGAGACATGCAATAAGGGTTTGTGTGTGTGTGTGTGTGTGTGTGCGTGTGTGTGCGTGTGTGTGCGTGTGTGTGCCTGTGCGCAGGTATTACATTCGGAGTGCCACCCTAAAGCTGTCAATCACTGGTTGTTCATTTGAGTGCTACAAGGAGGCGGAGCTTAAAAGGTGCTGTCCAGGATACTGGGGACCTGACTGCACTGGTAAATACTCCCATACTAGTACTAGTCCTAGTTCTACTACGTGATGTGTTGGCATCACATGCTTCAAAGGTCACATGACGCCAGGAAGCACTTTCCTTCCTGCTCGCATGCTTCTGTCAGCAGTGCCAAAATGTGCCGACGTCATCGTGGTACTAAACCACCTGTAGCGCCCTCTGCTGGTGCTTTGGGGGCGGTGACGTGATGTCGACATCAGGAAGTACAGTGCGTGTTTCCTCACAACTTCCTGTTTGTGTGTCAGAATGTCCGGTAGAAGCAGAGCGGCCCTGCAACGACAGAGGATCCTGTTTCGATGGACTCGGAGGAAATGGAACCTGCAGCTGTCAGGTAACACACCTGCAGACTTCAGACGTGCTACATGGTTCCACGTTGATTCCACATTGGTTCCATAGTTATTCCACATTGGTTCCACGTTGATTCCACATTTATTCCACATTGATTCCACGTTTATTCCGCATTGATTCCACGTTATTCCACATTGGTTCCTCATTTATTCCACATTGGTTCCATGTTGATTCCGCATTGACTCCACGTTATTCCACATTGGTTCCACATTTATTCCAAATTGGTTCCACGTTGATTCCACATTGGTTCCATGTTTATTCCACATTGATTCCATGTTAATTTCACTTTGATTCCATGTTGATTCTACGTTGATTTCACATTGAGTCCACGTTGAGTCCATGTTGTGTTCACATTAAATCCACCATGTTGATTCCACATTGATTGCATGCATGGTTGCCAGGCGGGCTTTGCAGGAAGCGCCTGTGAGGACTGCGAGGCGGGTCGATACGGTCTGAGCTGTAGAGAAGGTAAGCCAACTGGCGATGTTTGACATCCTTTGGCTGCTTTGTAGTTTTGACGTGTTGTGCGTTGTTGTGCATCCAGTCTGCTCGTGTGTTCACGGGCTGTGTGATGCCGGCCTCAAAGGCAACGGCGCATGCACGTGTTTCTCCGGGTACACGGGTCCAAAGTGTGATCAAGGTGAGCTTTGTGTTCTCGTCTCCGTTCACCTGTCACCTCGTCACCTGCCGTCTGGTTCCCGCAGAGCTTCCGGCGTGTGCGTCCCTCCAGTGCCCGTCCGAGTCACGCTGCATGGAAGAAGCTCTGACGGGCCGCCTGGTGTGTCGCTGTATGCTTGGGTACCGGCAGTCTGGTGACGAGTGCTTATGTGAGTCTGTGGTCAAAATCAATTATCAGTGATGTCGACAGAAAGTGAATTTCCTGCTGTCTCCATCAGCTGTAAACCCGTGTGCACAGCAGGTGTGTCACATGCACGCCACTTGTGTCCACTCTGGTCCAAACCGGCACCTTTGCGCTTGTAACCAAGGTTACAGCGGGGATGGGCGAGTCTGCATGGCAGTCGACCCGTGTCAGACCAAGCAGGGCGGCTGCTCGGCTGCGTCCACCCGCTGTGTCTACGACGGGCCGGGCAAGGTGCGAGAATGTGGGGCGTGGTCAAAACAGGAAGTAAATCCTCAACCAAACCTAAAAATTGGAATGGTTTCTTTTAGTCACACTGCGAGTGTCTTCCCGGATTTGACAAATCGGCGGATGGCAGTTGTCGCCTGGCGGACTCGTGCACTCCCACTTCATGCCACAAGAACGCCAACTGCACCACGGTGGAACCAGGACGTGTCCAGTCAGTTGGCCTATTGGCTCACAGGTAACTCGTTTGTAGCGTTGGTCCAGATGCTGACCAGACTTTCTTCCAGGTGCACCTGTCTCCAGGGTTACCATGGCGACGGAAACGTTTGCTACGGCAACATCATCCAACGTCTGAACGAGCTCAACACAGAACCTGGCGGCCCGTGGAGCGGCCAGCTGACCAGCGCCATCACGCTGTTCGGTACCACGACAGTGCAACGTCCCTGCGACTGACTGCACAGCGTCCTGATGACGACGTTTCAATGTTTGTCTTTCATGCGCCTGCTGGGTTGACCAGGGTCTGTGTCGTGGCCCCTGCAGAACTTGGGTCCGTTTACACTTTTTGTTCCGATCAACAAAGGTTTCAGAGGAATGTCGGTGAGAATCTCTGTTTGGTCCCTCCTGTTTTCACCGAGGTGTACTTCCTGTTGAAGTAGGAAGCTTTTGTGTGCAGCTGCGGACCCTGACTGCCGACCCGTCTAAAGCCAAGTACCTGTGCAAGATGCACCTGGTTGCTGGGGTGATGACCTTTGACATGCTGAAGAAAAGCGACGTCTTCTATACGCTGACGGGGAAGTCGGCGGAGAGTGACACATCAGAGGGGGTGAGACTGGAGCACGCCGTGCGTCTCTGAGCTTGACAGGACGTACCACTCGCCGTCTTTCTTCTGCAGGACTCGCAGACCAAGATCCGAATCCACGGCAACAGGAAGAGGGGTGTGGTCATCCAGTCGGACCTAGTGGCCTCCAATGGGATGATCCACATCATCAACAAGCTGATGGACAGTGTGGCGGCTACGGTGGAGAGCAACGTTCAGGTCAGCCACTCCCTGTCAACACAGTCCAAGCTGGAGACTGAAGACTGTCCTCCTTCATCCTCAGGAGAACCTGATCAAGATTCTGTCCGACTACGGCAAGTTTGGAACCTTCACATCTTTACTGGAGGTAAGGCCACCTTCAACTCCTGGTGCAACGCCAAGACAGGAAGTGATGTTACTTTTTTTGTGTGTGATGGCAGTCCGTTGACCTGGCTTCCATCTTGGACGTCCCGGGCCCACTGACGGTCTTTGCCCCTGTCAGCTCGGCGTTCGGCGCCATGGCGGAGAGTCACCTGGAATACCTGCGTAGCGATGCGGTGAGCTGATGGTGTCACGTGACCAACCTGACTGATTTGCTTTGATGGTCAATGGGGTTCAAACCAGCAACCTTCTGGTTCTGGGACATTTTCCCTCCAGGAGATGTTCAAACTAAACTCCGGTGGACCCCGTTTGTGCGGACCAGCTCATCAAGTCCAGCCCACTGTGGTTTTCCTGTTATTAAACCGTGGCCGCTTAAGTCGATGTCGTCATGCATGATCAGCCGCTTGTGTCGACATAAAACCAAAGGGGTCGTCTCAAATGAAAATATGCGTAAAGAAATGTACATTTCATCTTCATTCCATGTTGATTCAACGTTGATTTGACATTGATTCAATGTTGATTCTATGTAAAAAAAAAAATTTTAAAAGCATGTTAAAAAAAATGTCAATTTTCAGCTGGGATGTTTGTTTGACCCTCAGGGCGCCACCAAGCGGGTGGAGCTTCTCAGGAATCACATCGTGCCGTCCACGCAGGTGAGGCTGCGCCTGTCAATCACTTGTCATTGACCTGTGATCACGGTGGATGACTCGTGTTTGTTCTGCAAGTTGGACGTCTTCACCGCCGTGTCCGGCCCACAACTTTTCACGATGGCCAATCAGGTGCTGAGCATCAAAGTCAGCCATAACGTGAGTTCGGGGTGGAGTGATGATTGATTATTCTGATAGCGATGCCTCGGAATGGACAGCAGGTCGCTGATCAATGATGGGAACTCAGTGGATGACTTGTGATTTGGGAATGGTTGCTGCTCGCTGATTGGCCGAGGGTATGTCGCTGACTTGTCAGGGTCAGGTGATGGTGAACACGGCGGCCGTGTTGGAGGCGGCGGTGGAGGCGAAGAACGGTCGTCTGTATGTGGTTGACGCGCTTCTGATGCCGGCATCCATTGAACCGCTGCTGCCTCACAGGTGTGACGTCACGGAGAACAGGATCGTCAAGGTGACTTGCGACACGTCTTTGCTCTCGTCCGGTCCTGGGGCACTTCCTGCTTTGATGGCCTGACTTCCTTCCTGTGTGCGGCATTGTTTCAGGGCAAGTGCACGAGCTGCTCCAAAGTCAAACTGTCCCAGTGCTCGTCAGGAGGCGTCTACACGGTGAGATGTCTCACTCTGCTTGGTTTCCATGCTGCCGACGCCACCTCTGTTCTTCTTCATCGCTGCGTCTCTTCTGCGCTCCTTCAGGGCTCCTCTGTCTTCGGCTGCCTTTACAGTCTCTCCATCGGTGGCACCGCACTCGGTGTCCCGGTGACCGGATGCTCGCCGCTCTGTAACGTCACCGTCACGGTAGAAAGCTTCGCAGTACCAGCAACGACAACCCATCATCTGCCGTGGTCATATGACACGTTTCCGAATCATTTCAGACTCCCGCCTGCTGTGACGGCTTCTACGGTCCAGACTGCAAGCCGTGTCCCGGAGGACACCAGACGCCATGTTCAGGACGCAGTCAGGTGAGCGTCACACGGGTCTGCTGGTGATTTGGAGGGACTTAAAGCAGCGCTAAAAGGAAGCGTGATCATTAAGACGGATGTTGTTTCAGTGCTTCGATGGTATTGAAGGAAACGGAACGTGCAACTGTCCATCAAACCTCAAAGGCTCTCGTTGTCAGCTGTGCGCATCCTCGAACAAATTTGGCCCTGAGTGTGACACCGGTGAGCGGAGCGCCACCTCAGCATCCTTCCCGTGTGTTTCGATGCGAGCTGATGCGTGTTTGCAGCGTGTCCTTGCATCCACGGCCTGTGCGACAATCGACCCGACTCAGACGGACGCTGCAAACCGGACTCGTGTCAGCCGGGCTTCACGGGTCGCTTCTGTGAACGCAGGACGGCGCCGTGTGGTACTCTGGCCCAGTTCTGCCACGCCCACGCCGACTGCGACTTCAGATGGGGCGCCCCGAGGTATGTGAGCTGCGTGTGTCCTCCATGACCCACAAAGCAACTGTGCTTGTCTTCTGTGTCTCAGCTGTATTTGTCGACCTGGTTACCAAGGCGACGGAATCACCTGTGTGGAATCGGACCCGTGCGCTCCACCATTCCGAGGCGGCTGTAGTCTTAACGTAAGGTGACAGTTGTTCCTGGGACGCGTTGTTAAAAACATGCATGTTTTTGTCGGTCTTTTGGTTGTTTTGTGTATTCAGTTGCAACTAAGCGCTTGCGACCCCTGTAGGCCAGGTGTGTAAAGACGGGCCTGTCCACTCGCGCCTGCCAGTGTCTGACGGGTTGGCAGGAAGATGGAGACGAGTGTCAGCCAATCAACAACTGTCTTGCTGATGACCGCGGCAGCTGCCACCCCAACGCCACCTGCGTCTACGTGGGACCGGGACAGGTAACCTTGGCCCCGCAGCTTAAGGGTGTCGGTGAGAAAAACAGTCGTACGTGTGATTTGTCAGAGCGACTGTACGTGCAACAGCGGCTACCGAGGAAACGGGCGCAAGTGTGTCGCGGTCAATGGGTGCGTCAGCCAGAGTGGCGACTGTCACTTCCTGGTGAGTCCAATCAGAGCCAGTGTAGATTCTCTGGCGACATCACGTGACCTCTGCTCTCACCTCCGTCCCCAGGCCAGCTGCAAGCTGAGGTCGTCCGAGTGGACGTGCGTGTGCGATGACGGTTACGCGGGAAACGGTCGCTTGTGTTACGGCAGCATTCAGCAGGTGGCAAATTAGCGCGTCAGCATGATTAGCATGTCGGACCTTTGCGCTGCCGTAACAGCTGATATTTGTTTGTTTGGGTTTCAGGAGCTGGCGATGCTCCCGGAAGCCTCCGACTTCTCCACATGGATCGCCGTGAGTGACGTCAATGTGCCCGAGCTGAAAGCAGACACAGCCTGACATGTCGTTCTTTACGCCAGGAGGCGGGTCTAAGTCTCTCCTTCTCAGACCAGAACGTCACGCTCTTGTTGCCTTCGTCCGCTGCGGTTGCCAAAATGTCTCCAGTGGACAAAAAGTTCTGGGTGGAAAAGGGAAACCTACCAAGTCTCATCAGGTCCGTCCACCGAGTCTCTCAGAGGTTTCCTTTGACGGCTTTTATTGATTCCTCTGACTTGCAGACATCACATGATCGATGGCGTCCATCCGCTCAACAGCCTCAGCACCACTTCCTCTCTCACCTCGCTTCTCAACACGCCACTTCCTGTTTCAACCAGCCAGGGGGTGAGTCTCACTCGGACCGGGACACTCCGGTCGTACGTGTCTCGTCAACAAGTCCAACAACCTAATATGAAAGAGGATGAGTATCTCCAAGCGGGAGAGTGATTGTAAAATCTTGTCTTGTCAGGTGACGTGTGTGGGCGGGGCAGCCATCAGCACAGCTGACCTGGCTGCGACCAATGGGATTATTCACGTGGTCAACGCGGTACTGTAGAAGTTTTGCTTGGACGGAATGTCAGCTTATGGATGAGAATTTGATGATACATAGTCTCATGGTGGTGGTATCCTCATTCTTGCCAGGTCGTGCTTCCAGACAGGAAGCTGAGCGAAGGCCTGCTGGCGACACTCCAACGGCGAAGGGGACTTTCACTCTTTACGTCGTACCTCATGGTACCACCACGAGCACGGGCTGGCGCGCCTCGGGATCGGATGGGGTCAAGTCACGCCGTGTTGTTGTTTTCTCGTGCAGGAATACGAGCTGATGGACGAGATCGAGCGGGCCGGCGAGTTCACAGTCTTCGCTCCCACAGACGCCGCCGTCAAAGAGTACCTTGACAAAATGGCTGCCACAGCGCTGGTACGCAACACAAAAGAACCGAGTTCTTTTGAAGAATGCTGCGTTTATGATTTCTAATGCCGTCTACAGGACGTCAATACCACCCGTTACCACTTGGTGGCGTCAGAGCGTCTGCTGAAGACGGACCTGCAGTCAGGAGGCTACAAAGAAACCCTGCTTGGGTTCCGCTTCCAGCTGGGCTTCTTCCCTCGAGACGGAAAGGTCAGTCACCTTTAAGGTGCAACGTTTTATCGTATTCTTGTGTTGAACAAAGTCATCTATAAAAATCTACCTTTTCATTCTACCCGTTGACATTTTTATTCCTCAGGAATAAATGCCTGCCTAACTTACTGGTTATCTGGCTAACTTCTTAGTAGTGTGGCTAACTTCTGTTTTGTTCTGTGAACTTGCAGCATTTTTCTCATGTTGGTAGTTTTGTGGTTAGCGTGTGTTTTGGGCATTTGCAGCATTTTTCTTTTGCACATGTTTCTGATCCTGCAGCGTTGTTCATGTGCAGCATGTGATTTTGGTTTTGGATTGTTTGTGTTTGTACACGATGTGTCCTGTGTCCTTCCTGCAGCTGTTTGTCAACGATGCTCCCATCAACACGTCCAACGTCCTGAGCGGGAACAACGGTGTCGTTCACGTCCTCTCGGCGGTTCTGAATGTCAAGCGGAACCGCTGCGATGAGATCCGGCAGCACAAAGTGAAGGTAAAGTCGTCACCGTGACAACCTTGTGGTTTTGGAAGGTTGAGAATGTTCTGGTGTGTGTGTGTGTGTGTAGGGTTCCTGTGTGGACTGTCTCTTCCCACGAGGGGACGTCTGTCCGGCTGGCAGCAGTCTGGACGTGAGGCCGGGATGTTTAGCTTTGGGTTTGGGTTTGGGCAGCTTTCATGTTTGTAAGCATGCTGTGTTGCAGGAAAGGTCCAAGAGGGTGAAGTGCATGTTCACGCGCTCCTTCGAGGGCGAGCGTCTGTTGACTATCGGTTGCCGGGCAACGTGCTTACAAACCCAAATCGTGCGTGCTCCCTCAGCTCAAGTTCTGCACGTGCTCACCGTGACCAAACACTCGCTGACTCGCTGCGTTTCAGGTACACGTGTGTTGCCACGGCTTTTATGGCCCGCACTGCGAGTCCTGTCCAGGGGTCAAAGGTCAGCCCTGCTTCGGGAACGGCATCTGTTTGGACGGAACCAATGGAACCGGACTGTGTCGCTGCAATGAAGGCTTCGTGGGAATGGCGTGTGAGACGTGCCAAGCTGGGAAGTATGGCGTCCACTGCGACCAGGGTGACTCGGACTCGAACGGCACGACGCAGGTCAGCGGCGAGCGCGTCGCTAACGACAGCGTATCTCTTCCGCAGTCTGCCGCTGTCAAAATGGCCGCTGTAACGAGGGGCCACGTGGCGACGGGACGTGCGAGTGCGACGTCGGCTGGCGGGGCGTCGTGTGTGACGAAAGTAGGAAAGTCATTTTCAAAATAAAATAATCCTCCTTTCAAAGTAATAACCTGATGTTTGAAATCCTAAAAGACGTGGGAATCCTTTGCAGAGATCCAGTCCAGTCCAGATGCAGAACTTTGTGGTTCCGTCTTGTGTCACACCAGCGCAAAGTGAGTCCAATAACACATGTTGGAAGTTGACTTCCTGTAACACACACACACGCTGTCCCACACACTGTCCCAGCTGCGTGGTCCGACCATCCGGATCAGAATGCTTGTGTGCTGCCGGCTTTCGGGGAAACGGAACGTTCTGTCAAGGTCAACACAACAAAGCACATTTTTCTGACTTTATTTGCTTAGTGGATGCTAACTAACGTGCGTGCGTGCGTGTGTGTGTGTGCGCAGCTAAAGATGCGTGTGTGCAGGACAACGGTGGCTGCAGTTTGTTTGCAGTGTGTAAACGGACCCGACCCGGCCAGCGCGTGTGTGTGTGTGACCAAGGCTTCTCTGGAGATGGACTGGTGTGTGTCGGTCAGTGAACGCAACAGCATCATTCATTCTTTCAGAATTGATCATGTTCGTATTTAGCATATTCATTCATGCATTCAAACAATATTTATTCATTCATATTTTGTGTGTGTTTTGCAGAGATAAATCCTTGCCTGGAAGGAAATGGTGGTTGCCATGCCAACGCAGACTGCGTGCACGTGGGTCCAAACAAAGTAAAGTAACATTTTTATTGGCTGGGTGTTGTTGTTGTTGCGTGTTTTTATTGTGGTTGTGTGTGCCAGGCGTCTTGCCGCTGCTTGGACGGCTACACAGGTGACGGACGCAGCTGCACAGTCGTCAACTTGTGTCAAAAGGTACGGCAAAGGTAGTAACTTGCTACGTAAAAAAGGTACTAACCGGTGTCAAAAGTTACATGAAAGGTAATAACTCGTGTCAAGTTACGTAAGAGGTAGTACAATGTGTACAAGTTGTTATGTAAGAGGTGTCAAATGTCAAATGTAACATAAAAGGCAGTAATTTGTGTCATTAAAGGTTATGTAAAAGGTAGTAAAATGCGTCAGAAGAGTACGTAAAAGGTAGTAACCTGTGAAGTTGAAAGCTAGTAAGTGAAAAGGCAGTAAAAGGATGAGACGAGGATGAAAGGACGGTACGTTGGAATGTTGTGACAACGTTTGGCACGCTGTGTTTGGCAACGTTTGTGTTTGCAGAAAAATGGCGGCTGTCACCGGTACGCCAGGTGCAACATGACGGGCCCTGGCGTTCGCACGTGCACGTGTGCCGCTAACTTCATCGGAGATGGTTTGACCTGCAAAGGCACCCTTAGCAAGGTGAGAGGTCACACAGTCGCCTCTACTTCAAAATAAAAGTCCTGTCTTACATAAACCAAGTGCCGACCCTCTGCAGGAAATTCTGAGTCGACACCTGCTGGACTTTTACCTTGGCCTGATGGTGAGCGGCCGTGTTGCCTCCATGTTAGCAAACTACGCCGCTGATTGGCTCTGCTTTCAGTTTGTAGAAATATCGCTGAAAGGTCGCGGCCCCTTCACCGTCTTCGCTCCGAGCACTTCAGCCTACCTGGCGGAAAAAAACGGACCGGGCAGGGTGACCGCTGTTCTGTTCTGACAAGTTAGCGGACGTTAGAACCAAGCTGACCTGTGGCGTCCCGCAGATGAAGCGACTGATGTCCGACAAGCACAAAGAAGACCTGGGCACCGTCATGCGCAGTCACATGGTCATGTGTCATATGCTGCTGCCCGCTGACCTGCGCCCACCTCAGAACCTCACCACCTTGTCTGGACTTGTCCTGACCACCTCCTCCTCCGCCCAGGTGACTCATCACAAATACCAATGAAATATAGCATCTGCACGACATACAAGAGTTAGAGTTACAGTTAGACCAAACGTTCCTACCCTCACCTACGGGCATGAGCTTTGGGTTGTGACCCAAAGGACAAGATGGCGGGTACAAGCGGCCCAAATGAGTTTTCTCCGTAGGGTGGCTGGGCTCTCCCTCAGAGATAAAGTGAGAAGCACTGTCATCCTGGAGGAACGAAGTAGAAGCGCTGCTCATGGCAGGGGAGAGAAGGATGTTGGCTAAGCTGACATCCATCATGGACAACACCTCTCACCCGCTACATGACACTGTGGGTTCCCTTAGCAGCTCCTTCAGCAGCAGACTGTTACACCCACGGTGTAAGAAGGAGAGGTTCCGCAGGTCCTTCATACCGACCGCTGTCAGGCTATACAACACCTGCACCATTTTGTATTCACTATGTCACGATGCATTCTTTACTTGTGTATCTTGCTTGCTGCTGTAACAGGTGAATTTCCCTGCTGTGGGATTAATAAAGTACTACTACTACTACTACTACTACTCCTCCACATTGAGAGGAGCCAGATGAGGCAGCTCGGGCATCTGGTCAGGATGCCTCCCTGGGGAGGTGTTCAGGGCACATCTGACCGGTAGGAGGCCTCGGCGAAGACCCAGGACACCCACGTTGGAGAGACAAAGTCTCTCAGCTGGCCTGGGAACGCCTTGGGATTCGTCGGGACAAGCTGGACAAAGTATCCCGGGGAGAAGGAAGTCTGGGCTTCCCTGCTTAGGCTGCTGCCCCCGCGACCCCACCTCGTATAAGCGGAAGAGGATGGATGGATGGATGGATGGATGGATGGATGGATGGATGGATGGATGGATGGATGGATGGATGTTGATCTTCCATCCTTTCAATTTCAGGGCAGCATCTTCATCAACGAGGCCAACGTCACCTACAGCGACGACGTCAGCGTCAACGGAATCTTCCACGAGATTGACAGGATTCTGTTCCCGCCCGGCTTGGACGCCCAGATGGAGTCGGACGCGGCCGTGAGCGTCCTCGTGAAGTCACGTGATGCTTGTGGTGAAACCAGTAGCGTTAAAAAGTCTTTTTCTCCTTACAGCTCAACTTGACACCCTTGGCCGATCGTCACGGTTACAGAACCTTCTACAAGCTGCTGCAGGTCCAAACCCGCTTTCAAGTTCTACAGGTTCTGGCAGCCGGACGGTCCCGTGATGCTGATGTTGTGATGTTTCAGGACACGGGTGTGATGGACATGGTGCATGATGGGATGTACCAGCCCGTCACGCTCTTCCTGCCCTCCGATGTGGCCATGGCGACCTTGCCTCAGGAGCAGAAGGACTTCCTGTTGCACCCACACAACCGCGAGCAGCTGAAGGAGTACCTGAAGTATCACGTTCTCCAGAACCATAAGGTGAAAGGTCCACTTTTCAGCACGTTAGCAACAGGAGCTTCTCACGCACTCGTCTGTGGTCAGGTTTACGCCGAAGGCCTGATTCATTTGGACTCGGCTCGCACGCTGCAGGGCTCGTCTCTCTCGTTCAGCTGCGGCGGGACGGACCAGATCGTAAGTGTGACGAAGAGCAGGGACGAGGAAGGAGAGCGACCTTCATGTGACCCTTTCTCCATCAGGGACAGATCTTTGTGAATGACGGACAGTGCCGGATCGTCCAGAGACATCTCGCGTTTAACGGCGGCATCGCTTACGGGATCGACTGCCTGCTGACCCCACCCAACCTGGGGGGGCGCTGCGATGAGCAGACCAGCTTTGACCTTCAAGTGAGTCTTCTACCTGTGAAGGTCAGCCGGCAAACAACAGAGTATTTCACCTTTGACCTTGACTAGATGACCTGCGGACTGTGCGCATCCTCGGCCAATCATTGTCCAGGAGGATCCAAACTAAAGGTGGGTGGTGTTGGTCGTTTCCATGGCGCCGCTTTGTGACACCGTGTCGTCTTCAGGCGGTGGAGAAGTGCGACCTGCCCGCTGTGTTTGTCAGCAGGAACTCGGGCTGCCGCAGCGTGTGCACGTTCAACTTGTGGCAGCCAAAGTGTTGCCATGGTTACTATGGGCGGGACTGTCAGGGTGAGAGCACAGAAACACGATGACGTCATCATGTCACGGGAACTAAACCTTCTACCAACTTCCTGTCCAGCGTGCCCGGGCGGCGTGGGCGCCGTTTGCAGTCACCGTGGCAACTGTGACGACGGCCATCTTGGCAACGGCACTTGTACGTGCACGACAGGCTTCGGGGGCGTGGCCTGCGAGCTTTGTGCCGACGGGTTCTACGGCGCCAACTGTGAAGGTGAGCGTCTTCCTGTTTGGGCGCCGGTAACATGGTCCTCATTAGGACCCCATCACCCTTTTTGGGGTCCCTGAACCCCCAAAACGACTGGCTGGTAGTCGTGATGTAATAGTGTGTACAGCACATATATTAGACGTACATACATGTGTATGCTAGCGCATAGCTAATATTCATAAATCACTTCTCAGCATGCAACTGCTTAGAACACGGAACGTGCGACGACGGACGAAGGGGGACCGGTTCTTGTTTCTGTGAGGCGGGCTGGACGGGCGAGCGCTGCGAGACTTGGCAAGGTGACCCGCTCAGGCGGACAGACAGCGAGACGCCATCTTTGTGTGCTAAGCTAATGTTTGCTGTCTTCCAGCTGAGGTCGTCCAGTGCTCTCCGTCTTGTTCCGTCAAGGCCGTCTGCCGGGACAACAACACCTGCGTGTGTCAGCCATTTTATGAGGGAGACGGATACACCTGCACAGGTATGACTCGGTCCGGCGATGCGTTGGACACGCTTGACTCCTTTGTGTCTACAGCGGCGGACATGTGTGACGTGTGGAATGGCGGCTGTGCGAAGGTGGCCAAGTGTTCCCAGTATGGCGAGCAGGTGACCTGCACGTGTCCCAAAGGCCACTCCGGAGACGGCTTCATCTGTCAGCCTATTGATCCCTGCGTTGCTGGGGACAACGGCGGCTGCCACAAACACGCCACATGCATCATGACGTCGCCGGTAGCGTTCCGCCGCTTAGTTTTCTTTTTTAATGGTGTTTTTTCATTCTGAGGTTTTTCTTTGTAGGCAAAGAGGAAGTGCGCCTGCAAAGACGGCTTCATTGGAGACGGCATCACTTGTGAAGTCCAAGAGCTTCCCATCAGCCGCTGTCTCCAAGACAACGGGCAATGTCACCAGGACGCACAGTGCACCGACCTCCATTTTGAAGGTATTTGCACATCACAGCATCCCCTCCTGCTGTCCTCTTCCAAGCTGTCCCTGTCCCCTCCTGCTGTCCTCTTCCAAGCTGTCCCCGTCCCCTCCTGGCTGTCCCTTCCAAGCTGTCCCCGTCCCCTCCTGGCTGTCCCTTCCAAGCTGTCCCCTCCAAGCTGTCACCGTCCCCTCCTGGCTGTCCCTTCCAAGCTGTCCCCGTCCCCTCCTGGCTGTCTCTTCCAAGCTGTCCCAATCCCCTCCTGGCTGTCCCTTCCAAGCTGTCCTAATATGTTTGCTTGGTGTGTTTGTGCAGACGTGACAGTGGGCGTGTTCCACGTGCGTTCAGAAGACGGCCAGTACAAGCTGAACTTCACAGCAGCTCGGTCGGCGTGCGCCGCCACGGGTGGGGTCTTGGCTTCCTACACGCAGTTGTCCTACGCTCAGCAGGTCAGTGAAGGCACCACAAATGTGTTTTGAAGTCATAGAATGTTTGATGTTAGGAATAGACAGCTTTGTCTCAGTAATGATGGCCACGCCCTTCGGTGGTCCTGATGGTGAGACATTCTGTCCCCAGGGTGGCTTGAACATGTGTGCCGCTGGCTGGTTGGACGGGGCCCAGGTGGCGTACCCCACCACCTACGCCAACCCCAACTGTGGCTTTGGACATGTCGGCATCGTGGATTACGGCATCCGCAAAAACGTGAGCGAGACCTGGGACGCCTTCTGCTTCCGGATGAAGGGTGAGCGAGTAAGACGGGTTCTAGAAGAGCTGGATCATGAGGTTCTGTTGTTCTGCGTGCTTTCCAGACGTCAACTGTGAGTGCAAGTCCGGGTATGTTGGAGACGGCTTCAGCTGCACAGGAAACCTTCTGCAGGTCCTCATGTCCACGCCTGCCTTGTCCAACTTCCTCACTGTGAGTTGGACAACATGGACAACATCTTTTCCACCTTCAGCATGGAGTCACACGTCTTCACTTGTCTTCTTATGTAGCAAGTCCTCAACGTGTCTCAGATGTCTGAAGCCGGGAGACAGTACATCAAGCGTCTTCAGGACCCGGCTGTCCAGTCCACGCTCTTTGTCCCCGACAACGACGGCCTGATGGACAACAAAGTTAGTCCCAGGGTTTTTTCAACCGTGTCCTCGTTGTTCTTAATATCCTGCATCCTCATCCGCAGACGCTGTCCCAGCGCGACTTGGAGTTCCACTTGTCGGAGGGTCAGGCTCTGACACTCATTCAGCTGACCAATGGAACTCGGCTGAGGACTCGTGTCGGCACGCTGAGCGTCGTTGGACTCACCGACATTCTGGACCCTTCAGCTCTGGTGAGACGTCACGTCTTCGGTCTTGTGGTTTTGCTGAACATGTCTTCATAGTCGCTGTGTCGTCCTCAGTCGTCTCGCTACGTCAACGACCGCTTTGTCGCCGCCGCCGACATCATGGCTGCAAACGGCGTCATACACATCCTGCAGGGACCTCTTCTGGCCCCGCCCCCTCGCCAGGAGGTGAGTGACATCCTAGCGTCAGGCAGATGCCGTAAGTGTCTGGACTGAGCTGTTCTGTCTTGGTTCCGCAGATCGGTGCGTCTCACAAGGCCGGGGTGGGACTCGGAGCTGTCCTGCTCGTCATTCTGGTGTCAGGTTTCCTTTTTGTGGGATTTCACTTCTACAGACGCTCCGACAAATTGTTCCAGTTTCATTACTTCAAGGTGTGTGTGTGTGTGTGTGTGTGTGCGTGTGTGTGTGTGTGTGTGCGTGTGTGTGTGCGTGCGTGAGAGTTATTGTTTTCCAGTAAGGGTCATGTAATGAATGACTATTTCAAACGTTACCAGCGTGAGACGTGCTGTTATTATGCACTTGCCAGCTCACTCAGACAACGAGTCGAGTCTTCAGACAAAGAGTCTGAACGGCTCTTTTAGGTGAACGACGAGATCCACAGATATAAGAATATGAGACATAAGATTGAGCTGTTCCTTTACGCAACTGGGAGTCGGCTCACATCGTTCACTTTAGTGGGCCGTTTCAAAGACTCGAGTCGTTCGCGATGTTACATTGAGAGAAGGGGACATAACGATGGTGAGTCAGTGCTTTTCAGGGTGGAAATACGCGCACACTACTTCAACATCACTGATGTACAAGACAAGAAGATACACGTGAAGGTACTTTTAGGGGAAAGTAACTAGTAACTACTATTTCCAACAGTAATTCAGTTACTTTTAGGGGAAAGTAACTAGTAACTACAATTACTTAGTCCAACAGTGGTGATGAAAGAGTCATTCGATGAAAGAGTCATTCCATCACTGATTCAGTTACTTCCAGGGGAAAGTAACTAGTAACTAGAATTATTTTGCCCAACACTGACTCATCCATCCATTTTCTATATCGCTTCATCCTCATAAGGGTCGCGGCTGGAGCCTATCCCAGCTGACTTCGGGCGACAGGCGGGGTACACCCTGGACTGGTCACCAGCCAATCGCAGGGCACATATAGACAAACAACCATTCACACTCATTCATACAATGTTTTTGGGAATATGGGAGGAGGCCTGAGTACCTGGAGAAAACCCACACGGGGAGAACATGCAAACTCCACACAGAAATGCCCAGGGGAGAATCCAACTAGGTCTTCCCGATCTCCAGCCTGGTCCTGTATTGGCCAACGTGCTAACCACTAGACCACTGTGCGGCCCCAACACTGACTCATTCACCCCATCACTAATTAAGTTACTTCTAAGGGAAGGTAACTAGTAACTAGATTTACTTTGCCCAACACTGGTGATGAAAGAGTCATTCCATTACTAATTCGGTTGCTTTTTTGGGAAAGTAACTAGTAACTAGAATTACTTTGCCAACACTGGTGTGCTTGACGCGTTGTACGACAAGCGATGCTCTGACCTTCGTAAAATCTGCTAGGAGAACGAGGATGAGGAGGAAGCTGTATGTGCCGCTCGCAGCATCACCAACCCGGTGTACGAGGACGCTCCTCCGGCGCAACTGCCTGACACTGTGAGTCGGCACTTCTGTCTCCTTTGACCTTGAGATGAGCGTGTGTGACATAGGTTGCCTTGCAGGTGGTCCAGGGGTCAACAGGGTCCAGGCAAGTAGAAGACCTCCCGCAGGTCAGCTGAGGTGTGAAGAAGCTGAAATGTTGAAAAAGTTCAAACTAAATTTGGTGAAAGAAAAAAAAAAATGGTGTGATTTTGTTTTTATTTAAACTTTTATTGGTGCTTTATTTGACCTTCAGCTCAACAGCACCCCCTACATATTAGATGGTGCAGTGGTTCACATAAACGCATCAGGTCCTTTGATTGGCTGTTGGGCCAGCCTGTAACCTCGAGGCTCCACCCCCTTTGAGCAAATCATCCAACAACTTTGAAAGGAACTTTATTTCTTCACACATCTTCAGTCAGATCACTGATCCACGCGTGGTAGTCGGACACTTTGGAAAAGATGGCTGGCTTGTTTGGGTCACAGCGTCGACTCCCCCACGTGAGCACGCCGAACAGGAAGTAGGCGCCGCGCTTCCGACAGAACAGCGGCGCTCCGGAATCACCCTGAACACAAAAAGACGTCAGTTTCTTCACAAAACCAAGCTGACCAATCAAAGGTCACCGTGCAGGCGGCGCTGCCAGCCGGATGCGTGCACACGTGGGCGTCGCTGACAAGGCCACGCCCCCACTTGTCCCTGCACTCGGTTTGGTTGACCAGAACCAGTCGAGTGTGGTGCAGCCGGTCTGGATTCACGCCTGTTGCGGGAGACCAAGTTCCATGTCAGCGAGCACACTGTCAAGCGGCATCGCCAACGTGCACGTCAACAAACCTGTGGCGATCGCCGACCCCCAGCCGGCGCTAATGCAAGACCAGTCGTCGTCCAACTCCTCGTCCTCATCTGGGACGCAAAGAGGAGACACGCTGGCGCCTGCAGACAAGACATCACATGACAACCTCGCCACCGCCGGCGGAATACGCCGGCGGCCTACCCAGTCTAGTGGGAACGACAAGGCGCAGCAGCGCCAGGTCGGCTTTGGGCGGGAAGCTGTCATCCTGAGGCGGGTTGAAGACCTCGTCCACTGGGACGCTTTGGGACAGAGAGAAGCGCAGGTCGTGACCTCCCAAGACCGCCATGTCTTCTCTCGCTCTGCACAGGAAGCAAAGCGGGCTTTGGTATCAAGGAAAGTTCGTTCATGACTTTTTCCAGCGTTTGGACCTTACCTGACTCCGCAGTGGTGCGCGGTGAGCACCCAACGGCGGTGGATCAGCACACCGCTGCAGTAATGGATCCCGTTGGACTGCAGGCTGACCTGCCAGGGCCACGATCCGGAACACGACTCGGTCACGTTCTCCATGGATACCACGCCGTCCTCTGACACGGAGAGCCCAGCCAGGTCCAGAAGGTTCCGACAGCCAGACCGATGCTGCTTCCCGCACCTGTCCTCTGAGGAGGAATGCTCACTTTAGCTTAGTATTTGAGGTAAAAGGTCAACAGGAAGTGGCGGCTGCACCTTGAGCCTGCTGGTCCGTGTACACCACGTCCTGGTTCTCTGCAAGGCAAAACCAGGACACTCACAAGACGGTACGGCAACGTGCGCATCGTGTAGGAAATCTCACCGATGACGTCGGACAGCCACTGGGCGTGTTCTTGGATTCGGGTGTACACGCCAGGCTTTCGAGCCCGCCCACAGCCGACGCCCCAGCTCACCACTGCCGCCAGCTTGAAGTTCTTCCCGCCAAAACACGACAGCGGACCTCCAGAGTCACCCTGACAACAGCAGCCAGACACTGCTGTCACATGCACGTGCACACACGCCTACATGCACGCACGCACCTGGCAGGCGTCGACTCCACCCCCTTCCTTTCCGGCACAGAACATGGACGCTCTGATCCGCCCCTTGTAGTAGCGCCTGCAGATGTCCGAGGGAAGCAGGGTCACGTTGACCTCCTGTAGCCGGGTCACACGTGGCCCATCTGTGGCGGGAACACACGTCAGATGCGGCATGAAGGTCTGAGCTGATGGTTCTGGACGCAGACTCACTCTCACGTGTGGCCCCCCAGCCAGTGATGGTGCACTTCTCCAAGGTGGGCAACGGCGCCATCCACACGTCGATGGGCCGCACAAACCGGTCAAAGGTCAGCGGGCTCTCGAGCCTGAGAAGCGCTATGTCGTACGCTTTGGTGCGGGCGTTGTAGCGATGATGCATGACGATCGCCGACACACCCACCACCTGCAGAGCAAACGTTCTAGAAGGTTCTAGTCCAGTCAGGTAGACCTCACGCCAACGCTACTCCTAGCTGGTTCTGATCCAAAATCATACACGAGTGGATTCTAACAATCAGTACCTGTTGGCCGTCCTCGTTGGGGTTGTCCAGGTCATGTTTTCCTGCCAAAACTGTCCAGAAGGAAACTTTGTTGTACCTGCACACAAACACGAGGTGGTGGGCTCGCTGGCGTGGACGCCGTGGCTCTGTGACGCACCTTCTGAAGCAGTGGGCCGCCGATATGACCCACAGCGGCGAGATGACGGCGCCGCCGCACGCCGGCATGGTGGTGAAGCGGAGGGACACCTGCCACGGCCACGAGTGCGCCCACGTCTCCTGGCCGCCAATGATGCGAGTCTTCAGGTCTTGGTCCTGCACGAAGGAGCGGACTCCTGCCAGCGCTGGAGAACAACTTTTCACATTAAAAGTCCACTTTTCAAAGTAAAACATGTCATAATAATCCTACTAATGATGTCAAATAGAGATGCACCAGATTTTTTTTCCAAACCCATACTGATGACTTTTTGATTTCTACTTGTTTTAAAATGTAGATTCAAGTGTAGTTTGTGCACACCTGGAGGAACAAATTAGGATTTGACCAAGTGTACCTGTTGATTTGTCCTCATGAAACATCATGACCACATCACTACTATCAAGAGAACCAACATAGAGGGGAGGTTTGCCATCTGCTGTGGCCCAGCAAAGTGCACTATATTCGGACATACGCTCCGAGCAGCCAGTGTGACGCTACGGAGGTCCGGAGAACCGGAGGATAGAGCGGCACGAGCCACCTGGCGTGGCCCAACAAGGTGCACTGTATTGGGGCACGATAATTATCATGCACCACTAAAGTAAAATATAAAATGACATGGAATCAAATGGAATAAAAGAATCTTTGTTTACCAAAGCCTCCTGAGAAACTTCCCAAACTTTCATTTGTGGACGAGCTCGGCTCTGAAGAAACAAACAGGAAGTGTTGATACAAGACACCCATCAGTTTCACAATAAAAGATTTTCTCACCACAAAGTTCCGTCCAACAAACGAACAGAACCCACACGAGCGGCGGCCACATGCTGAAGGTCCGACAGAGCGGAAGCCTAGTCTGGTGGCTTATGTTGGATCAGGAACACCTGCTGGTGTCGCACACCTGGCCCTCATTCATGCCGTTACCATGGAAACCACCTCTTCTCCGTTGTCGCTTTCAATGATGATGATGATGAAGAACATCATCATCATCATCATCATCATCATCATTTAGCGGCGCGTGCAGTGCAATGGCATGAACAGCAAGGATGTGGCTTTGTCCCGCATAAATGACGAGTCCTTGAACGCACCTCCTGCTCTCCGCTGTGGTTCGGAGTGAACTGTTCGGGTGGATGTGGATTTGGATCGTCCGGTGAAACGGAGCAGAACCAATGCGGAGGGAGGGGTGAGGAAGACTGCGGACAGAACAACCTTCATCCCCCCTCCCGCCCCTCCTCCTCCTCGCTGCAGGAGAGGCGTGACGCCCCGAACCGCATCGCCACAATGGCAGGTAGGTCCAAACTCAGCTCGGTTCTGTTCAATAAAATGTGTCGTTGAAGGCGTCGTCTTGATCTTTCAGTACCGAACATAGGCGGCGGCAGGTGACGTCCTGCCGAATGGAAGCTGATCGGAACCGGAGCCGAGACAGAGAATCGGTGTCGCCGAGGCAGGAATGTGGGCCGCCATGTCTGAAGAGTCGACGTGAGGTAGGCCGGTACGTGAAGCACTGATCCGTTCATGGAAAGGTTCCGACAGATGAATGGTTCGCTGGGGACGTCATGAAAAGCTATTTCTTACGTTGGGTCAGAGGTCCTGAGAGCTAATCGAGTGTAAAAGGAACATGTAAGCCCATCAGAACCAGAACCAGATGTAAGCCAGAGCACCTTGTGCACCTTTGTGCCGCAGGTCCTCCTAGACCAGGATCCAAACGTGGACCCTGTGATCCCAGAGGGAGTCAAGACCCAGACTGGGACCAGGATGGAACCCAGAACCTCAAAGTGCCGCCTCTTCCTGTTGGTCGCCATGATGCTGGTTTCCATGGCGACATCCGCTTCTCCTGTCCCAGGTGTTTCACTCTTCATCACGTACCACCACCTTCGTCACATGATACTCAGCTGTGTGCACGTGTGTGTTTGAAAGGAATAGTTTGATGATTTTCTTCATTTCTAATTTGGATGAATGTCCTTTTTTTTCATTCCTTTGCACTTTTTTTAGTGTCAAAAGAAGCTCAGTTAGAAGTGGAAACATTATTATTCATATTCATCTTTCTATTTTGATTCTTTATGTTATCATTATTTATATGAGTTGTTCTGTATTATGATATGTGTTGGTATCGTTTGTGTTCATATCAGTTATTGGATTATTGGATTAATTCCTATTATTGTGAGTATTCCTGTTGTTTTTATTTGGATGGATATTGTTTTTATTATTTGTATGAATGGTATTATTTTCCAGAGTAAAGAGGTGGACATGGGGCTTAAATTGAGTTTTTTTTTTATGACTTTTGAAATGTATAAATCATTTACCTGTGTATAAATATATTTCGATGCTTTCAGCCACAACATAAATAGCTGACCACCAACTCAAAGTCTTTTTGTCCCAGGCGGGCCGGACCAGAACAGAACAGCAGTGTCTTCGCCACATCCTTCATCCACTCCTTCATCTTCCTCATCGCCCCTCCAACTCGACCCCCCAGCAGCCAGTCCAGAGTCTGGTTACCATGGTAACAGCAGCAGTCCATCGGCGGATTCGGGAGCTCAGGGGATCCACCTCCTCCTCAGACCCCCTGACCTCCTATCCCCCAGCCTCACTCCCCCCTTTGCCCGTAACAACCAGCCCACCCTGAGCCCCCCTCCCCCCTGGGAGCAAGGCAACTCGCTAGAGGAGGCCTGGGGTTCTGGAGACTATGTGGAAACGCTGTCCTTTGTGGTTCCTGATGGGGAGGAGCTAGCGCTAGCTACGCCTCTGCCCAGCCACCCCTACGATGATGATGATGTCGGTGACTGGGCGTCCCACGAGACCATCTTACCCCCACGCCCCACTCCCCCACTCAACTCTCACGTCCTCCTCTTGCCCTCCTCCACCGCTCCCAGCATCCCTCCCCACACACGGCCCACCCACCTGGACGTCTTCCCCACCTGGGATGACGACTACGACCCGGAGGACTTGGCACCGCTTCAGCCAACGGAGCTGCTGCTGCCTGACATGAACAGTTTGGAATACTATACCAACCTGTTGGCCAGGGAGCGGGTGAGCGGGGGATCTCAGGGGGCTTCGCAGGAGGGCCAGGTCGTGTCTGAACCCTCTGTTACTCCAACAGCAGTCTGCAACAAAACCCAAGCGCTTCCATCTCCAAGTTCTGGTTTGCCGCCGTGGAAGGAGCCCGAGCGTCCCCTGGCAGAGCCCACCCCTGGGCTCCCCCTTTCACCCTCCCTCACACGTGAGGAGGAGCCTCGATCAAAGACACCCTCCGCTCCCCCTCCATTTCCAGAACTAAAAGACCACCTCCCGCCAAATACGAAACACCCCCCCAGTTCTAATTCTACCAGTTGGGTGCGTTCACCTCCCCCGCTGGGACCCCCCACCCATCTTGACAGACCTGCAGAGGTCACCGACAAGCCAGAGAAGACCACCACTAGGACCTCCACCACGCAGAGGACCGCCATCAGCTTGACGAGAGCGCCGCCAGTGACCACGCCCAGGGTGGCCCAGACCCCTGCCAGCAAGCAGTACCTGTGCAACATCACCAAGCCGGAGTTGTACCTGGTCAGAGTAGGTACGCCCACACCAGACCATGTGACCTCAGCAGGGGTCCAGTCAGCTGATCAAAGCTTGTGTTGTGTCTCCAGGTGGCACCAGAGGTTCTGTGGCCGGTTTCACTTTGGTCCGGGATCTTTTGAGGAGAGAATTTAACCGATCGGTGGAGCTTCAGGTACAAACCAAGCGTACATTTGTCATCTTCATCGATTGGACATGGGTGTCACGTGACTCGTGCCGCCATTCATGTTAGGTGATTGACAGCTGTCTGTTCTTCATCAGTTCTTGAGAACTCCTTCCAGCTTTGCCTTCCGTGTCGTGTCCGGTCCTTTGATCTACACCGCCATATCGGTCATCAATGCCCTCCGCCGACCGCCGCGTCTCTCAGGCCCGGTTCCCGCAGTGTCAGCCCTCTACACCGTGCCTGAAATCAGGTACCAGGTCCACACAGTGCTGCAGTTTGTTCCCGCCCACGTTGACGTCAGAGTCTGCAACTTCAGTGAGCGTGTCGAGATTGGCCTTGTGATGGCGTACAGCGAAACTCTGCGACGTTCTTTGGAGCCGGGCAGCGTGAGCGTCCAGGTGAGCACCACCTTTATCCCGCCTGCGTCTGATGTCTTCACACGTTGTTTTCCCCCCAGCTGCTCAACATCACACTCAGCTCGGCAAGGCCGGTGGCAGAGCAGAAGGTTCCCGTCGACATCACGTTTGCAGTTCGGGATGCGCGGGGCTACCTATTGGGTTCAGAGGTCAGCCAACACCTGAGGAAGCTCAGCCTGGTTGAGTTCAGTTTCTACGTTGGGTTTCCCGCTCTGCAGATCGCCGAACGTACGCCGTCTGTTTGTGTCAAGTCGTTAATGATTCACTGAGGCCGTGCTCTGATTGGTTGTTTGGTGTTTCAGCATTTCACTACCCTGAGCTCAACACTTCCCATCACCTGCGATCCACGTGGGTCCGCACGGGTGAGAACACTGTGCACCAAACTGGCCTGGCAACCTTGTTGAATGAAGTCACATAGCTGATATGGAACCTGTGGATGCTTGTAGTTCTCCTGGGCGTGGAAAACCAGGTCTCGTCCGAGCGAAGCTTTAAAGCTCGTGTGGAGCGGCGCTTGGCCTTGCTGCTCGAGGAAGGACTGGGAGTGTCCAGCAGAAGGCGCTGGAGGAGAGCCACGGCCGTGGGCAACAACAGCCTGCAGGTACGCACACTTTCAACTACTCCATTTCTACCCGAGTGAACAACCTTCCTACCCTCTCAGGTGGTGCGGGTGGCCAGGTTGTCCGGGCCAGAACGCCCTCTTGAGATCTTGTATTTTGTTGAGGGCCCAGGAGGCACGAGGATCCCAGCAGAGGTGACAGCGGAAACCCTGAATAGCTTAGACCTCCAGAGAGCCGCCATCGTCCTAGGGCACCAAGTACAGAGACCGCTGGCCCAACGTGAGTCACCTGCTTTGTTGCAAGCGCTGGCGGTGTGGCCTTAAGGTGGAACAAGTTCAACGTGTTACTGTTTCATTGACGCTTCTGTCCATGGTGAGAACTTTCATCTTCACCTGTTCCTCACCTGTCCCCAGCGGTGGAGACCGTGTCCGTCCCGCCCTCCGAGACCCAAAGCAGTAGCATCTGGCTGGTTGTCGGCGTGATTGTCCCGGTCTTTCTGGCTGTCTTCATCATCATCATCCTCTACTGGAAACTGTGTGGATCAGAGAAACTGGAGTTCCAGCCAGACGCCATTAACACCATCCAGCAGCGGCAGAAGGTAAGACAGGTAAGACAGGACGTCGCTTTTCTACCAACGGCGGCTGACTTGCGTTGTCCCTCAGCTTCAGGCCTCCAGTGTGAAAGGCTTCGACTTCGCCAAGCTTCACCTGGGCCAGCACAGTAAAGACGACATCATGGTGATCCAGGAGCCGGGACCGCTGCCGGCCCCCACCAAAGAGGCCACACCCTCTGATGGCGGTGACCTCAACACTCCCAAATCAAAAGGGTCGTCCACCAAAACTGCTAGAGCAAGCCGCCGCCACCGTGGAAGGTCAGCCTCCTCATTGCAAAGTTCTCTATCTTACCTGGAAAGCACCTGGTTTGGAGACCACCTGGTGTAGCTAGTTAGCTAGCTAACTAGCCTTTGATAGTGGTGCACGTAGCTGACCCTTTCACTCTGGACTACTCTTCGCTTAAGTCAACAAAATAAAAGCATGTCTCTTATCAGGACCAGCCCGTCAGATGCTGATTCGTTAGGCAGCGACCAATCAAGCGGCAGAGAGTCTCCTGAAGAGAGTACTCGCCCTGTAGTCACACCTATCGAGGCCAAGCAGCAGAGGAAGCCGACCAAAAATGGTCAGAGACATTATGACATCATGGGAAATATTCCTTATCGTAGAAATAATACTTTTTCTGAGAAATGATCACAATGTTTGACCTCTGACCTGCTTCCGCAGCTCCATCAGGCGGTCCAGACGAGCTGTTGTCCTCATCCTCCATCTTTGAACACGTGGATCGTCTTTCCCGCAGCTCGTCTGACGGCGCCCGGCGTCCAGCTAGCAAGGTGCAGCTCATCGCCATGCAGCCGCGTCCCAGCCCGCCGTCGACGCAGCCGAGCCCCCCGCTCACTGAAAAGGTCAACACAAAGGTGAGACGGGTGTGAATGGCATCATTTCAGACCGGCTGTGACGTCCCGGCGGTCCTGCAGGTGGCGCTGCGACACAAGTCGGAGATGGAGCACCATCGGAACAAACTCCGGCAGCGTGCTAAGAGGCGGGGCCAGTGTGAGTTCCCGTCCATGGATGACATCATGGACGCTTTTGGAGACGGGCCGGTACAGAGCGAGGTGGCTCAGCGTCTCTACAGCTCTGCCCACGACCATATGGACTGCATCCTACAGGGGGACACCCCGTCCCCTCCAAGGTCAGACTTGAGCTGAGCGGAATTCTGGTGGGGTTTTCTCTCCTTAAGAGTAAACTTGGGTGTGTTGTGCAGAGGGAGGCGCTCCCCTCGAGGTCGGCGGGCTCAGCCGGGACCTGGAAGTCTTCCTGATACAGACCAGGATCGGCTGCTTGTGGACCAGGGCGCCACCTACAGGAAGTACCCTGGGCTCAACAACGTAGCCTACATGGTGAGCGCAACCAGCTTCCGATGAAGAACGCTGTCCTCGTCTTCTCTGTTGTCTCTTCCACAGTCTGATCCGGACCTTCCCCCGGATCACGGGAGCCCATCTCCCACCGATGAGGTGTTTGACCCCGCCCCAGTCCCGCCCCCTTACATGCCACCACAGCCGTCCATCGAAGAAGCCCGGCAGCAGATGCACTCCCTCCTGGACGACGCCTTTGCTCTGGTGTCGCCATCCTCGCAAGGCAGTGCCGGGCTGAGCGGTGTAAGCCCCGCCCTCCCCGGCCCATCCACACAGGCCGGCCCCCTGGGCAGGCAGTGGGGCTCCTACCCGGCCGGCCCCTCCCACAGTCCCCTCTCCGCTGTGAGTCCCTCTGCCCTGCAGATGTTCTCCACTGTCTTTGGTCTTTTCACGTCTTTTCTCCTTCTCTCGCTGCAGAGATACGCTGAGCTGGGAGTTTCTCCGACCTCAGGTCAGGGAGGCCAGGGTAATCTGCAAAGGTCAGTGGGCCCTGACCTTGACACACCATGACCTGACCATGCTGGTATTAAGACATCTTTGTGTGTTTTACACAGGCAGGGCTCAGGAGGCTTTGTTGCCACTGGAGACCAGCTGCAGGAGCCCCTGTACTCCAGCAGGGGGCAGTACAAACAGCTGCCTTCGTCCTCCAGGCCACGCCCTGTAGGGGGCAGCGCAGGTACACGCCTCTCATTGTGTCACATGGAATGTTTGGCAATATCAGCACAGCTTTTTCAAGTTTACCAACCTGTCCACCAGGTGTGCATCTCCACCACTTGACCCAGGTGGGTTTGTCCAGCCAGATTGGCGCGTACCCTGGTGTGGGTCGCAGTGCCTCAGGTCCGACCGGCTCCTGCTGGCACCAACAGCACTCAGACCAGGACCTCTCCAGACCTGGAGGCAGCAGGGAGAACGTAAACCTGCTTGTTTTTGGCACGAATTTGGTAGCAACAAAGCTTGTTTACCTGCCGTAACAAACGTTCTGTTCTTCGGCACCCGACAGGTGCTGTCCTTTCCCGACTTCTCTGCGTCTGTTTTCCAGATGCCGAGCTCCTCGCTTCGGGATGTGTCAGCGCCACCGCTTCTTCTGACCTCCCCGACTCCAGAGTATCTACCCGAGGACGCCTCGCCCTCTGCTCTTAGCTCCGCCTCCTTGATCAAGGCAATCAGAGAGGAGCTTCGCCGGCTGGCGCAGACCCAGGCCGTGACCAGCTACCCTTAAGAGTGGTCCACATCGGCACACCGTCTTGGCTGCTTAAGGACTAACTTTAAATTAGGAGATCACCCCCAACCAAAAGCATTCCCTCCGGAAAGTTACAGGGTTCCATCTGTCTGCCAGTGGTCTTTGGCCTCGGCGTCCATTCATCTCTCGTCTTTCTGAAGAAATCGAAAAACTTTGCAGCGGACTTGGTCATCTTGGAGGGCTTGAGAAGTCTTCCCAAAGGGTTGTTGATATTTGGAAGGTTGGAGATGAAGTGTCGTGTAAGACTGGATGTTCTGGACGGGATTGTCAAGTGGACATCCTGACCTTCTGTGGTGCTAAGCGTCAGTCTCTTGTCACGGATCACACATTGCCTTCCACACGTCCTATCAGCCAGACCAGATGTCCGTCTTCAAAGCCAATCAGCGAGGCCTTGCAAGCGTAGTGTGTAGTTGTAAAGCATAAAGAATAAGACAGATATCCATCATTTTCCCAATAAGCACAATATTCATGTTTCTATGGCGTATATAGAGTAAATATATATAACTGAACGTATCGGTCAAAGTGTTTATTTTCAAGAAAAAAGACCAGACTACTGTCGTATGCTTGTACTCGTGTTGTACTTCCAATGTTAGCATAGCTGCTCGCTGCTGTTCACGTGGTGAAAGAACTTAGCGCTAATTGTTAGCTTGCATATCATCGTCGTGAAGGCACAGAGCCAGAGGAGAGTTGACTCGGTGGAGGGAAACCGGCCTGGACCACAACACGAGAGCCACGGACACCAGCAAACCGCCAAAATTGATCCGGTGCGTGGGGAAAGCCGCTGGTTCTCTCTGCTGATTGGCAGCTGTCTCTCTGATGTTGTGATGACATCATCGCTTCTAGCCAATCGATTTTTGTCTCTGCTACTTTTCAGCATGTCCACTTCGGTCAATGTTAGCATGCTGCTAATGTTAGCATGTCGCTAAGAGAAAAATCATGTCCAAACTTGATTTGCTTTGGCAAAAAAAAGAGGAAGACGTGCAAAGGGAAACGCCCCTTTGTGATTGACCCGTTCACATGTTAGTTACGGTGTGGGGGTGTTGTCACATGATCACATGGTGCTAATAATTGTTTCATGAGCCAATAACATTTGTTTTCTTGATTAGTATTTGAAACACCACCAGCATTAAAGAGATGAGTTTAATGTACTTTTTAAAAATCTTCCTGTAATTCCTTTGTGGATGATTGAAACAGCTCGTCTCATTCGCAGCCGTCAAGTCATGTTCTCAACACACACACACTTCCGGCCTTCAATATAAGAGCCCTGCGCTCCACATCATGTCTAACTGTGATACCAAAATATGGGCGTCATAAAACGTAGCTTGCAATTCTTCCCACACTTTCTAAGTAAGCAAATGCTTGAAAAGACTTGAAAGTAGTCATCAAGTCGTAAAAAGTGAGATTGCTGTGGCTCCCCTCACGGCTTCCGTACATACCTGCATGAAGCGAGGTGTCGCTTTACCGCCCTCCCATTCCTCCCTGTGATGCACTTCCGTGTTCACCTGACTGACAACAGCAACACAACACGGACTCTCTTTCGTTTTAAATGATTGCAAGATTTTAATGTGGACTTCCGGAGCCAAGCGGAGGTAAATAAAAGATTTGATTGCCGAACTTCATTAGGAAATCGAACACTTGTAGTTTCTCGGTGCTGGTTGGCTTTGTAGAAAAAGTACAAACCAGACAACAAATGCTAAACATCTTCCGGCCGGTTCGGCCCATAAATCTGCACTTTTATTCAACATATACATATTTTTATCTTCTATTTGCTTCGACTTTTTTGATAAAAAATTGTAGTTTTTCTGTGAAAATATTTTACCCTTGTAAGCGGGCAAACAAACATTCAACAATTGTCATTTGGAAAGAAAAAAACAGACAAAAAGAATAACTTCTACTTTACCAAAATGAATGAAATCTGAAATTGGACAAGGTGTTAAAGATTTGTGGACGGAATGGTTGACGTTGATGAAGAAATCACTTCACCGATTGCGCTCCAGGATGACAGACAGCATGAAGACTGAGCTGGTCAGCGCCATCTGCCTGCAGGAGGTGGAATTGTCAGACAAGCCGTCAGATTGCCAAGAGGACGTGAAAAACCACAGTATGCATTTTCGTAGCAGCACACCACGTGACCGAGACGTGCTGATGCTGATGTCCCACTCTGATGTTTATTTACAGCTGACACGTACACAGTGGAGGACGCCGTGGAGAGTATCGGTTTTGGAAGATTTCACCTGCTGCTCTTCATCATCATGGGAAGCTCCAATGTACGACACGCGGGCAGGGACGCACGCACCACGTCCAACACCAACACAGTCAACTCACATTTTTTAACACATCACACAAACTGTGCATGTGTGTGTGTGTGTGTGTGTGTGTGTAGATTGTGGAGGCCATGGAGATCATGTTGCTGGCGGTGGCTTCTCCTGAGATTCGTTGTGAGTGGCGTCTGGATGACTGGCAGGTGGCGCTGGTGTCCACAGTGAGTGCAGCATCACATTAGCATATTGACGTATGAGTATATGTACTGTACATATTAGCATATTGACATGGGTATATGGATATATTAGCATACAGTATTACCATATTGACATGTTAGTGCTCTATATTAGCACACAGACATTAGTATGTTAGCATATTGACATATGAGCATATTAGAATAGCAATGATGTAATTGTGGTACTGTTGCATGTGCATCATCTACTTTGATGTTTCCAGATGGTGTTTTTGGGCTTCATGGTGTGCGGCGTCCTCAGTGGATTCGTGGCTGACAAATATGGCCGCTGGAAGGTTTCCACACATTGAAAAGTTGACCCAAAAAAAAGCAAAGATTTGATGTTTGTGTGCTGCTGTCTTTAGGTTGTGTTTGGAGGCTTTGTGTGGAGCGCGTACTTCTCCCTCCTCACCTCCTTCGCTCCGTCCTACCCTTGGTTCATCTTCCTGCGCAGCATGGTGGGCTGCGGCGTGGCGGGAGTGTCGCAGGGGTGAGACGCACGCACACACACACACACACACACACACACACACACACACTGACATGCTTTCCTGTGCAGGTTTGTGTTAAAGACGGAGTTCATCCCGGCCAAATATCGGGGCGTCCTGCTGCCTTTGGCCTCCGTGAGTCCCACACAGGCTGCTCCACCTCCTCGTCATGGCTGACATCACCTGGTCTGTTTGTGTGTTCAGATCTTCTGGATGACTGGATCCATGCTCATCATCATCCTGGGAATGCTGGTGGTTCCCACACTGGGATGGAGATGGATGATCCGCATCTCTGTGGCCCCAAGCATCATCCTCATCTTCCTCTTCAAGGTGCTCTTGTCCACCTGTCCCCACCTGTCCCCTCTTATCCTCGCCTGTTCCCTCCTGTCCCCACTAGTCCCCCCGTCCTCACCTGACCCCTCGTGTCCCCACTTATCCCCTCTTGTCCCCACCTGTCCTTACCTGTCTTCACCTGTCCCCACTTGTCCCCCCCGTCACCACCTGTCCCCTCCAATGTGAAATACGATCCAAATGATGAGTTGATGTATAAAAATGAAAAGGTTCTGAAAGAATTGGAACAAACGTTTCCTTTTCCTTGTTCAGTTCATTCCGGAGTCGGCTCGCTTCAACGTCTCGGCTGGGAACGTTCAGGCTGCCGTGGACACGCTCAGCTGGATCGCCAAGATGAACAAAGTGTCTCTTCCGCCGGGACGTCTGGTGGAGCCTGTGGTGGTGCGTTCAGTGTCCCCTCACAGGGTCCAGTGAAAGGTGACTGAAGTTCTGAAGGGTTCTGTTGGTGTTTCAGGAGAAGAAAGGCAACTGGAGGGTTCTGCTCGGTTCCACCTTAAGGAGGACATCCTTGCTGCTCTGGTATTCATGGTAACGTGTCGCCTCCTGGTGTCCCGGCACACTATGTGTTCGGGTAAAAAAACGCCTCCTGGCATGTTGTCTTTTCCTGTTTTAGGTTTGTGGCGTCCTTTGCGTACTACGGGTCGGTTCTGAGCAGCTCTGAGCTTCTGGAGAAGAACTTATTGTGCGTAACGGACGGCGACCACGAGCATCAGGTCAAATACCGCCGCGAGGACGAACGGTGTTACTGCATCCCCTTCGCGTCCAGCGACTACCGCACGCTCCTCATCAGCTGCCTGGGGGAGGTCGCACGTGAGTCCCAGACTAGAGACTCGTTCCACCTGTCCTTCCAAGAACCACACAAGGAAAGAAACATCTCTTGTTGTCTCTCCCTGATGTTTTCCCAGTTGTTCCACTAAACATCTGCCTGCTCAACGTCTTTGGACGGAAAAGGAGTTTAATGGTCTTGCAGCTGATGGCGGCCATGTTCTTCCTGATGCTCAACATCTGCACCACAATGTGAGAACATTCATACTGGATCTGCTTCACTGGGACTACTTAGACCAGGCCCACATACATCTGCTCCGCTGGTTCCATTTAGACCAGGTCCACATAGATCTGCTTCGCTGGGTCCACTTTGACCAGGTCCACATAGAACTGGTGCACATTTATGGGTCCACTTAGACCAGGTCTACATAGATCTGTTGCACGTATCTGGGTCCACATAGAACAGGTCCACATAGATGTGAGGATGTAATTCTTTGTTTTCAGGTTTGGCTTCACGGTTCTGTTGTTCCTGCTGCGTTCTGTGGTGTCCATGAACTTCAATGTGGTTTATATCTACACGGCTGAGGTATTGTGTGTGATCCTTACTGGTCTTATGGATCAGGCACGAGGTGCTGATGTGGTTCTGGTCTTTCAGGTGTATCCGACTGTGGTGCGGTCGCTGGGCTTGGGTTTTTCCACGTCGTTCAGTCGGATCGGAGGGATGATTGCTCCTTTCATCTCTCAGGTGTGTTCACGGTTCTGACGGTATCGTGGTTCTGTTGGCATTTCTGCGTGTGTGACGCTCCTTCGTGGGTACTTCAGGTGCTCATGTCTCAGTCTGTGATTCTGGCGCTGAGTCCGTTCGCCGTGGCGTGCACACTGTGTGCGCTGGGAAGCTTCCTGTTGCCGATAGAAACAAAAGGCCGAGCTCTGCTGGTGAGACTGAGCTTTGCATCGTCTTGATTTTCTATTTTGTTTTTTATCTGCTCTCTTTTCTTCTTTTCCAGCAAATCTCCTGACACCGCCACTGGAACAAATACTCTATTCTTCCATTTGATTCAACCTTATAAAATACATGACAGCAGCAGGGAGTGTTCAGGGGCCTTTTTAAATAAAGTTTTTTATATTTACATGCCAGCAGTGTTGGGGGTTATGGCGTTAAAAATGGCGTTAAAAAGTAACAAGTACTGTCATTATTGACTCTTTTCAAATGGAACAACGTTTGAAATAGAGATGTTGAGTCTTGTGAACGGCTCTTTTAGGGTGACTGATGAGAACCGATTCTCAGATATGATCTATGAGAAAAGAGCGGTTTAAAAGACTCAACTTGAGCTACATCGAAAGAAGAGGATGCAACCGTGGCGAGTCAGTGCTTTTCAGGGTGGAAATACGCGCACACTACTTCAACATCACTGATGTACAAGACAAGAAGATACACGTGAAGGTACTTGATGTACCACAGCAAAGTATTGTAATCTCATCAAACACCACCACTACACTAAATACACAACCTTTCACATATTTCACTCACTAGTACTTTCCATGATAACTCATATTTATGGAAGATACTCATCCCATCACTAATTCAGTTACTTCTAGGGGAAAGTAACTAGGAACTACAATTACTTTGCCCAACACCGACTCCTTCCATCACCGATTCAATTACTTTTAGCGGAAGTAACTAGTAACTACAATTACTTTGCCCAACACCAACTCCTTCCATCACCGATTCAAGTACTTTTAGGGGAAATAACTAGTAACTAGAATTACTTTATCCAACACCGGTAATGAAAGAGTATTCCATCACTAATTCAGTTACTTGTAGGGGAAATGCATGTATGTATGCAAACATCAAGGATGCATACACCTCATCCCCCCTCCCCCCACTGGGTTGTTCTGATCACAACCTCGTCCATCTCGTCACAGACTACACTCCAGTAGTAAATAGACAACCCCCTGTGAAGAGGCCTGTGAAGCAGTGGTCTGAGGAGAGCAGTGCTCGGCTCAGAGACTGCTTCCAGACAACAGACTGGGAAGCGCTCTGTAGTCCCCATGGCAGTGACGTTGACAGCATGACTCACTGCATCACAGACTATATAAACTTCTGTGTGGAGAACACTGTGCCCTCCAAGTTGGTGCGGTGTTTTCCCAACAACAAACCCTGGGTGACCTCTGAGATTAAGGCCCTGCTGAATAAGAAGAAGAGGGTCTTCAACTCGGGGGACAAGGAGGAGCTGTGCAGAGTCCAGAGGGAACTCCGGCATAAGATCAGGAAGGGGAAGGACTACTACAGGAGGAAACTGGAGAAGCGGCTGGAGGAGAATAATGCCAGGGAAGTCTGGAGAAGCCTGCAGACCATCACAGGCCATGGTAAAGAAGTCGGGAGAGACCAAGCCAGTGGGGACAAGATCTGGGCAGATTAACTCAATCTGTTTTTCAACAGATTTGAGTCTGCCCCCCCTCCCTCCCCTACCAACTCACCACTCTTCACCCCCACATCCCCATCCCAGCCATCCTCTACCCCCCTCTCCATAACTGATGGTCAGGTGAGGAGTCAGCTGAAGAAGATCAAGGCAAGGAAGGCCCCGGGACCAGACGGCATCAGCCCTCGAATCCTCAAGGACTGTGCTGACCAGCTCTGTGGAGTGGCACTTGTTCAATCTCAGCCTGAGCCTGGAGAAAGTCCCGGCCCTGTGGAAGACCTCCTGTGTGGTCCCGATACCAAAGACACCGCGTCCCAAAAAGCCTAACCACTTCAGGCCTGTTGCCTTGACCTCTCACCTGATGAAGACCATGGAGAGGATTATCCTGCAGCCCCTGCGACCCCTGGTGGGCACTCAGCTGGACCCCCTGCAGTTTGCTTACCGGCCTCGGATCGGAGTGGACGACGCAGTGATCTACCTGCTGCACAGATCACTGCTACACCTGGAGGACAGGACTGTGAGGGTCATGTTTTTTTACTTCTCCAGTGCCTTTCACACTATCCAGCCGTCACTACTCAGAGTGAAGATGGAGAGTGTGGGAGTAGACCAACACCTGACTGCATGGGTTATAGACTACCTCACCAACAGACCACAGTATGTGAGGCTCCGTCACTGTGTGTCTGACATGGTACTCTGCAGCACAGGTGCCCCTCAGGGTACGGTGCTCTCCCCATTCCTCTTCACCCTCTACACCTTGGACTTCACACACAACTCCACACAGTGTCACATCCAGAAGTTCTCCGATGACACAGCCATTGTGGGTTGTGTTTCAGAGGGGAACGATCTGGAATACAGGACGGTCATCAGGGACTTTGTCAGCTGGAGTGAGCTTAATCAGCTACAACTCAACACCAGCAAGACAAAGGAGATGATCATTAACTTCCAGAGGAAAACATCTCACTTCACACCGGTGAACATCCAGGGAGCGGACATAGAGTTGGTAGACAGCTACAAATTCCTGGGTGTTCACCTTACCAACAAACTGGACTGGTCCGTCAACACCCACGCCCTCTACAAGAAGGGCCAGAGTCACCTCCACCTGCTGAGGAGACTGAGGTCCTTTGGTGTGTGCAGGACTCTTTTACGGACCTTTTGTGACTCTGTGGTGGCCTCAGCCATCTTCTATGCTGTGGTCTGCTGGAGAGGGGGCAGCACGGACAGGGACAGGAGCAGGATCAATAGGCTGATCAGGAGAGTGAGCTCTGTCCTGGACGGTCCTCTGGACTCCGTGGAGGAAGTGGGGGAGACAAGGATGTTGGCTAAGCTGACATCCATCATGGACAACACCTCTCACCCGCTACATGACACTGTGGGTTCCCTTGGCAGCTCCTTCAGCAGCAGACTGTTACACCAACGGTGTAAGAAGGAGAGGTTCCGCAGGTCCTTCATACCGACCGCTGTCAGGCTCTACAACACCTGCACCACCTGAACCATGTTGTAGTCACTATGTATTCTTTACACTGTACTCTTTACTTGCGTATCTTGCTTGCTGCTGTAACAAGTGAATTTCCCCGCTGTGGGATAAATAAAGTACAAATATGAAATACAAAAGTAACGAGTAACTACAATTACTTTGCCCATCACTGACTCCTTCCATTACTAATTCAATTACTTTTCATGTAAAGTAACTAGTAACTAGAATTACTTTGCCCAACACTGAGTCATTCCATTACTAATTCAATTACTTTTAAGGTAAAGTAACTTGTAACTAGAATTACTTTATCCAACACCGGTAATGAAAGAGTATTCCATCACTAATTCAGTTACTTCTAGGGGAAAGTAATGAGTAACTACAATTACTTTGCCCAACACTGACTCCTTCCATTACTAATTCAATTACTTTTCGGGTAAAGTAACTAGAATTACTTTGCCCAACATTGAGTCATTCCATTACTAATTCAATTACTTTTTGGGTAAAGTAACTAGTAACTAGAATTACTTTGCCCAACACTGAGTCATTCCATTACTAATTCAATTACTTTTCAGATAAAGTAACAAGTAACTAGAATTACTTTGCCCAACACTGAGTCATTCCATTACTAATTCAATTACTTTTAAGGTAAAGTAACTTGTAACTAGAATTACTTTGCTCTAAACTGAGTCATTCCATTACTAATTCAATTACTTTTAAAGTAAAGTAACTTGTAACTAGAATTACTTTGCCTAAAACTGAGTCATTTCATTACTAATTCAATTACTTTTACTGTAACGTGACGAGTAACTATAATTACTTTGCCCAACACTGGTAAGGAAAGTCATTCCATTACTAATTCAATTACTTTTAGGGTAAAGTAACTAGTAAGTCAAAGTAATGACTTTTTTTTGCCAAAAGAATGCCGACTAAGCACTAGAAAAGACAGGAAGTGAGCAGCAGCCCAGCTGCTCAGCTCTGCTGAGGACCAGGATGAAGATGAAGACAACCTGCAGCTCAGCTGCAGTCTTTAAGCTTGTTTGCTCAGACTCAGATTACTGTCTAAACGCTGGCCCCGCCCCCTGACATTAGCCTGTGTGTGTGTGTGATTAGTGGATTTAAGGACGTGACAAGCACCTGTTGAAGGTGCAGCTGAGCTGTGAGTACCCGATGGTTCTTTACATTGAAAGTTGTCTTTTTGTAAAAGAAAAGGTGTGAAGTTGTTATGATGCGTTTAGGAACCAATGAATGACGTGTGATTCCAAAGGTTTTAGCAGAGGCGGAGCCTCGTTGGAGGTGGTAAAGGATGTGGTCAAACAGGAAGAAGACTTCATAACCTTTGAGAAGAAAAGAGCATCTGTGGCCTGAGGAGGTCTCACTCCCACGGTGCTAAGTCAGCCTTGCCATGAGAAGCGAGTCCTACCCGGAATGCCGAGCTCAGGAGTTGTTTGACGACTTTGTGTCAGCGTCCACCTGCAGGGCAGCGCTGCACTCCTTCTGCCAGATGTGCCAACATCTTCAGCTGGACCACGGCCAAGCCGAGCGTCCGCTTTACCGAACGCTCAAACGCCGCCTCAGCTACTGGAGGGCCAACGCTCTTTGGGCCAAGCTGGACCGCCGAGCTTCTCAGAAGGAGTACCTGCACAACCAAGCCTGCCGCAATGCCACGGTATGAGCAACTAAAAATAAACTTCCATTTGGGTCACTACATGTGATCACTGTGCTCTCCTCTGATTGGTCAGTGTGCCGTCATCGGGGCGGGACCATGTGGCCTGCGGACGGCGGTGGAGCTGAGCTTCATGGGAGCTCGGGTGGTGGTGCTGGAGAAGAGGGACTCGTTCTCCAGGAACAACGTGCTTCACCTTTGGCCCTTTACCATCCATGACCTCCGCGGCCTTGGCGCCAAAAGGTTCTACGGAAAGTTCTGTGCCGGCTCCATTGACCACATCAGTGAGTGTGTCGCCCGTCGCGTTTGTTGCATTCGCACACCTGAGTGGGCGGAGTTGAGCGTTTTGTGTCTCCAGGTATCCGTCAACTCCAGCTGGTTCTGCTGAAGGTGGCACTGCTGCTCGGGGTGGAAGTTCACGTCAACGTGGAGTTCAAACGTGTGGTGGAACCGCCGGCTGACCAACATCGTGAGTCTTTGCTTTCCTCTCCACCTGGCCTCGTATCTCCATGTCCTGTGTGTCTCATCAGAGGTGGGCTGGACAATGGAGGCGTGGCCTAAGTGTCATCCTGTCAATCAGCTGCAGTTCCACGTCATCATTGGAGCAGACGGTCGCAGGAACACATTGCCGGGTGTGTTGACAATGTCACTTGACTGATAGCATTCCAGGTGACTATGTAGGTGACTATGTAGGCTCTGATGTAGGTAGGTGACTATGGAGGCTACTCTGCAGGTGACTATGTAGGCTAATATGTAGGTGAGTATGTAGGTTACTATGTAGGCGACTATGTCGGTGACTATGTAGGCTACTATTTTAGGCTACTATGTAGGCGACTATGTAGGCAACTATGTAGGCGACTATGTAGGTGACTACGGAGGCTACTATGTCGGGGACTATGTAGGCTACGCTGTAGGCTACTATGTAGGTGACTATGGAGGCTACTCTGCAGGTGACTATGGAGGATACTATGTAGGCTACTATGTAGGTGACTATGTAGGCTGCTATTTAGGTAGGTGACTATATAGGCTACTCTGCAGGTGACTATGGAGGATGCTATGTAGGCGACTATGTAAGCTACTATGTAGGTGACTATGGAGGTTACTATGTAGGCTACTCTGCAGGTGACTATGTAGGCTAATATGTAGGTGAGTATGTAGGTTACTATGTAGGCGACTATGTAGGTGACTATGTAGGCTACTACGTAGGCGACTATGTAGGCTACTATGTAGGCTACTATGTAGGTGACGATGTAGGCAACTATGTAGGCGACTATGTAGATTACTATGTAGGCTACTATGTAGGTGACTATGTAGGTGACTATGTAGGCTACTATGTAGGTGACTATGTAGGTGACTATGTAGGCTACTATGCAGGTGGTAGTAGTAGTAGTAGTAGTAGTAGTACTTTATTAATCCCACAGCAGGGAAATTCACCTGTTACAGCAGCAAGCAAGATACACAAGTAAAGAATGCATCGTGACATAGTGAATACAAAATGGTTCAGGTGTTGTAGAGCCTGATAGCGGTCGGTATGAAGGACCTGTGGAACCTCTCCTTCTTACACCGTTGGTGTAACAGTCTGCTGCTGAAAGAGCTGCCCAGGGAAACAACAGTGTCATGTAGCGGGTGAGAGGTGTTGTCCATGATGGATGTCAGCTTAGCCAACATCCTTCTCTCCCCCACTTCCTCCACGGAGTCCAAAGGACCGTCCAGGACAGAGCTCGCTCTCCTGATCAGCCTATTGATCCTGCTCCTGTCCCTGTCTGTGCTGCCCCCTCTCCAGCAGCCCACAGCATAGAAGATGGCTGAGGCCACCACAGAGTCATAGAAGGTCCGTAAAAGAGTCCTGCACACACCAAAGGACCTCAGTCTCCTCAGCAGGTGGAGGCGACTCTGGCCCTTCTTGTAGAGGGCGTGGGTGTTGACCGACCAGTCCAGTTTGTTGGCAAGGTGAACACCCAGGAATTTGTAGCTGTCTACCAACTCTATGTCCGCTCCCTGGATGTTCACCGGTGTGAAGTGGGACGTTTTCCTCTGGAAGTTAATGATCATCTCCTTTGTCTTGCTGGTGTTGAGTTGCAGCTGGTTAAGCTCACTCCAGCTGACAAAGTCCCTGATGACCGTCCTGTATTCCAGATCATTCCCCTCTGAAACACAACCCACAATGGCTGTGTCATCGGAGAACTTCTGGATGTGACACTGTGTGGAGTTGTGTGTGAAGTCCGAGGTGTAGAGGGTGAAGAGGAAAGGGGAGAGCACCGTACCCTGAGGGGCACCTGTGCTGCAGAGTACCATGTCAGACACACAGTGACGGAGCCTCACATACTGTGGTCTGTTGGTGAGGTAGTCTATAACCCATGCAGTCAGGTGTTGGTCTACTCCCACACTCTCCATCTTCACTCTGAGTAGTGACGGCTGGATGGTGTTAAAGGCACTGGAGAAGTCAAAAAACATGACCCTCACAGCGCTCCCGCTGTCCTCCAGGTGTAGCAGTGATCTGTGCAGCAGGTAGATCACTGCGTCGTCCACTCCGATCCGAGGCCGGTAAGCAAACTGCAGGGGGTCCAGTTGAGTGCCCACCAGGGGTCGCAGGTGCTGCAGGATAATCCTCTCCATGGTCTTCATCAGGTGAGAGGTCAAGGCAACAGGCCTGAAGTGGTTAGGCTCCTTGGGACGTGGTGTCTTTGGTATCGGGACCATACAGGAGGTCTTCCACAGGGCCGGGACTTTCTCCAGGCTCAGGCTGAGATTGAACAAGTGCCTTAACACTCCACAGAGCTGGTCAGCACAGTCCTTGATGATTCTTGGGCTGATGCCGTCCGGTCCCGGGGCCTTCCTTGCCTTGATCTTCCTCAGCTGACTTCTCACCTGATCATCAGTTATGGAGAGGGGGGTAGAGGATGGCTGGGATGTGGATGTGGGGGTGAAGAGTGGTGAGTTGGTAGGGGATGGAGGGGGGGCAGACTCAAATCTGTTGAAAAACAGATTGAGCTCATCTGCCCAGATTTTGTCCCCACTGGCTTGGTCTCTCCCCACTCCTTTGCCATGGCCTGTGATGGTCTGCAGGCCTCTCCAGACTTCCCTGGCATTATTCTGCTCCAGCCGCTTCTCCAGTTTCCTCCTGTAGCAGTCCTTCCCCTTCCTGATCTTATGCCGGAGTTCCCTCTGGACTCTGCGCAGCTCCTCCTTGTCCCCCGAGTTGAAGACCCTCTTCTTCTTGTTCAGCAGGTGACTATTTAGGCAGCTATGTAGGTGACTATGTAGGCTCCGATGTAGGTGACTATGTAGGCTACTTTATAGATGATTATGTAGGCTACTATGTAGGTGACAATGGAGGCTACTCTGCAGGTGACTATGGAGGCTACTATATTGGTGACTATTGAGGCTACTCTGCAGGTGACTATGTAGGCTACTATGTAGGCTACTATTTTAGGCTACTATGTAGGCAACTATGTAGGCTACTATGTAGGTGACTATGTAGGCTACTATTTTAGGCTACTATTTTAGGCTACTATGTAGGCGACTATGTAGGTGACTATGTAGGCTACTATGTAGGTGACTATGGAGGCTACTCTGCTGGTGACTATAGAGGCTACTATGTAGGTGACTATGTAGGCAACTATGTAGGCTGCTATGTAGGTAGGTGACTATGTAGGCTACACTGTAGGCTACTATGTAGGTGACTATGGAGGCTACTCTGCAGGTGACTATGGAGGCTACTATGTTGGTGACTATTGAGGCTACTCTGCAGGTGACTATGTAGGCTACTATTTTAGGCTACTATTTTAGGCTACTATGTAGGCGACTATGTAGGTGACTATGTAGGCGACTATGTAGGTGACTATGGAGGCTACTCTGCTGGTGACTATGGAGGCTACTATGTAGGGGACTATGTAGGTGACTATGTAGGCAACTATGTAGGTGACTATGGAGGCTACTCTGCAGGTGACTATGGAGGCTACTATGTAGGCGACTATGTAGGTTACTATGTAGGCGACTATGTAGGTGACTATGCAGGTGACTATGTAGACTACTATGTAGGTGACTATATAGGTGACTATGTAGGCTGCTATGTAGGTAGGTGACTATGTAGGCTACTCTGCAGGTGACTATGGAGGATACTATGGAGGCTACTATGTAGGCGACTATGTAGGTGACTATGTAGGCTACTATGTAGGTGACTATGTAGGCGACTATGTAGGCTACTATGTAGCGACTATGTAGGTGACTCTGTAGGCTGCTATTTTAGGCTACTATGTAGGTGACTATGTAGGTGACTATGTAGGCGACTATGTAGGTGACTACGGAGGCTACTATGTAAGGGAATATATAGGCTACGCTGTAGGTTACTATATAGTTGACTATGGAGGCTACTCTGCAGGTGACTATGGAGGATACTATGGAGGCTACTATGTAGGTGACTATGTAGGCTACTCTGCAGGTGACTATGGAGGATACTATGGAGGCTACTATGTAGGCGACTATGTAGGTGACTATGTAGGCTACTATGTAGGTGACTATGTAGGCGACTATGTAGGCTACTATGTAGGCGACTATGTAGGTGACTATGTAGGCTACTATGTACGTGACTATGTAGGCTACTATCTAAGCGACTATGTAGGTGACTATGTAGGCTACTATGTAGGCGACTATGTAGGCAACTATGTAGGCAACTATGTAGGTTTCTATGTAGGCTACTATGTAGGTGATTATGTAGGCGACTATGTAGGCAACTATGTAGGTGACTATGTAGGCTACTATGTAGGCGACTATGTAGGCGACTATGGAGGGGACTATGGAGGCTACTCTGCAGGCTCCTATGTAGGCGACTATGTAGGTGACTCTATAGGTGACTATGTCGGTGACTATGTAGGCTCCCCTGCAGGTGACTATGTGGGTGACTATGGAGGTCACTATGTAGGCTACTATGTAGGTGACTATGTAGGCTACTCTGCAGGTGACTATGTAGGCTACTCTGCAGGTGACTATGTAGGCTACTATGTCGGTAGGTGACTATGTCGGCTACTATGTCGGTAGGTGACTATGTCGGCTACTATGTAGGTTGGTAACTATGTAGGCTACTATGTCGGTAGGTGACTATGTCGGCTACTACAAGTATGTCGGTAGGTGACTATGTCGGCTACTATGTCGGTAGATGACTATTTAGGCTACTCTGCAGGTGACTATGGAGGATACTATAAAGGCTACTATGTAGGCGACTATGCGACTATGTAGGTGACTCTATAGGTGACTATGTCGGTGACTATGTAGGCTCCCCTGCAGGTGATTATGTGGGTGACTATGGAGGTGACTATGTAGGCTACTATGTAGGTGACTATTTAGGCTACTCTGCAGGTAGATGACTATTTAGGCTACTCTGCAGGTGACTATGTAGGGTACTATGTCGGTAGGTGACTATGTCGGCTACTATGTTGGTAGGTGACTATGTAGGCTGCTATGTAGGTTGGCAACTATGTAGGCTACTATGTCGGTAGGTGACTATGTCGGCTACTACAAGTATGTCGGTAGGTGACTATGTCGGCTACTATGTCGGTAGATGACTATTTAGGCTACTCTGCAGGTGACTATGTCGGCTACTATGTCGGTAGGTGACTGTCGGCTACTATGTAGGTAACTATGTAGGCTGCTATGTAGGTTGGTAACTATGTAGGCTACTATGTTATTTAACTATGTAGGCTGCTATGTAGGAAGGTAACTATGTAGGCTGTGATCTAAGCTACGATGTAGGTGACTATGTCGGCTGCTATGTAGGTAGGTGACTATGTAGGCTACTATGTAGGTGAATATATAGGCTGGTATGTAGGTCGGTGACTACGTAGGCTACCATGTAGGTGACTCTGCAGGTACTGTGCGGTTGACTCTACAGGTGAGGTGACTCTGCAGGTGAGGTATTGTATTTTTACTTTATTTATCCCACAGCGGGGAAATTTACTTGTTACAGCAGCAAGCAAGATACGCAAGTAAAAAAGTACAGTGTAAAGAATACATATTGACTACAACATGGTGGGAAGAGCAGAGGACAGGGAAGCATGATTGAAGTCACCGGAGATGAGGAGGAGGGATTGGGGGTGCTGGTTCTGAATTTGAGAGACGATGGTGTGGATCTGCTCTATAGCTGCAGCAGCGACCGCTGAGGGAGGGATGTACACAGTCATAGCAATAACATGTGAAAACTCCCTCGGAAGGTAGTATGGCCGCATGCTAACCGCTAACAGTTCCACGTCTCTGGTGCACAGTTGCTCCTTCACACAGATGTGTCCCGGGTGGCACCATCTATCATTCACAAACACAGCGATTCCCCCTCCCTTCTTCTTACCGCTCTCCGTTGCATTCCTGTCCGCTCGTACCAACTGGAATCCGTCCAGTGCGACATGTGAATCCGGAGAAAGTTCACTCAGCCACGTCTCCGTGAAGCACATGAGGATGCATTCCCGGTACTCCCTCTGCAGTCGGGTGAGCGCCGTTAGCTCTTCCATCTTGTTGGGGAGAGATCTTACGTTCCCCATTATGACAGACGGTAGACATGGCTTGTACCGTCTTTTCCGCTTCTTGCACTTCACTCCCGACCTGCATCCTCTTCTGCTCCTCCGCAGCTCCTTGGGGATCTCCGGCCTCTCCGCGCAGAGATGGGGTGTGTGGCACAGGGCTAACAGCTGATCCCGGGTGTAAACAATGGAGCCTTGGTTGAATGGGGAGCCGTGGCTGAAGAGGTTTCCCACAGTTGAACTGAAAAGTTCAAAGAGCATCAAGGCGCAGACTAGAAAAGTAACAATATGAACCTCCATAGCTGCACACTCGACCAAATGCGACCAAAAGAAAAAGTAAGAAGAAGACTAAAATACTATAAAAACACTACAAGGTGGAAGAAAAGTACAGAGCTGCTGTAACCGGCAGCCGCTCACACGGTGCCATTTTGAAAAGGTGACTGCAGGCAACTGTGTAGGCAACTCTGCAGGTACTGTGTCGTTGAGGTGACTCTACAGGTGACTATGTAGGCGACTGTGTAGGTGACTATGTAGGCTACTATATAGGCGACTGTGTAGGTGACTATGTAGGTGACCCTGCAGGTACTGGGTGGTTGAGGTGACTCTTCAGGTGAGGTGACTCTGTAGGTGACTATGTAGGCGACTGTGTAGGTGACGCTGTGTTCCTGCAGGTTTTCGGCGTAAAGAGTTTCGCGGGAAACTGGCCATTGCCATCACAGCCAATTTTAAAAAGGGAAACAGTCGCGCTGAAGCCAAAGTGGAGGAGATCAGTGGCGTGGCGTCCATCTTTAATCAGCGGTTCTTCCAGGACCTGCGACAGGAAACGGGTAAGAGCTTTGGCTCGTGCACCATTTGACACCTGTTCCCACCTGCGCAACTTTCAGGTATCGACCTGGAGAACATCGTGTACTACAAAGACGACACGCACTACTTTGTCATGACGGCAAAGAAACACTGCCTGCTGGACAAACAAGTCATTTTACAGGTAAACCACTCCACACCTGTATCTCCCTACACAAGCCTAAGGCTTCTTTCATAGTCAGTACAGTCTCATCATCTCATCCTTTCATCTCTCATATCTTTCATCCTTTCTCTCATCTCCTGTTTTATGTCTTTCATCTCATATCTCTCGTATCATATCCCTCATCTCATATCTCATCTCATATTGCTCATAACCTCTCATCTCATATCTCTCATCTCATATATCTCATTTTCTCACCTCAAGCTTTTCATATCTCATCTCATAGCTCTCATCTCATATCACATCTAATTTCTCTAATCTCATCTCATATCGCTCATCCTCTCATCTCATTTCCTTGTATCTCATCCTCTCACTCATCTGATTTTTCTCATATATCATGTCATGTCGCATCTCATATTTCTTATCGCAGCTCATATCTCTCATCTCATATTGGCGCACATTGCTCATCTCGTATATCATTTAATCTTTCATATCTCATCCACACATGTCAAGTTTCTCATATCTCATCTAATATCTCTCATCTCATATTTCTCACCTTTATGTATCTCATTTCATATCTCATCCTCTTATCTCATACCGCTCATCTGATATTTCTCATATCTCATCTCATGTCTCATCTCATCCTTTCATCCCATATCTCACATCCTGTCATCTCATATTTCTCATATCTTGTCAAATGTGTCTCATTTCATATCTGATCCTCTCATCTCATACCTCTCATCTGATATTTCTCATGTCACATCTCATATCTCTCATGCTCTCAGTTCAAGATTGAAGAGTTTTATTGTCATATGCACAGTAAAACTGGTAGTTCTGCTATGCAATGAAATTCTTATTCTGTTCATTCTCCCAAGAAAAGAAAGAAAACACAAGAAAGAATAAGAACATAAGAAACATAAATACCAATAAATTAAGCAACAACAGAAGAGACATTAATACAGATTAATAATACAAATAAATAAATAAAGTGCTATGAGTGTGTGCGTGTGTTGCGTGCGGCGTGTGTGAGTGCTTCGTTGAGAAGCCTGATGGCCTGTGGGTAAAAGCTGTTTGCCAGCCTTGTGGTCCTGGACTTCAAACTCCTGTAGCGTCTGCCTGACGGTAGGAGTGTGAATAATGAGTGTTGTGGATGTGTGCTGTCCTTGATGAGGTTGTGTGTTCTTCGTAGGACTCTAGTTTTATAAATGTCTTGCAGTGAGGGGAGGGCTGCCCCAACAATGTTCTGTGAGGTCTTGATCACCCGCTGGAGGGCCTTCCTATCACGTGTTGTACAGTTACTGTACCGTACAGTTTCCCCTATGGGACTTCTTGATAACTTGTTGGCTCAGTTCTCATCTTATGTCAGAATTGCTATGCTAAATGCTAAGGTTTAGCATCAGGGACTTGTTTGTGTGACACGGTGGCACTAACAGACTCGGTGTCACCCCTACAGATAGAAAGTGGTATAACCACAGCGGATTAATCCAAAGATCCACACTGTGGATACCAAGAGTGATATCAGTCGATATTGTTGTGTTGTTGTTCTTCCATTGTTGACTTTAATTTGCACAAACAATTGTAAGAAAATCATTGTATGATATCGTTGATACTGAAACATGATATACTGTATGTATTTAGTTAAGACCAATCATTGTGTTGGTGAAAATGTTGCCATCCTTGTGCTGTGTTTTATTCTCAGAAGTATTGTTATCGGCAGTACCGTCCCTGTGTTTACTTGCTATGGGACACCAGCATTTTGGGTCTGCTGGACTTTGTGGAGCGTTTGGGTGGGATTCTTTGAAGGTGTGATGGAGGTCTCGACCAACCGATGACGTGTTTGCTCTTCCAGGACTTTGCAGACACGGAGCTGCTTCTCGCTCGGACTAACGTGGACCAGAACGCCTTACAGGCCTTCGCCTGTGCAGCGGCCAACTTCTCCACCGGCGGCCAGCTTCCGTCTTTGGAGTTTGCCATCAACCACTACGGCCAAGCGGACGTGGCCATGTTCGACTTCACCTCCATGTACGCAGCGGAGAACGCCGCCATGGTGCGCTGTCACCGTGGACACCGGCTGCTGGTGGCACTGGTGGGAGACAGCTTGCTGGAGGTGAGACACGTTGTCTTCAAAGTTGCGTCCACCATCGGAGACGGATGTCTGTGTCTCTGCAGCCCTTCTGGCCGATGGGCACGGGTGTGGCTCGAGGCTTCCTGGCCGCTCTTGATGCGTCTTGGATGATTCGGCGATGGTGTCAAGGAGATTCTCCTCTGGACCTCCTTGCAGAGAGGTGACCCGTCTGTCCTGCTCGCTGTCTGTTTGTCCGTCTCACCGCATGTCTGTGTGTCCAGGGAGAGCGTGTATCGTCTGCTGGCTCAGACCACACCAGAGAACATGCAAAAGAACATTTCTTCCTACTCTTTGGACCCATTCAGCAGATACGTCCACATCTGTCCAAGCATCACGCCTGCTCAGGTACTCGCCTTTCAAAGCCATCACGCAGGTGAAACGGATGACGTCATCTGGTACCTGCGCAGGTCAGACACTTGATCGACACAGGAGAGGAGGCGGGGCCAGACCCTGAATTAGATGACATCATTGGTGTGTCGCCATGGAGACCAGGTGAGATGACCCGTCTTTTCTTTCCGCCGGTTTTCCTCGAGTGGCTTGGTTGCACTGGCGTGCTGTGTCGGTCCGATCAGAGTCCTTGTCTGAGTCCAGTCAGCTGCTGGCGTGGTGTCGGGAGCGGACGCGAGGCTACCCTGGCGTTGCCGTCAGCAACCTCACCACGTCATGGAAGAGCGGTGTGGCGTTGTGTGCGCTGCTCCACCGCCACAGACCCGACCTCATGTAAGAACTTCTCCTGTTCGTCTCGTTGCACAGCCATGTCCACCAGGAAGGAATATTGAATCGAACCTTCAAAAGATGACATTCAAAGTAAAAAGACATGACAACCACAGTAGAAGAAGATGTGTTCAAGATCAAATGTAAAGCAGAAAAGACAAAACCTAAAGTATAAAGCATGAAAAGTCCAAAAAAGATCACATTTAAAGTAACAATGCTAAAAAAAGATTAAATTTAAAGTAGAAAAGATCAAATGTGACGTAAAAAAACATGGAAAGCCAAAAAAGTGGATTTGTCAAGCAAAAAGATGACATCTAAAACCCCAAAATAATGAAATGTAAAGTAAAAAGTATGAAAAACCAAGTAAAAAGACGTAAAAAGATGACATTTTCATGTGACGTAAATAGCATAAAAGTCCAAAAACAAAAACATCAAATGTAAAGTCATAGAAAAACGAAATGCAGAGTTACAGACGTCAGTTAAAAAAAAAGATGAAATATGAAGCAAAAAGTCATGAAATAAGATAAAAAGTATGAAAACCCAAATAGAAAAAGATCAAATCTAAAGTCAATAATGTAGCGGGGGTCTCTGAAAAACTCCAGAGGATCTTATGGCAACACAAAATTCCTACCTATTTCAAACCAGTAAATACCCTGAGACAAAAAAGAGTGCATCCTAAAGACAAGGCTCCAAACCAAGAACAGAGCAATGTGGTCTATTCCATCCACTGTAAAGATGAGGAATGCAAAGAGCACTACATTGGGGAAACTAAGCAAATGCTCCAAAAAAGGCTTTATCAACATCGCAGGGACAATTCTAGTGGTCCTCAATCAGCAGTATATCTACACCTTAAAGCAACCAATCACTCTTTTGAGGACAGCGAGGTAAAGATTTTGGCCAAAGAAAACAGATGGTTTGAAAGAGGAGTAAAGGAAGCTATTTTTGTCAAACAACAGAACCCATCATTGAATCGGAATGGTGGTTTGAGGTTTAATTTGGACCCTGTGTTCAGCAGGTTACTGAGACCAAAACCCACAGCTCTTAGTCTTGCAAATGAGGTGAAGCCAGGCCCGAGCCAGAACAATAGATGCTAACGAGCCAGTGTCAGAGTCGTTCATACCCAACTCAGGGAGCGACACTTCCCTTTGATCGGAGGTGTTAATAGCAGGAGAGGATTATACCACTACTCCGCCCAGGCTTAGTGTAAGGAACCAATAGGAGGAGGGTGTTGGCACACCAATTCCGCCCACTCTTACTGTATTTAAGGCCTAGGATACCAGCACTTGTTAGTTCGCTGACGGAGCTCTTCGGATGAGGAGCGAAACGTCCGACACCTTCTTCACAGAAGTATAGATGATGTCTCAAGAAGCCTTTCCCTCGATGGACAACTCCTGTACGACTGAGAGCCTACACAGACGTAAAGTCAATAAAGATGAAATGGAAAATAAAAAGCGTCGTTGTTGTGTTGTCCGCAGAGACTTTGATGCCATCGACCCAACGGCGGACAAAGAAAACATTCGCTTGGCCTTCGAGGTGTCGGAACGAGAGTTCGGGATCTCCCCCCTGGTGACGGTGGAGGAGATGTCCTCTGAAGGAGAACCGGATTCTCTGTCCATGGTCATGTACCTCAGCCAGTTCTACCAGCTGCTGCCAGATGCCCCACCCTCTCTGGGTGCGACAAACCCCGCCTCCTACTTCCAAACATGTTGTGTTCAGGGTCCTTCAGGGTCTGTACTGTCTTGTGTTGCCTTCAGGGTCATTGTCCCAGAGTTCAGAGGTCAGAGCTGCGCTGGTCATGCCCACCTCCGTCCTCTGCAGACTAGGACAACAGCCGTCACGTCAAAGGTCAAAGGTCTGTTTGGACGTGATGCGTTCAAGTTCATCAGGAGTGCCAGAAGAGGACGTGTGAACGAGAAGAATAAAGTGGGACTTTTCATCTTCTTTTCTTTGCAGTCATGTGACGTCGTGGCCGAGCGCCCGGTCGGCAGCTCCAGAGTGCGCTTGATGGCAGACCTGCTGCAGGCCAAGTTGGACCAGAACCGGATCCAGGACCAGGACCAGGACACTCCTCCCCCTCAGGTCAGTCTCTGATGTCACACCTGTTTGATGACGTCACACAGGCGTGATGCGTTCACAGGGGGATCCAGCCAGCCATCTGTCTCCACACGTCCCGGTTCAGCCGCCGTCATGGAGACCGGTAAAACGTAGCAAAACACAAGGTGAAATAAAGGTCAGGTGTAACGGTGTGTTCACGTTTGCCAGAGCAAGCGAACGCAGCAGCAGCAGCAGCTGAGCTTACGGTTCAAGCAGAAGCTCAGCTCCCAGCTCGTGGAGCACAAAGAGCAGGTAGAGAACCTCTCACCCGGCAGACACGCCTTCGCTTTCCACCACCGTCTGATGACAAGGTGTGCGTGCACGTGTGTGTGCGTGCACGTGTGTGTGCGTCCGTGCAGGGCTGCTGTGCGAGCGATGTGTGTTTCTTCTGCCAGCAGAAAGTCTACGTGATGGAGCGTCTGAGCGCTGAAGGTCTTTTCTTCCATAGAAGTTGTTTCATGTGCCACGTGTGTGACGCCCCGCTGAGACCCGCCTCCTATCGTTACCACGCCCCCAGCGGTGAGCGGGAGTGGCCCGGTGGTCGTGTGACTCGGTGGGGTCTCATCCTGATGTCTTCTTTCCTCTCAGGCAACTTTTTCTGTCCCCAGCACTGCGAGTCGTCCTCTCGTCCCAGTTCATCCGCGCCAAAGAAGCCCAGGACGTCATGTGACAGGGCCTCGTGCCCCCGGACGTCTTGTGTAAGCAGCCATGTTGACTTTTATGGTGATGATGATGATGGTGGTGGTGGTGATGATGACTATGTCTCCACAGACGTCTCTGCTCTCCTCCGCAGACTCTCAGGTCTCCATGGCAACAGAGTGTCGGCGCTCCTCAGGTGAGTCGTACGACTTTACACACGTACACACGCTCGTTGTGTATAAATGCACGTGTGTACATATGTGCCTGTGTGTGTGTATATATATATATGCATGTATGCGTACATATCCGTGTTCGTGCGCATGTGTGTGCATGTGCACATGTACGTGTGCGCACATGCATGTGCATATGTGTGTGTGTATATGTATGTGTTATACAGTATATGCACGTGTGTGTCCATGTGTGTTTGCGTGTGTACATATCCGTGTGTGTGTGCATGTGTGCAAGTGGACGTGGGTACATGTGGACATGTGCCCATGCATGTGCACATCTGTGTGTGTGTGCACGTATGTGTGTATGTGTAATAAATGTGCGTGTGTGTGTGTGCACGTATGTGTGTATGTGTAATAAATGTGCGTGTGTGCATGCATGTGCAGATGTGTACACGTGTGTGTACATATGCGTGTGCACATGTGCCTATGTATGTTCATGTGTGTGCGTGCACGTGTGTGTGTTTTCAGTGATGTCTGTGATGCCAGAGAGGATTGAAGTAGAAAATGATCAGGATGATCTGTCGGAGGTTGCTGAGATCTCTGAGGAGACGCTGACTTGCTTCAACCTGGGAGGACCTGAAGACGTGCAGACGAGCAGGTCACGCCACCTGTGTGTGTCCAACGCCACCTGTGTGTGTGTGTCCAACGCCACCTGTGTGTGTCCAACGCCACCTGTGTGTGTGTGTCCAACGCCACCTGTGTGTGTCCAACGCCACCTGTGTGTGTGTGTCCAACGCCACCTGTGTGTGTGTCCAACGCCACCTGTGTGTGTGTCCAACGCCACCTGTGTGTGTGTGTCCAATGCCACCTGTGTGTGTGTGTCCAATGCCACATGCCTGCTCACATTTCCCTTCCTTTCATCTCACACACGTCCTGTTTGTGTTCAGGTGTGAATGGGCGGCTGAAGCGCCAACTTGTGGTGCTCAACAACCTTTCACCTCACAGACGTCCAAAGCGGCGTGGAGGGAGGATCTACAACATCACTTTCAGCTGATAGGCTGCGAGGAGGATGAGGAAGAGGATGAAGACGATGAGGACAATGAAGATGAGGCCGGCTGTGAGGAAGGTGAAGATGATGGTGCTGGTGGTCAGTGTCCTTTTATGGAACTTCCTGTACTCATCCTGGTGGGGGGCATGGCTATCTAGGAACGTACACATGCTGCCTGTCACCCCAGCAGATACAAGTGATGTCATGTCTTATGGAAGCGCCGCTCCCTCCACTGCCTCCTTTGTCACCAAGCCAGACTCCGCCTCCTGCACCTGTTCAGCCTGGCCTTGTGTGCAAGAAGCCCCGCCCACTGAGGTTGCCCACCAAGCATGTCCTCCCCCGATGGAGGCAGTGGGAGGAGCTAGAGGACGAAGCTCCTTTGATGACAACCTGTCGATGAGGAAGCTCCGCCTCCTGCGAGCAGACACAGAGTGGGTGGAGCCAGAAGAGGCAGGAAGCGGTCGACGCCAACGGCAAACACACGACCGACGCTCGCAACCCGTCTTTTGTCACCGCTATCTCAAAGGTCTGCGCGAGGCTCCGCCTCTCCGCCATGCAGAAGGAGGCGGAGCCAGGGCTCTATGGAAGGCGTTGTTTTCCAGGAACAGGAACAAGAGGAACGAGGGCGGGGCTTCACTTCCAGGTGCAGACAAGCTGAGGACGGACGAAGATGAAGGTGACCAGCGAGCTGCTGCTGCTGCCGCTGCTGCTGATGATGTCATGTAATTGATGTCAGCATCACTGCCTTGACAGGAGGCCTCACTCTGATGGAAGAATGTGACCTGGACTCATCCACTCTGCAACAAAGATGCTCCCTGCAGCCCAAAACCAACGTGAGACAAACACAAGCATCCCAACGTCATATCCTACAAAGTACAAACATCTCGTGTGGTCTTTGTACTTAGCTGCGTTTGGAAACCATCGACCTGACCTCTAACCTCCACCTGATGTCACTAAAAGACCAGCAGACAGCACAGGTATCCAATATCATCCTTTGGTGTCCTTTAGTGTTGTTTGGTATCCACTAGGGTCCTGTGGTATCTCTGGTATCCATTGGTATCACTGGTATCCATTGGCCATCATTGCTTTTGTGTGTTGCAGCCTGCATACGTTCCTCACGCGTTGGCTTTCAAAGCCAGCTTTCCCATTCAGGTACACTCTATATTATCAATAATACCAACATAAACTACACCAGTGTTTTTCAACCTTTTTTGCACCAAGGCACATTTTTTTTTTATTGAAAAACCACGAGGCACACCACCAGCCGAAAATGCTAACAAATGACCTCTGTAGCCCACATGGACAGTATAAAGTTGTTCTCATCACAGTGTCAGTGTAGGAATCAAATAAACTAAAATAACAAGTATTTTAGAATCATTCACATTTCTACTCACTCAGTGTAAAACCTGGCCTGTTTGGATGAACACGGAGCTAATATCCTGGCAGGAATCAAAAAAGACACACACAATGGTGTTTAAGCTTACTTGTGACCAGAGCATTGTTGGATATCTTTCACCACACACCAAGCACAACGTAGTAATTTCCTTGCATCCCCAGTGAAAGTAAATCCAAATGAAAGACAGCTAGTATTGCCTCGATTTTTTTCCAGGGTGCAGTTCAGAGTTAGCATCTTTCCTTTTCAAGAACTTCTCCATCACTGTTTCGCTCGTCACAATGCCACAGTCATCGCCATCTGACATCCATGCATTGATTCTTTTGCCTGTACAAAGCAATTAGCTACCTGCTGCCACCTACTGATATGGAAGTATATTACATGGCTACCCTGCCGATCACTACTAGACGGCACAGACACTCAGCAACTGCACATTATTTGCGGATAATAATTAGGTGAAATTGGATACTTTCCCACGGCACACTAGTGTGCCACGGCACAGTGGTTGAAAAACACTGATATACAGTACTATCAATACACTATATGTACTATCACTACACTACAGGTATATCATATACTATCATATCATTGAACCAGAAGCATTTCAGAACTTTTGACATTTCCAAACATGTTTGTTCTCAGTTTGTGCGGGAACATTGTCCAGAACACAAAGCCGGTCTTCAGGGTTCTGATGGACTGTCCTCCTGTGCCACGGAAGTGGTGGGGGTTCTGGTGGACCCCAAGGAGCCGTCTAGTTTGAGCGTTATGGAGACCCTGTTCCAGAATGGGCACGCACACCCGGACACCGGAATCTCCCGTCGGGTTCAGAAGACCACGCGCAGACGAGCAAAGCGGGAGGAACTGAAGAGACTCCACAAGGCTCAGGTGAGTTCTCCAGAGGGGGTTTGGACGGGTCCCCAGTTTGGTTGTGAACCATAAGGTTGTACGTGGCAGCTGATCCAGAGACGGCTGCAGCTGGTGGAGGAGGAGCAGCGATGTCTGGAGGCCAGAGGAGTGACGCTGGAGAGAAGTCTGAGAGGGGAAGGTATGAAGGCGTCCCTAGGAACCAACCCTGCCCACCAGAACTCCACCCTCATGCAGCACTGGTTCCACCTGGTCCAGCAGAAGAACCTTCTTGTTCGATACGAATCCCAGCTTCTCATCTGGTCAGTGTGTGACCCTTGACCCCTGGTTGCTCGCTGGCTTCTCTGACCTCTGACCTTTGGTTCCTCAGTGCACGAGACCTGCAGCTGGAAGACCGGCAGAACCGCCTGCAGCAGGAACTCCGGCAAAGCATGACCCTCGCCGGTACCAAGTCTTATTATTATTATTTATTATTATTATTCTTATTATTATTATAATTATCAGAGTAGTACAGAATGAAGTACTGTCAACCAAAGGCTGTTTTGGGGTGTTGGCGGTGTCAGACCACCTGAAGGAGGAGCAGCAGCTGCTGAAGGAGCGGCAAATCCTGCAGGAGATGTTGGAGGTGGTGGAGCAGAGGAGGGCTCTGGTACCCCTGCTGGGGGAGCAGCGATGGCAGGACCATCAGGAAGACCGGGACCCGAAGGAGGTCATGATCGCCCGGCGGACTGGACTGGACTGGGCCTGAGCCCGCTTCCTGAGACTCTGCTGGATTTGTGCTGGTCCGGTACCCACGTCAGAACCCTCTCAAGACCATCTGGACCTCATGTGAAAGAACAGCTGATGAAGCAGAGGTTCCTGCTCCGGTTTACATGAAGTAACAAGCAGAAGGGAGATTGGCTCACATTCTTGAGCCATGAGATGAAGAACCTACATGATGGCATCATGGACAGGTTCTTCATGGTCTCATCCACTCTAGATGGCTTTATAATCCATGTGCCAACTTCAGCTGGTGCAAACTATTTCTTCATTCAAAACCAACTTCAACTCATTCTTGGTGTCCTAACGTCCTTGGTGTCCTAACATCCTTGGTGTCCTAATCTTCTTGGTGTCCTAACTGTGCTTGAACGTTGCTTACAACATCCTGTGTGTCAATACGGACGTTTGAAAATGTGACATTTGTACGTTAAGAAGACACAGGCTGATGCTTCCAATGAAAGGTATTTATTTGCTACTGTAAATATTGCTTCTGTGCGGCGATTGGTCCTACTGGTCCACGGACACCTTCATGTCCTTCGACACCAGTCCAGAGGTCACCGGGTGCATGGTCGCCCGGTGAGCGAGGAACACTCGCACCGCTTCCTCTCGGTACTTGGCAAAGTTGAAGACCTCTCTGGAGGAGACAACCAATGAGGACCAGTTAAGTCGTGAGGACAATGAAGAGCCAAAAGAACTCATTGTCAATAGAAGAAAACGGGTCACTGCTGACCACAACCACGCACGCACCAGTACACACTACTACTACTACAGCTGCTATAATAATAATAATAAAGGTATTGGTATGGGGATGTGATGGTGAGTTTATAAAAAGCGCATCCCGAGTGTGAATACCTGAAGAGCGGTCGTGTGAACTTCATTCGGCCCTGCTCGCTTGCCATCTTCAGCGCCAAGGGAACCGCCTCCTCCCACCGCGAGCGCACGCACAGTCGCAGCCACCTGGACAAAGCGGCCAATCTCAGCAAGCCCTCATGGAAAGGGTGGGCGGGGCTGTGGGACTCCATACTCACCTGAAGCGGATCTCTGAATTTGTGCATGAGTTGAAATCATAAACCTCCTGCATCTTCTTCACGTGACTCACGGGAAGCACTTCCTGTCAACACAACACCACCTCATCACTTCACCTACGCTACCACAATTATTATTAGCAATACTACTACTACTAATTTCACCTATAGTACCAGCGCTACTAGTATGAGTAGTAGATTGAGAGCTTCACCTGGAGGAGAAGAGACAAAAAGTCTATGAGCTGATGTGAGGAGAGTGCGTTGATGTCAGCCTGCGTGAAGGCGCTGAGGTCCTGCTCTTTGGCCTGTTGGGGTAAAGAGGATGAGTTTGGGGTTGGACGTGAAGGCAAGGTACGGTAAGTCTCACCTGGATCCACCTCTGAGAAAGAGCGGCACAGGCGTCGGCCAGCGTGGTGTCGTATCTGAAAAGACACACGAGTCGGGTCAGAAGAGAAGCGCCTGAAGCACCTGAAGACCTTCATCGTCCTCACTGTGGTTTCACCGGAGGCATCCCGGGAGTGAACATCCACGCGTTCCAGTCCACCTTGTTCAGGACATCCACCTGAGAGACAAATCCACATCAACCACTCCTCCAGGGGACAAGACCCGGTCCCATGTGTCTCACCTTGTCCTGAAAGTAGGTGAACAGGAAGTCCTTCCACTGGTCCGTGGTGACGCTGCCGTAGGCAAAGAGCTGGATGTAAGATTTGATGAAGCCCATGAAGACCTCTGTGGGACACACGGGACTCAGAGACGCACACAATGACTCCGTCGTACGTGCACATGCGTGTTACCTGGACCGCCCAGCAGCTCCTCCAGGTGGTAGAGAAGAGCAAAGCCCTTCTCGTAGGGGACGGAGGAGAAGGCCTCATCCGGGTCCACGTCCTGCAGACTTGGGACCAGGTTGGTCAGAGGGTTCTTGGCTCCAAATGTGCTGACCTGAGACCCGGAAAGACACATGAAGACCACACATGCGCTCTCAGCAATGACAGCTTCCCACCGAGTCATGGAGGTCCTTCCAGCCTCCCAAGGCCTTGAACTGGCGGAACGCTTCCCCCTCCAGACGTCTGCCAATCATCCTCTCCAGGTAGACCGTGTGACCCTCGTTAAGCCTGCGCGCGTGCACACGTATGGATGCCGACTTCCCTGTGTGAGCGTGCACGTGTGCGTGTGTGTGTGTTACCAACCAAAAGTGCTCCCAGGTCTTGTTGGTCACCAGGTTTCCTGTCCAGCTGTGGGAGATCTCATGTGCGATCACCTGTCAGGAAGAGGACATGTCAACACGTGTCCTTGGCACCAAAGACTTGAAGGTCACTGACTCACGTTGGATAAGGACTTGTCTCCTGCCTGGGAAGACATGACACAAGGTCACACGCTTGACCTTCACCCCAAACAGGAAGTAAGTGTGTGTGTGTGTGCGCTCACAAGCAGCGTGGGCGTGGCAAAGGTCAGACATGGATTTTCCATCCCGCCGTAGGGAAAAGATGGCGGCAGGACCAAAATGTCATACTGTCCCCAAACGTACGGCCCGACCAGCTCCTCTGCCGTCTGCAACATCCTCTCTGTCTGACAAACAACAGCATTCTCACACTCCATTCTCATACACAAATAGCATTCTGACAAAAAAATATCATTCCAACTTATTGTGATAAACAAACACATCATTGTGATCAGATATTATGGCTGAAAATATCATTCCAAAAATATTCTGACAATAAATATTAAAACATTTTCATTTTGACAGAAAATATTCCAAAAATATTTTGAGAAAAAATTTCACTTTCACAAATATTCTGACCAAACTATATTTTTTAGAAAAAAATATTCTCACAAAAATATCACTCCAAAATATTCTGACAATATCATTCAAAAATTCTCATTTTGACAGAAAATATTCTGACAAAAAATATCATTCTGAAATATTCTGAAAATATCATTCAAAAATTGTCATTTTGGATGAAAATATTCTGATAAAAGACATCATTTTGACAAAACCTATTCTGACAAAAAATATCATTCTGATGAAAAATATTCTGACAATATTCAAAAATGGTCATTTTGACAGAAAATATTCTGATAAATATTTTGACAAAAAATATTCTAACAAAATATTCTGACAATATCATTCAAAAACTCTCATTTTGACAGAAAATATTCTGACAAATAATATTTTGACAAACTATTGACAAAAAATATTCTGATTAAAACTATTCTGACAATCAGTATCATTCAAAAATGATCTGACAAAAGAAATACATTCAACACAAACGACCATTGAATATCTTAAATGATATCTTGACCATTACTTTATTGTATCCTGTTACTTTGTGGAAGTGTTCTCTAAATAAATAACCTTCTTACTCATGACGTGTGTGTGTGTGTGTGTGCGCGCGCGCGTGCGGGTGAAAGATGAGGAGACAGACAAAGAGGGAGATACGTTGGGTTATGTTGTTGTGGTTTTTCGCTGAGATATGGTTATGAAGGCACCCCCATCAATTCATTCATGACTTCATTTTCATCTTCAAACACTGAAGGGGAGGGGGTGCTGACGGTTAGGGACTAACCTCAGAGAATTCTTGTGCCGCTCGGTCCACAAACTCCTTCTCAGACCAGACTGTGGTCCTGGGTCCAATCTTCCTGAAAAAAAGAAGAGGTCAGACCTCGCCCGCATGCCACCCTGTGACGTCTCGGGCCTCCAAAGTACCTGCTCTCCAGCGATCCAACCACCAACGCCATCAGGTAAGATGGCATGGGCACCTAAAGGTCACAGGCGAAAGGTCAAACAAACACTTGGATGGACGAAGAGGAGGAGATAAAGAGGACTGACCGGCTGTCTGAAACGATAAACGGTACGATGACTGTCCTGAGGGTCCACTTCCTGTCCGTCTCTCAAGGCGCTCATTGCTGCCACCAGCTCTTTAGGGACAGACACCTGGACAGGTAAAACCATCGCTGTCACGTCTGTGTGTGTGTGTGTGTGTGTGTGTGTGTGTGTGTGTGTGTGTGTGTGTGTGTGTGTGTGACCTGAGCATAGTAGGTGTGTTTGATGGACGGGCTGTCCTGACAAGGAATCATACTCCTGCAGTGATGAGCCTGACACACACAAACGTCCAAAAGAAGAAGAAGAAAGGAGAAGGAAGTGATGAAAGTATGTGTGTCACATGACATGGAGTGCGAGCACACACACACACACACCTGGCACTGACTAAACAGGTATGGATGTTTCTTGCCCGCCGTCTGTTCAGGTGAGAGCCACTGTAGCGCAGATGCACCAGGGGACGTCTCATAGGTCACGCCCACAATCACATGCTGCCCCCTGATTGGGCCAAATGCAAACACGGTGAGAAGGAAACACAAGGACATGTAACGTAACAAACGGCTCGGGTCACCTGGAGAGGTCAAAGGGCAGCGTGATCTCCAGCGGCGTGCCCTTGAAGGTGTGTTTGGGGCCCATGGTAAAACGGGCCTCCTGCCCGTTGGCGCTCACCGACACCACCTTCACGTCTCTCGTGTCCAACGTCTGCAACAAACACACCCTTACCTGCCTTGACTTTACTTTACTCACTAGTTACTCCTTAACAGCTCTACTCCATTACTCCTTCACACATGCAGGTGGGTCCATTAGTAACTACATTACTAGTAACTAGGTTACTACTTTATACATGTAGTTGTTTCCATTACTAACTAGGTTACTACTTCATACATGTAGTTGTTCCATTAGTAACTCAGTTACTACTTATGTTGTTTCCATTACTAACTAGGTTACTAGTAACTAAATTACTACTTCATACATGGAGTTGTTCCATTAGTAACTAAGTTAGTACTTTATACATGTAGTTGGTTCCATTACTAACTAGTAACTAAATTACTACTTCATACATGGAGTTGTTCCATTAGTAACTAAGTTAGTACTTTATACATGTTGTTGTTTCCATTACTAACTAGGTTACTAGTAACTAAATTACTACTTCATAAATGGAGTTGTTCTATTAGTAACTAAGTTTGTACTTTATACATGTAGTTGGTTGATTTAGTAACTAGGTTACTAGTAAATAAGTTACTATTTCATACAAGTAGCTGGTTCCACTTGTAACTAGCTTACTAGTAACTACGTTTGTACTTGATACATGAAGTTGGTTCCATTAGTAACTAGGTTACTACTTGATACATGTAGTTGGTTATCAGGGGAAAGTTATTAGCGAAAAAGCTTGAAAGGTACGTGTGTGCGCGTGGGTGTTGGAAACGTATACCATGCTGAGGGTAGAATACAGTCTTTTTGTAGAAAAATGCGTCATGCTGTGCGTGGTGTAGTTATTTCTTTTCTATGTCATTGCTGGTAACTGCGTTGGAATAGTAATTAGATTACTCGTTACTGGAAAAAGGGTTGCTCCCAACACTGCCAGTCAGTCAAAGTTCAGGAGCATTAATTGCCTTCTTCGTGCTGCGTGACGTCATTGTCACGTCGCTAAGAAGAAGAAGCATGAATTGGAAAGGTGCACGTTGCACTGACTAGATAACGCTAACTTCTTCATATGTACGAATGAGCCCGTTAGCCTCCGGCGGCGTGACGTTACCAGAGTGGAAAACCGGTTCTCCAGAACCTCCACGGTGATCTCCACGCTGCCTCTGATCACGTGAGTCTCGAAGTCCACGTAGAGATTTAAGTTGAGGTGTTTGCTGACGCACTTGGCGGCGGACGCGAAGGAGGTCGGGTCCGCTGACATGTTGCTGGTCTGTCCGGCTTCCACACGGAGAGTGAACGCACCTGGAGCAAGCGGAACTACTTATAAACAAGCTCCATTCACATCCGCCAGCCACCTTTTCAACATAAAAGCTCCATCGTGATGAGGAAGGCTACTGTTCGGCTCATTTGCTTTGACGTACATACTGTAAGTGTAAATTAGTATTAATATGACAAAGTTAACAATGATTAGCAAAGTTATCTTCAGTTTCCATATCATTGTCTAATGTCTAGCATTGCTCGCAGCACACAGTAAAATCTTCTCAAAGTTAACAAGAAAACTAAAAAAAACAACAGGTGGAGATTCCCCCAAGGGAAAGTGCCCACGGGAAGTCAGCGAGGGCGACTTCAACCGCTATCGGAACGCAGCCATATAACCACCCGACTAGTCAATGTGTTGGCGTGTACTGATGGAAATATCGGCTCTTTTTCAGTTCATTTGGCTAGGCTCAATAAAAAGAGACGGATCTTTCGGCTCCCAAGTGGCGCCTCGGATTTTTTATTGTCTTAAATTTATTATGTGTATTTTGTAAAATGAATTACTAATGTAAAAAAAATACATGACATCAAACCTAATATAATGTTATTTTACAAAATACTAAAATAAAGAAATTAGGTCAAAATACGTCAAAATATTGGCGTGCAGTGTCCACTAGGAGGCGCCATAATCGACAGCAGCGAGATTGTGGCGGCGGCGGGAATGGTGGGAATACTCTGTCGTAATGAACGCATTTGACGGCTCAGGTTCGTCAGGACAGGGCGAGGCCGACGGTCGCCGTCCCTGGGCCCGCTTCTCTTCGTGGCTAGAGTGCGTGTGTGTGGTGGCCTTCGACCTGGAGCTCGGACAAGCCATCGAGGTGTGCGTTGTTAGCTTCGGTCTGTTAGCATTGTCGTCGCTGTTCGCTGCTACCATTGCCGCCGCTGTTGTACACTACTGCGATACGTCAACGTCGCCGCCATATTCAATGCGTCAAGGCTGCGCTGTAAATGAATACACTTGGGAGACCGGCACCAACAAATTTAGAAGCTCAAATACACTCCAAGTCCCCAACTAACGAAAACAATTGGTTCCAGACGACCGTTCTTATGTTGAATCGTTCTTGAGTAGGGGAAAAGGTAATATTACCAATTATATACGTACTACATGTACGTGTATACATATACAGTATATGGGTATGTACAGGTATGTAAATATGAGTTTGGATGCAGTAGTAATATTAAACGAGGATAATAATGAAAAAAAACAATAATAAAAATGATATAATAATACGTAATGATAAATGTTATTTACCTTTGAAGAAGAGTGGCCGAGCATGGAGGAGGAGGAGGAGATATTGAAAAAAAGGACAAATGGTCGTGGTTAGACTCTTCTGAAAGAGGTAGTGTTCTGTGGGTGGTGTGGAATTAAGCAGGCCTATTAACTCTTCATAAACTTTAATCACACGCCCTGTCCGGGTTGTACAATTGAGCTTTACTGTATCTCCCCATCGTCTAACTCTTCCTCTGTTGGTCTCATTAGCTTGAAGGCTGCATTAGCAGTGTCACTGTGCCCTCTACTGGTCAAGCATGTACAGTAGCAGTATAAATACTGATTGAGCGACTGACTACAAGGCAAAATAAAATAAAATATAGACCAGTCGGCTTGTGTTCGTATCCGCGAGTGTTCGCTAGTCGGATGTTCGTAAGTTGGGGACCTAGTGTACATTGTTTTTGGTGCCTGACTGTTTTCCAAGTATGTTAGTGTGTGTGTGAGTGAATGTATAAACGAGAGGAATTAGCTTTAATGTCTTTGTAGAAAGGCGCTTAATGAAAGTAAGTACATTTACAGTCAAACCTGTCTTAGCGGCCACCTTTATAGAAGGGCCACCTGCCTATAGCAGCCACTGAAAAATCCCCCCCAGCAAATTTACATGTTATAGACCCTGTGTATAGCAGTCACCTGTCCAACGCAGCCAGCAGCCACCCATTTTGTCTCCCTTGGTCAATATCTGACTCCATATAGCAGCCAAATTACCAACTCAAGTAGAAGCTTCATGCACGAAAAAGTTTTGTTTTCCAATCAATGAAGGCGTTGTGTGTAGACTTTAATTACTGAGTCCTAGCTCAGTCACAATCATTCACAAGATCCACACAAACTGTCAGTTGTTCCACATAAAAAAGCCGTCTTCTTTTGAGCTTGCTATTTCCTGGTCAAACATGTAACTTTAAGAGCATTTGCACCAAAACATTACCGCAAATTAGGCTGGGAACAGGACGTGCTCCCAGCGACGCTACAATAATTAAAAAACATATGCTAGCATCCATGGGGCAGCGGGAGCAAAACTGAGTTCGGTTGTACTTAACTGAAGTATTTTATCAGTTATCAGTTATTATTAAGCCTCTAGCTTCCTTTTAGTAAGTAAAAACCTTGGCTATGATTGCACTACATTGTCATGTAGACCTACAAAGTACACTTGGAAGAACAAGAGGTGAATAAATGTATTGCAACTGATGTGAAACTGATGAGGGGTAGGATTAAATAAGCTTTGCTTCTTCCTACTCCTTTTTGGACATGCAAAATTGTGAATTGTACTATGTGATGTGCTACTGTTTGACTCATATGCATGTTCAGGATTAAAACCATGAACCATGATAATAACAAGCCTAGTAGTGCTGTACAACTTTTATCAGCAGTCCGCAGTGCCATCTACTGGTCAACATTATTATTATTATTATTTTCCCTTTTTTTCTTTTTTTTTCCTCTACTGGTCAACATTCAAACTGGACGCCAACCTGTCTATAGCGGCCACTTTTGCAGACTCCCTCTAGTGGCCGCTATAGACAAGTTTGACTGTACTTGTATTCACTTACAGCGCAGCCTTGACACATCCAATATGGCGGCGACGTTGACTTTACTGCTCAGCGCTCGAAGGGACTATACATATATATTGTATGTCTATGGTTAGCTTAGCCCTGTCAGCATTGTCGTCGCTGTTGTTAGCTTAGCCCCGTTAAGCATTGTCATCACAGCATGTTGTTTTAATAAATGCGGATTGACTTTGTGTCAAGTGAATGTTTTTATTCTTGTCAGCTGGTTTACCCTCATCATGTGAAGCTGACTGAGAAGGAGGTAAGTTAATAGTCGTGGTTCTTATGACATTATTGACATGTTATCACAGCTTTTCCTGCCATTTTCTTCCCAGAAAAACAGCCTTTGCTACCTTTCCTTTCCAGACTCCTACTCAGGTAAATGTTTCAAGGTCCCCTAGGTCCTTAAGTCACGTCATTTATGTCCGAGTCTTTCCAGGATGCATCGGGGACACCCAGTTCAGCTTCAGGATGCGCCAGTCGGTTGGTCGCAGACATTCTCGCCCCAGAGAGGTCGTTTACAACAGAGACGCCCCTGCTGTGCTTCAGGTAGCCAATCGCAGCACGCCGTCAAGCAAAGAGCAGTTTGACAGGAAGTCTGTGTGTGTCTCTTCCTGTCTCCTTAGAGCGAAACCTCCCATTTTTATGGCTACGTGTATTTTAGACAAATCAAGGACGTGTCTGTGAAGCGAGGATACTTCCAAAAGGTGATGTTGTTGTGCATGAAAGCGGTGCAAAGTATGGTAGAATATGATGTTTCCATTGTTGCAGTCGCTGGTGTTGGTGTCCAGGCTGCCGTTCGTTCAGCTTTTTTACTCCATGCTTCACATCATTGCCCCCGAGTTCTTCGACAAGTCGGAGCCGTGTCTGGAAACAGGTCACGTGGTCGTGATGTCGGCCATGTGTGTGTTGAGACAATCCTTGACTGTAGTTGATGTCTTCCATGCAGTGTGCAACGAGATCGACCAATGGCCTTTCCTCTCTGCTGGACTGACCTTTCACCTGCCCCTTGTGGGCGTGGTCCTGCAGGTGAGTGTGTGTTGTTGTGTTTTGGCTGAGTTTTCTACCAATGACGTGGTTCCGTTCTTCAGGTGAGAATTCCGTGCCAGAAGGACAAAGCGGGAAGTCCAGTGAGAGCCGCGGTGAAGGAGGTGAGCCAACACTCTTCAACACTTTTAGATTTCCTCCAGGTAGTTGCTGCAGTGATCAGGAGGCGGAGTAACGTGGTTAGCAGGCGTGCACCTCCTAAGATGCTAAACTTGGCTTTCCTGCCACATTGAAAAAGCAAGATGGCGGACTGCGGTCTGCAGATTGCGGTCCATAATGGCGTTAACGCTAACTTTAATCCTCAGAATGTCCTCCCCACACCGACTCTGCTGCCTTCTGTACACGAGCTGGACCTCTTCAGGTCAGTTGCTGTGTCTGGTTTTGGCTTTGCCCTGTCCACGCGTGTCCACTCGGTGACCTTTAATCTGTCCAGGTGCTTCCAGTCGGTCCTGATCCATCTGCAGATGCTCTGGGAGCTCACCTTACTCGGCGAGCCCGTGGTCGTCATGGCGCCATCCCCCACCGTCTCCTCAGAAACCGTCTTAGCGCTCATCAGGTACCTAACCCCCCTTGACACCAGCCAATCAGATTCTTGTCAGCTGTGTCCGTGTCCTCAGCTCCATCAGTCCTCTCAAGTTCTTCTGCGATTTCCGTCCGTATTTCACCATCCACGACTGCGAGTTCCGGGAATTCACCACCAGGACGCAAGCGCCGTGAGTTCCATGCGTTCCTCCTCCTGCGCCTCCTCCTCGCCTTGAGCTCCCTTCACGCCAGCTGTTGTGTCCGTCAGGCCCAACGTGATCCTGGGTGTGACCAACCCCTTCTTCATCAAGACCTTCCACAGCTGGCCGCACGTCCTGCGACTGGGAGACACAAAGATGACAGGTGATTCTTAGTGTCCGTGTCTTCTTCACTGAGCAAACCCATCCAGTCGGAACTGTTATGGCTTCCTCCCTGTCAGGCCACGTCCCCAAGCAGTTGAAGGTGAAGAAGGTGTCCAAACTGAAGACGCTGGACACCAAACCAGGTGAGCGTGCACACGGAGTGAAGCCCTCCAAGGCCGTCTTCATCCTTTTATTGTTGGGGGGCGTGCAGTTTTTTACTTGTGAGTCAACTGTTTAGCTTGTTAGCTTCCTTCATCCCGAGTGAACCATGGACATGAACTCTTTCACTCCCAGGCATTTTCCAAAAGACAACCCCTTCAGGAGCAGCTGTTTTGATGATCTTTCGAGGCACACAGAATATTGAGTTCTATGGCTATATAACCACGGCACCTACCAAAAGTCACATTAGACTCCTGCCTTTCATCCGAAAAAAAAGTTTGTTTCTACCTTTTTGCGTTCTTTAGTAATCAGCATTAGAGCATAGACAAGTTTGAGGAAAATATAAGTTCCAAATTAAAAAAGGGAGAAAAACAGCTTTTTGTGACAAGATACGTAACTGTCACTTTCACAAATATTTTTTGCTTTGCTCAAATATCTAAACAACTATACCAACAAACACAAAAAACATCAAAATAACTATTTACAATAAAGGGCCAGAGTCGCCTCCACCTGCTGAGGAGACTGAGGTTCTTTGGTGTGTGCAGGACTCTTTTACGGACCTTTTATGACTCTGTGGTGGCCTCAGCCATTTTCTATGCTGCTGGAGAGGGGGCAGCACGGACAGGGACAGGAGCAGAATCAATAGGCTGCTCAGGAGAGCGAGCTCTGTCCTGGACAGTCCTCTGGACTCCATGGAGGAGAGAAAGATGTTGGCTAAGCTGACATCCATCATGGACAACACCTCTCACCCGCTACATGACACTGTGGGTTCCCTTAGCAGCTCCTTCAGCAGCAGACTGTTACACCCACGGTGTAAGAAGGAGAGGTTCCGCAGGTCCTTCATACCGACCGCTGTCAGGCTCTACAACACCTGCACCACCTGAACCATGTTGTCGTCACTATGTATTCTTTACTTGCGTATCTTGCTTGCTGCTGTAACAAGTGAATTTCCCTGCTGTGGGATAAATAAAGTACAATACAATACAATACAATACAGTTTCACATTAACTAAAACTGTGTGCGTGCATGCGTTAAAATGTCCCTACAACGCGTAACCTTCTGCACGCTACACTCCTCCACGCTCTTCTACTTCCTCCTTGCTGTCTAGCGTGTCAATGCATGCAAAGGATCCCTGCCGCACTCCTATCGAAAGCACTTCTGCCACCTTGTGGACATTTATGACGTTTTCTTGCCTCTCACGCAATAAAACACGAAGCTGCGTCTTTGGTATTGAGTGAGTTAAAGAAATAGGGGGACATGATTCAACACAGGAAGTAGTGTGACATAGTGGACCACTCACAGCCTGTACGCTGCTAACGTGGATCCTGTTAGCTCCCTTCGTTGCCAGCAAACGATGGTAATTAAAGAGCGAAGGGAAGTGTTGCTGCAGCTGGGACCGGTCAATGTGTTACAGCACTCATTTCTATAGCAAATGTTGAGCTGTAATCTTGTACAAGCCCACCAATCACAGGCTTAATTGGCTGCGTCACGCTCCACAGGAGCGAGCCACTGTTGCATATAATAGTAGTAATAATAATAATAATAATAACAACAACAACAACAATCAAGGCTTCATGAATTTGTGTGCAGGAGTCTTCACGGCTTACAAGAGCTTCCTGCTGAAGGACAAGGTCCTCATCAAACGCATGCTGAAGGTAACATTGCCGCAGCCGGAGGGCAAAGTGCCAACAGGAAGCATGAAGGTGAGAGACGTATGTCTCCACAGGGCATCCAGAGGAGGAGGCCATCTGAGGTGCAGAGCGCCATCTTGAGGAGACACTTTCTGGAGCTGACCCAGAGCTTCATCATCCCACTGGTAAGAAGGCATCACAGGAAGGCGCCCGGCATGGTAGTAAGCGTGTCGCCCTGCTTCCTGTCTGTCAGGAGCGCTACATGGCCAGCCTGATGCCGCTGCAGAGGTCTGTGACACCCTGGAAGGTAAGCCACGCCTCTGACATCAGTGTCACGCCCTCCCACACCACACCGACCTGCGTTTTGTCTTCAGACGCCCCCGCAGGTTCGACCCTTCAATCAGGATGAGTTCATGTCCATGCTGGAGCACGGCGGCCCTCAGCTGACCTCGGCGCTGCGAGGCGATTGGACGGGACTGTACAGGTGCGCCAGGTGAGACGTGGGCACGCCAAGCGGGTGCGTTTATGCTGCATCTACCCTGTCAACAGGAAGTTCTTCAAGTCTCCAAACTTTGATGGCTGGTACCGCCAGCGCCACGGAGAGATGACGCGCAAACTGGAGTGTCTCCACCTGGAGGTCATCTGCGCGGCTGTAAGTCGTCACGGCAACCACACCTCCATCACATTCCAGTCCAAGCAACACCTGCGGCTTCTTGCTCAGGACCTGCTGGCGTGGACCCGAGACAAGTCAGAGGTGGAGATCGTTGACTTGGTTCTGAAGCTCCGAGAGAAACTGGTCAGTTCCGCTTCAAGCCATTCTTTCAAAGTAAAAGCTCTGATACTGTCTGTGACTTTCAGATGAAAGCGCGAAGTCAGCAGCTGCAGGTGAGAGACGACATTTTGAACACACTTGATTCGTTGATCACGTCCATCATGCAGTCGCTGTCCAAAGACCTGCAACATGTCCTCAACGCACAACAAGACGCACACCATGTAGGTTAATCATGTGACACACGGGCTGGACAGGATGTAAGCCATGTAGATCCAATAAACGTAGCAAGTGTTTTCTATCACTTGCTGCCTGCAGTGAATAATGAGGTAGAAAAGATTCCCAGTAATAAAAGATTGAATGATAAACATTTATTGGAACGTTGACGTCTACCTACAGAGCGCCTTATTGAAAAAGTACGTTTGGTATGCAAGTCGGTGATGCTGACGTCATCTCTTGTTGGCGCTCCACCATGACCCCCCCTGCTGCCTGAGGACGGCGTGTTTCTCCTGGGGGCTGAAGTGGAGGATGCTGAGGATGGCGTTGAGCGTCTGCTGCCTCCCGCTGGCGTCCTGCAGCGTCAGGAACTTAAAGATGACGTTCTTCAGGTACTCCATGTTGGAGCCCTCTCGCTTGTGGTCTCGGATCAGTTTGTCCATCTGCGCTCGGAGCTCGTGAGTCTCATTGTCGTGGCGTTCGGCGTTGGCCAGAAGTTTGCCGTGCAGCTGGTGGATGTCCTCCTCCAGCTGGCGCTTGTGCCGCCTCAGCGTGCCAGCCTCCACTTCCTTTCTAGCCAGCTGCTCGGCGTACAGAAGCAGCGTGGGCTCAGTGGGCGTGGCTCGCCACAGCGCTTGGCTGATAGAGTCAGTCTCGCCCTCCTCGACGCGGCTGTTCTCTTCCGTCTTGCCGGCAGAGCCCGTGCTTTGTACAAGGGGGTCGCGGGTCAGCGCCGCGGCTTTCAGGCGCTCCAGCTCCTGGTCTTTTTCATCCAGCAGTGCCATTGTTCTCTCCCTCTGTTTGTGTAGCTTCGCCTCCAGACTCAGCAGCTCTTTGTGGTGCACGGTCTCGTTACGCTCCACCTCCTGTCTGTGGCTGTGCAGCAGCGCCGCCATGTGCTGCTGGTGCTGTTCTAGCTGGTGGCGGTGTGTGGCGGCGGCCTTATCGCCGTCAACGCGAAGGTTGATGTACTTTTCCCGCAGCTCCACCAGCCGCTCACGCACTTCCTCCAGCTCTCGGGCATGGCAGCCATCTTTGGCGTTTTTGCTCTTGGACGTGGCGAGTGCTCTGAGCTTGTACCGCTCCAGCTCGTCCTTCAGATGCCGGAGCGTCAGCTGGTACGTAGCGGCGTCTTCGCCAGGTTCTGCCTCACTTTCGGCCTTGCCGTTCAGCATCTGGTGCGAGTTCCTCTGCGCCGCTAGCAGCAACTTCTTCACCTTCTCCAGCTTCTCCTTCAGTGCCGTCACATCCAGCTGGGAGTCGTCCAGGCTGAGGTCGTAAGCTGACCTGCTGGAGGCGGCGAGGGCGAGCGTTTTGTTCTCCGTGTCCAGCTGCGCAATCCGCTCCCGAAGCGTCTGAGCCGCCTGCCGGTCTCGCTGCCTCGCCTTCTCACAGGAACCCAGAAGATCCGACAGCTCGGACACGCGCTGCTCCAGACCCGCCACCCGCAGCTCTGCGTCATGAGCACACTCACGAGCACGCTCCTCCTCTTGATTAGCCTGTACGCACACACATGACAAAATACACTACTATAACATTGTAGTCACGTGAAAGAGGCATGCACACATGTTGGCATCACACCGTAAGGGGGCAAATGTTAGGACAATTCCCAAAAATAGCTACAAATTAAATTAGGATTTTGCTATCGTTGTCGTGGCCTTCACATCTCACTGGATCGGTTTGCAGCCAGGATGAGAATCTGCACCTCCCATGGTTGTTGCCCAGAAAAGGATGGAGTGCCACCTCGAGTCGGGGATGAGATCCTACCTCAAGGGAGGAGTTTAAAGTGTCCCTGACATGATTGATCAACTTTGCTTCAATATGTTATACATTGTTGAGCAAAAAGGACATTTCCAGTTGACGGCGCCGGCCACCTCCATGGCCATGGAGATGCATATTCAAAACAGAATGGTAGGTGTCAACTATAGGATCTACAATTCCTGGAGAAATTGTGTGTGAATGCGTGAGCTGATTGAAGGGGAAAAGTGGGGAAAAAACAAATGAGCAGGAAAAGAGCAAGTGTTGAAGCAGACGAAGCTAAGCCACACCAAAATGTGCTGAAATTTTAAAACAGTCGTATTAACAATACCTGACATGATAGCACTTAGCGTTAAGATAAGTCTCTACTTATCAAAATGCTACAATGCTAACATCAATATGCAACACCCAGCGGGGTGGCGCTGCCTGCGTGTGTTAATACTTACGAAAATGTCACAAAATGCTGCTATGTTCATATTAGCATGCTAGCATTAACATGCTAATACCTGGCATGATAGCACTAACTGTTTATTCAGGTTTCTAATCATGTAAACAGCTAAAATGCTACTCTGCTAATGTTAGCACGCAAAGTGTCTGCCAATGTGTAGTAGTAACTATAATATCAATGGTAGCATGCCAGAATTGCTAACATTAGCGTGCTAAACCTAGCACAATCGCACCAAGTGTCTGCCAATGTTAAGTGTCTTTGTATTTTAATACCCATAAAAATGTCAAAAAGATGCTACTATGCTAATGTTAGCATGCTAACACAGCACAATGTCCTGAAGAACGCTAAATGTCCTGATTGAGTTCATTTTGACTTTGCACTAACCCTAACCACCAAATGGTGGAGGTTTTACCAAAAATGGTAAAAAATAAAAATAAAAAATAAAAAAAAAACAGGAAAAAAATAATTGGCTACAAGCGACCCGAGCCGGCTCCTGTAATTCAGTTCAATTCCAGCCAGCTCTCAGATGTGATTGGTTTGCGATCGACACATTGCTACATACAGCTTAGGAGGCGCAGCTTATTCAAAGGCGCAGGCCAAAACTTTGGGAAAAAAAACTTCCTAAAATGAGAGTTGTTGTGGGGAAACCCAGGGAGGCAGTATTCCTCCAAATGTGTAAGGATGATGGTGTGTGCATGAGTCAGTCGCTACCTCACCTATGGTCATGAGCTTTGGGTAGTGACAAGACCCGAAGTGACAAGATGGCGGGTACCAGCCCATGCCTATATTTCAGCTTCACCAGGACCTTAGTGTCAAGCTAAACTAGTTCTAAAGGCTTTCAGACTCACCTTGTTGGTCTCGTTGTGTATCTGGTCTTGGAGATGCTGTTTCAGCTTCCCGAGTTCCTGCTGGAGCTGCTCCAGTCTGGGATCTTCTTTCTCCTGTTCCTCCTTGGCTGCCTGCAACTTTCTCCTCAGATCATCTCGCTCCTCTCTCACCTGGTTCAGGTGAACCTCAAACTCAGACCTGCGGTCCGTGGCGTGTGAGGCTGCCAGGGCGGCGGTGTTGGCCTCGTGGAGGCGGAGCTCGGCGTCCTGTCGCAGGTCTCGCTCCTGTTGCAGGATCTTCTGCAACTCCTGCAGCTGCTGAAGCTGGTCGCTTTGTTCTTGCTCCCGCTCGTGCTGCTGCGTGATGACGCGAGCGCGGCTCTCTGCCAACTGCTGCTGGAGGGCACGGAGCTCCGCCTCCTGCTGTGCAGTCACAGCAAGAAGGCGGTCCTGCAGTTCCTCCACCTCCTGCTTCAGCTGGCGCTTGTCAGCCTGGAAGCTGGCCTCCATGCGAGACTTCTCCCGCGTCACTGTGGCCAAGGCACTGGTGAGCGTGCTCAGTTGGGTCTTGAGCTGCATGATTCGGCGTTCCGCCTCCACATTGTGAGTAGGTGTGGCCTGGTGCTGCTCCGCCCCCATTTTGTCGCTCTCAACCGCCTTTTCTTCCAGCCTGGTAAGACCTCCTGGTTCTCCTGCATCTTCCTCTGTCACTTCTTCACTAGGTTCTGCAGACTCCACAGATACTTCCACACCGTCCTCACCATCCTCCTGGAGGACCACGGCCTCATCACAGCGCTCCCGGTTCTGGTCAACGACCTGGGACACACTCAAGACTTTCAGACAGGCCTCGAGGGCCTCTTTTTCCTTCAGCAGGCTCTTGTAAGCACAGACAACATCCTTGAAGCGAGTTTGGTACTGAACCAGCTGCTTCTTCTGGCACTCGACAGCTTCCAGAAGCTCTTTCCTGCTGGGACCGCCCCCGAAACTCATCCCAAACTTCTCCATCACTCCAATCAGACTGGCGCCAGCATGTCACGTGAGAGGCGCCATGAACAAGAAGCCATCGAACTACTAGGAGACAGATATAGATGATTTAGAGATATACAGGTCGTTCTTTTCTCAGACGTAACAAGAAGAAAGACGGGTGGCCTTGAGCAAAGCCCCAACCCACCAACGAGCACCCACGGCTCCACCACAACGTCACCACAACATTAAATTCTATTAAATATACACGCAAACTGCGTTTACGTTAAATGAGTAGAGTTGAACCATTTAATCCGTTTCTTACCCGCACATCGTCTATTCCATGCAAATGTCCAGCCAACGTGTCTGAAAGTAATTTCACCGTACAAACAAACTAAAACGGAGCCGTCGCTTAACCAGCCGCCGCCATGCTGCCTTAAACCGGAAGTGACGTTGGTGGTGTTCATGGTGCGTTCATATTTGCAGGACGTTACACTATCAAAAGAAGTTGACTTGCGAAGTGACACTATAACAATAATAACATATTAATGTTAGAGTCAATTGTATCATGTGTAACGTAACCCAAAATGACACGACTGACATCCGAAATGTATTTCCTTTTGTTGAATGTTGCACGGCGATATTTTCGAGGGGTATTGAACGTGCAGGTTGTTCCAAAGCTCCGTGACGTAATTTATTCCGCGTTGGCCTGGACGTGGCACCGAGCGAGCTGCGCCCATTCCGCTGCCGATCTCAGCTCATCTCCGGGACTCACGGCTTCTTCTTATCCTCCTCTCGCGGTGCTCATCCGGGACACTTTATTCAAAATGGGTCTGACGATGTCGGCGTTGTTTGCTAAGCTTTTCGGCAAAAAGCAGATGCGGATACTGATGGGTGAGTGCGGGGCTACGCTAACCAACTAGCCGCTAAGCTAACTTTGGTGTGTGAGCGGTGGTTAACACCGCTAGCTGCTGTATGCTAGTTTTCAGAATCCACCCAAGTGCTGATTTTGTGCTCCGCAAATGTACAACACATTGGTGTGTGTTTCTTTTGTGACAGTGGGTCTGGACGCAGCTGGAAAAACTACAATTTTGTACAAACTGAAGCTGGGGGAGATAGTCACCACCATCCCAACCATCGGTACGCACGCGCGGACGTGACGTCATCTTGTCTTTTAACATGTGACTGCAGCAGAAATTCCGCTTTTCACAAAAAGAGAAACGACTCGTTTGGAGGTTTGACACTTTTAATCTTTGTGAAGGTTTCAACGTGGAGACGGTGGAGTACAAGAACATCTGCTTCACCGTCTGGGACGTGGGCGGTCAGGACAAGATCCGACCTCTGTGGAGACACTACTTCCAGAACACACAGGTAACGCACACGTGCACACGAGTCCAGCAAGAATAAGAACGTGAAGCATTCACCCGCAGGGTCTGATCTTTGTGGTGGACAGCAACGACAGAGAGCGAGTCACCGAGTCAGCGGATGAGCTTTCCAAGATGGTTGGACGGCAGCACTCAGGAAGTCAAAAAGGTATCATGAGAGGAGCGATGTCATCGGTCATGTGATTGCGTCTACAGATACAGGAGGACGAGCTGAAGGACGCTGTGCTTCTGGTGTTTGCCAACAAGCAGGATCTTCCCAACGCCCTGGCCGTCAGTGAACTCACAGAAAAACTGGGCCTGAACAGCCTGCGCAGCCGGACCGTACGTATCTCTGTCATCGTCACACGCGCCAGTCATCCTTTTGATTTCTTAACTCCTCCCATCTGCACGTGCTCAGTGGCACATGCAGCCCACCTGCGCCACACAGGGTACGGGTCTGTACGAGGGCTTGGACTGGTTGTCCAACGAGCTGGCCAAGCACTAAACCCGCCAGACACGGAACCCGAAAGCAGCAGGACAGATGTCGTCGTGATGTCACCACGTACGGATGACTGACGAGGAGGAACAGCCTTTCACAGGACTTTTTTTGTTTGTTTTTCCCCTTTTAAATTATAAGTGTCAGTTGGAGGCGATGTCACGGACTCCCATTATCCTCTTGTTCAGTTTTTCTTGTATTATTATTACGCATGTTTTTAGTCTCAACCATATGACTGATGTTCGGGGGGTGGGGCTTGAAGCCTGTCGTTGATTAATGTGAAAACGCAGCAAGTGATGCAATAAAAGTGTTTTTCTTCAGTAAAGCTTGTGTCCGCACGTTTGGCTGAGCGACTGTGGAAAGGGTGGGTCATGTGACCACATGCACGAGAAACAACATGCATGATGATTATCAAGCAGGCCCACAATGACAAGCTGAAACACTTTATTCAAACATGACGCTTCGACAACACGTGACCCCCTCTTCCTGTCGCTGTCTCGTCTACACGCTGATTGCTTCCTGCGGGTTGTTCTGACGCTTCACAACAAAAACCTTCTGACCGGAAACCGTCACTGCGTAAACAAAATCCTCCAGAACCACTGGGGGGGAAAGAAGAAACCACAAGTTAGTTTAAAAAAGTGTGTGTGTGTGCGCGCGCGCGCGTTACCTGACATGCGTTTAAAGGGTACGTCAGATGATCCCGGCAACCGGAAGCGACTGGCCGTGCGAACCATCTGCATCATCACACCTGCCGTGTGCTCGTCGTTTTCCAGCTCGCCGGAAGACTGTTGGACACACAACTCCCCGTGTCTCCACGCGCTCGTCTACTTGACAAAATGACGTAAATGTGGCTCACTCACCGCCAGAACCCCGTCCTCGCTGATCACCAGATACCCGAGCTGGTCCGGAATCCGTTCCAGACCCGCTGTCAGGGCCGCCGTGGTCTGGAAGCACACGAGCTTGGTTCAGCTTGGACATAAAACGACGTGAAAATGGGCCGAAGCGCCGCCAACTCACCATATTTTCTTTTCTTCTCCCCCCGTCCTGTTTACACTTGGTCGCAGGCGGGCATCACTTCCGGCTTGTGTGCTCGTGCTTTCTTCTTCTTTTAGTTTAATGGCGGGTTGCAACCATGACTTGAAAAGGTGCATACCGCCACCTACTGTACCGGAGTATGTAACATGGGCCATATACAGTATCTTACTTCATGCTAACTTAGATAATGAGGAGACTACTTATACTACTACTAATAATAATCCTAATAATAATACTATAATAAAATATTATTATTCTATTATAAATATTATATAATCCTGTGTCCTTCAAATATTCTATCACTGCCCTCTGTAGATCTCTTACCCCCTCCCCACCTGTTCCTAAGATACCCTCAATGCTCCATTCCCTTCCTATCTTCTTAATTCTTTTCCTTAACGTTACACGTTCTTCCCTATATCTCTTGCAGTGTAGTAATATGTGTTCTACGTTCTCTATACTTTTGCATTCCATACATACTTTTGATTTACATTTCCCTATCAAAAACATCTTGTCATTTAACCCGGTGTGATTGAACCTCATCCTAGTTAACACTATTTCCTCTTTTCTGTTTTTTCTCTTCACCCCTTGTGCACTGATAGATTTTTGTACTTTATAATACTTTCTCCCGCTACTACCCTCGTCCCACCTATTTTGCCATTTCTCCATCATTTGTTTTTTGATTATTGCCTTTACCAGCAGGTATATCTATAATTTCATTCCTTCTAATTCCCATTTTAGCCATTTTATCTGCCACCTCATTCCCCTCCACCCCTACATGTGCAGGCACCCAGCAAAATCTTATTTCTATTTTTAACATGTGTAGTTGGAATAGGTTTTGATGTATTTCTAATAATAAATCCTCTCCACTTGATTCCATATTTTTAATACTATATAATGCTGCCAGAGAGTCCACACAACGTACCACTCTATCTGGTTTTATTTCCTGTATCCATTGCAAGCCTATAATAATTGCCATCATTTCTGCTGTATAAACTGAGAGCTGGTCAGGTAATCTTTTAATGATGCTATAATTCATTGTTGATACATAGATTCCAACCCCCACCTTCCCTTTTTGATCCATCTGTATACATATCTAAGTAACCATAATATTTCTTTTTAATATATTGACTTATGTCCTTTTTCACTATCTTTCCATTTATTTTTTAACTCTGTTATATATATATATATATATATATATATATATATATATATATATATATATATATATATATATATATATATATATATATATATATATATATCTACTTCAGGTTTAGGAAATAGCCAGATAGGAATATTGCTTATGGGTGTAGAATTATTAATATGTATATTTTTTATGTTATATTTATCTATTTTATCTTTAATTACCCACCCAAAGCTATTACTTTTGGTTGTATTATACTCCCAACATTCCTCCATCACATCCTTGGCCAGATGTCCATGCCTACATCCTTTAAGTCTACTCCAGTATGTCAACATAAGTTGATCTCTTCTCAGGTCATACGCTACTTCTCCTAACTCAACCTGCATTGCTTTCATTGGTGTTGATGTGATTGCACCTGTACTTATCCTAAATGCTTTGGGAATATTTCTATTTTCCTTAAATGTGTTTTAGCTGCAGCTCCATGTACAAAACTTCCATAATCTATATTTGCTCTCATCAAAGCTCTATATATATATATTAGTGACTGTTTATCTGCTCCCCACTCCTTACCTGTAACAGCTCTCATTAAGTTTATTATCCTCTTACATTTCTCTTCTACCTTTTCCACATGGGTCTTCCATGTGCCTTTCTGATCTAGCCACATACCAAGGTATTTCAAATGATCTACTTTTATCATGTTTTGTCCATATAGCATCAGGTTCTGATTTTTTATGCCTTTTTTCCTGGTAATCGTCATGTAACATGTTTTATTGGGTGATATCTTAAATCCCCAGTCACATGACCATTGTTCTATCTTCTTTATTGCTTCCTTCATTTTACTTGTCACATTTATAGAATCTCGTCCCCTTGCCCAAATCACTCCATCATCTGCGTGTAGGGCCGACCCAATCCTTCTATCCAGATTCATGAATATATCATTTATCATTACATTAAACAAAACTGGGCTAATTACACTCCCCTGTGGTATACCATTTGCTATACTGTATTCTTCTGACATCTCTGATCCTGTTTTTACTTTGAATTTTCTGTCCGATATAAAATCAAGAACCCAGTTATAAAGCCTACCTCTAATTCCCATCCTATTCATCTTAATCAATAAACCCTCCCGCCACATGGAATCAGAAGCCTTTTCAATATCAAAGAATACAATATTCATCAACTCTTTCATTTTAAAGGTTTTCTCTATTTCCTGACTTACTCTAACTACAGCATCCATTGTTGATCGTCCTTTTCTAACCCACACTGATAAGTTGCAAGTAACTCTCGACTTTCAAGGAAATAGTTAAGTCTTCTGACTAGAACTTCCTCCATCCATTTGCATAGATGTGATGTTAGAGCAATAGCTCGATAGTTCACAGGGTGTTTTGGATCCTTACCAGGTTTATTAAATGGTAAAATTAATGCACTTTTCCACTGCTTTGGTGTTTTCCCTTCTTCCCATATTTTGTTAAATAAATAAAATATTTTTCCCAACATATTTTCTGGTAGGTTCTGGAACATAATATAACTCAACTGGTCTTCTCCTGTTGCAGTATCTTTACTTTTATTTAATACTATTAGCAATTCATTGATATTAATTTCAGCATCCATTCAAGAGATTCAAGAGATTCAAGAGAGTTTTATTGTCATGTGCATAGTACAACAGCAGTTATACTATGCAATGAAAATCTTATTCTGTTCATTCTCCCAAGAAAAGAAAGAAAAGAAATGAAAGAATAAGAACATAAGAAACATATATACCAATAAATTAAGCAACAACAACAGAAGAGACATTAATACAAATAAATAATACAAATAAATAAATAAAAGTGCTATGAGTGTGTGCGTGTGTTGCGTGCGGCGTGTGCGAGTGCTTCGTTGAGGAGCCTGATGGCCTGTGGGTAAAAGCTGTTTGTCAGCCTTGTGGTCCTGGACTTCAAACTCCTGTAGCGTCTGCCTGACGGTAGGAGTGTGAATAATGAGTGTTGTGGATGTGTGCTGTCCTTGATGAGGTTGTGTGTTCTTCGTAGGACTCTAGATTTATAAATGTCTTGCAGTGAGGGGAGGGCTGCCCCAACAATGTTCTGTGAGGTCTTGATCACCCGCTGGAGTGCCTTCCTTCCATCCATCACACTCTCCTCACTATCCTGTTTTAGTAACACATCCCTATTCTTTTTTATCATCCTCTCCTTCCCTCGTCTATGATTTTCATCCAGATGGTCTCCACTGTGCACCCCGCAAGCTTTTTCCCCAGCACATTTGCTTTTTCTTTATCAGTCACATACATTGTTCCATTATCTTCTAATGTAGGTATTTTAGCAAACACCTTTTTCCCACTCATCTTCTTCAACATTGACCATACATCTCCTATCTTGATTTCCCTTCCTATGGCAGAGCAATAATCCCTCCATGCGTTTTGTTTACTGTTTTTAATTACTCTTCGGGCTATAGCTTTTTTCCTCTGATAATTTATTGCATTTTCTTGGCTGAGGTTCTTCCTTAACCTTCTTAATGTGCAATTTCTTTCTTTTCCAGCTGTTGTGCACTTTTCATTCCACCATGGAACCATTTTCCTTTCCCTCCAATTGACTTACAAGGTATACTTTTCATTGCTGCCTCTATGATCTTATTTGTCATCTTAACTGTGCATTCCTCTATGCCACCTTCCATTGATATTGAATTTGCTGCTTTGCTACTTTCCTCCCTGAATTTTCCCCAATCCGCTTTTGAAAAGCACCACTTTTTATGTCTGGGTCTTTCTTTGATATCTACTTCTGCGTTTATTGTACAACTTATCGGAAAATGATCACTTCCTATACTTGTGGTTTCATGTACTTTCCATTCACAGGAACTTGCCAAGCTATGTGAGACCAGAGTTAAACCAATGCATGACATTCTATTTGACCGTATATCTATTCTTGTTCCATTTCCCTTGTTTAAGCAGACTAACTGTCTGATATCCATGAGTTCTTCTACTACTATTCCATTGTGATCTGTTTGCTTACTTCCCCATCAACTATGATGTGCATTAAAGTCCCCACACCAGATCTCTCTACCACCATGCCTCCTTATTATCTTCTCCATTGTTTCAACATCTAATAGTTTACAGGGGTTATATATATTAATAATGATTATATTTCTATTTGCTTGATGTAGTTCAATAATCACACATTCTATTTCATTTAATGTTGTTATTCTATTATATATTATTCCATCCCTCACAAATGTTGGTTTTCTTTTCTATGGAATGGCACTGATTCATAGCCATGCAACACATCATCCAGATGTGGTCTAAGCCATGTTTCTTGCACACGTATCATATCAGGTCTTTTCCTACTTTCTGTTATATATTTCTTAAGTTCTTGTCCATTTGCTATGAAACTTCTTGCATTCAATGGTAGGATGTGGAGTACCATTGTGAATTTAATTACCGTTCTGAGGTCCTGCATCATTGTGTAGAGCCAACATAGCATGTATTTCTTCTGCTTTCAGGTCTTTGATGTTTCAATATTGTTCTGCCGCTTCCACAACCACTTTGATCCTGTCACTTTTCCTTTCCTGCCTCGTGGCCACATTGATGACTTTACATATAAAAGCTACAAAGTTCTTTTTCCTTACAATTAATGTTTCTTCTTCTGTCCCACTCTTATGATTACATTTCTGTTGGGGAGCATTCCATTCTAATTGAGATCTTCTATGGTCTGTTCTCTGAGGAAGTCCTACTGCTTGTCCTGTCTGGTCTATATGAGTTTCCTGATTCTCTACTGGTTTATTTTGCTTAATTACACACATACCTATATTCTTTACTGCTTCAGCATATGATACCTTATTTTCTCTTTTGTATTTTTGCACTTCTTTGGCATGTCTTTGCACTTCACAGCCGCCATATGCGGCACTGTGTTCTCCTCCACAATTGCAACATCTTAGTTTAGCACCGCCAGCACACTTCCCATAGTCATGTTCTCCACCACACTTTGCACACCTTTGCCTCCACTGACATTGCTGTGCCGTGTGTCCCATTCTCTGGCATTTATAACATCTTAGTGGTTGAGGGATGTACCCCCTCACCCTAAAATTCATACATCCTATACGTATGTCTGTCGGTATTGTCTTTTCAAATACAAGTAATACAGACAAACTGTCACTTTTTACTCCTCCTCTGCTGGTTTGGAGTCGTCTAGCTTCTGTTATTTTGCCACCTCTTATTTCTCTCTTCACCTCATCCATGGATATTTCCAACGGTACGTTTGATAGAACTCCTCTTATTGCTGCTGCCTCTCCTGGTATGTGTACTTGTATTTCTCCTCCATCAAGGTACTTCAATCTCATAATGTTTTCTTGCTGTCTTTTATTTGCTGTCGAAATTAGTATTCTTCTGTTATTGAGCATTTTGGCGTATTTAACTTTCCCTATTTCTTTTTCAATTGCTTTAGTCAGATGAACTGGGTGAAAATGTCCTTTATCTTTGCTCATTGTAATAAGAACTTTGTATTCTTCATCTGACTCTGCTTTGCCGTTTGTTTTAGCTCCTATTTTTTTCTGTTTGTCTTCCATCATGTTCTTTTCCGCTGCTTGCTTCTGACCATGACTGTTTCCTTGCTATTTTAACCTGTGTGTACTCCATCTCCTCTGCCCCTTCGTCTCTAACATCATCTGAGCTACAGCCCATTGTTATACTCACGGTACAGTTTGGTTGCACCCGCACTTCAGCTCCCTCCGCACCACCGCCACCAGCTCTTCGTGTCTCTTTTGGTTTGTTGCAGGTCGTGGCGCACCGGTCTCGTCGTACCGGGCCCATATAGGCCGTCGGCCGAGACCTATGCAGTCCACTTCCCACAACCCACCTCCAGTCCAGATATCAAATCTCTCAACTGTATATTCAATACTTATTGTATTCCTTATCTCGCACTTTCCCCGCTTCAATTTTGGCGCCTCGAACATTCGACAGTCACTTCCGCCTCCGACACAAAAACCCAACCCTCCTTCTTCCCTGGTTTCACCGTGTTCGTGCTTTCACGTGACTGTGAGCGCTTCTTCTTCTTCTTCTTCTTCTTTTAGTTTAATGGCGGGTTGCAACCATGACTTGAAAAGGTGCATACCGCCACCTACTGTACCAGAGTATGTAACATGGGCCATATACAGTATCTTACTTTATGCTAACTTAGATAGTGAGGAGACTACTTATACTACTACTAATAATAATCCTAATAATAATACTTATACTAAAATATTCTAATACTTATCTATATTCTATTATATAATCCTGTGTCCTTCAAATATTCTATCGCTGCCCTCTGTATATCTCTAACCCCCTCCCCACCTGTTCCTAAGATACCCTCAATGCTCCATTCCCTTCCTATCTTCTTAATTCTTTTCCTTAATGTTACACGTTCTTCCCGATATCTCTTGCAGTGTAGTAATATGTGTTCTACGTTCTCTATACTTTTACACTCCATACATACTTTTGATTTACATTTCCCTATCAAAAACATCTTGTCATTTAACCCGGTGTGATTGAACCTCATCCTAGTTAACACTATTTCCTCTTTTCTGTTTTTTCTCTTCACCCCTTGTGCACTGATAGATTTTTGTACTTTATAATACTTTCTCCCGCTACTACCCTCGTCCCACCTATTTTGCCATTTCTCCATCATTTGTTTTTTTGATTATTGCCTTTACTTCGCCTTTACCAGCAGGTATATCTATAATTTCATTCCTTCTAATTCCCATTTTAGCCATTTTATCTGCCACCTCGTTCCCCTCCACCCCTACATGTGCAGGCACCCAGCAAAATCTTATGTCTATTTTTAACATGTGTAGTTGGAATAGGTTTTGATGTATTTCTAATAATAAATCCTCTCCACTTGATTCCATATTTTTAATACTATATAATGCTGCCAGAGAGTCCACACAACGTACCACTCTATCTGCTTTTATTTCCTCTATCCATTGCAAGCCTATAATAATTGCCATCATTTCTGCTGTATAAACTGAGAGCTGGTCAGGTAATCTTTTAATGATGCTATAATTCATTGTTGGTACATAGATTCCAACCCCCACCTTCCCTTCTTCACTTTTTCATCCATCTGTATACATATCTAAGTAACCATAATATTTCTTTTTAATATACTGACTTGACTTATGTCCTTTTTCACAATCTTTCCATTTATTTTTTAACTCTGTTATATATATATCTACTTCAGGTTTAGGAAATAGCCAGATAGGAATATTGCTTATGGGTGTAGAATTATTAATATGTATATTTTTTATGTTATATTTATCTATTTTATCTTTAATTACCCACCCAAAGCTATTACTTTTAGTTGTATTATACTCCCAACATTCCTCTATCACATTCTTGGCCAGATGTCCATGCCTACATCCTTTAAGTCTAGCGCTTCAATGCTGTGGGACAAAGGAGAATTTCTATGACGCGACGTTCCTGTTCGGATGCCGGAAATGGGAGTACGCCAAATCAATATTAGTGATATTACCGCTACTAATAAAAATGTTACACTCAATACCAAATCAATATTAGTGATAGTACCGCTACTAATAACAATTTTACACTCAATCTGAGACTTACTGTCGAGTAAAGCGGCTCTGCTTTTTATCGGGCAGCCTCCGAGCAGCAGGGGGCGCGCTTACAGGAAGTGCTGACTGTCACGTGATTTGCAACCAAGCTGGCGAGCAAATTTCCCAGTCGAATTTGGAAGTCTCATCTTGCCATGGCCGGCCGCGGGAAGCTGATCGCTGTTATCGGCGATGAAGACACATGCACTGGATTCCTCCTCGGTGGGATTGGCGAACTCAACAAGAACCGAAAGCCCAATTTCTTGGTGGTGGAGAAGGACACGAGCATCACGGAGATCGAGGAGACATTCAAGTGAGTCCCTCCACTTTTTTTACTGAAATATACTGTATGTCTACCTCACTTTATTCACTTGTTCATCATCCGCACACGCGTACATCCATTCACATCATTACTGTCACGACACGAATCCCAACAACACAGCACAGTATTTCTTGCGTATTGCGTCACATGTGTTATTTATAGTTCACGCTCGCTACGCTTACATGCACGAAAACAGACGGAATAGTTCACAGCGTTTGTATTCTGGCTCTAATTCCATGGTCAGACAAACGCCGCGTTCCTTCTCAACGCCAGGGGGCGATCGAGGTCCGTTGAGATCGTTTAGCTATGCGGCTGGAAGAAGAGAAGGCTACATGCTAATAGCTAAGCGTTAAACGGATAACATAGCTTGTCTTACTTTAAAAGTCACGACTTATTCCTTCTCGTGTAGCTTTAACTTGTCTTGTTATTGGTGTAAACAACAATAGTAGAGTGGTGGTGTTGTTTTGTCAATGTAATGTAATTAATGGTGAGCCCTTAGTCCTCCGCGGAGACTGGCGCATGCGTACAAACAGCCATCAATGTGACGACAGATGTTTGTAGACAATTGATTTGTTGTTGTTTTTTTGTGCAGGAGCTTCCTGGCTCGGAACGACATCGGCATCATCCTCATCAATCAGTTCATTGCCGAAATGATCCGTCATGCCATCGACGCCCACATGCAGTCCATCCCGGCCGTGCTGGAGATCCCGTCCAAAGAGCATCCCTATGACGCTTCCAAGGACTCCATCCTGCGGCGGGCCAAGGGCATGTTCTCCGCCGACGACTTTCGATAAATGAGCCGCGACTTTAAATGTGTCAGTGTTGTGGTAAATGCTAACGATATCTAAGTGATGTGCGTCTACATTTCCTCATGTGACTGGTTGTTGTTGTTGATTTTCCAGGAAGTTAAAAGTTGTCATGTGACTTGTGTACTTTGAGATGTTTGAAGCGATAAAAGTCCCAGTACGTGTTGTCTTGATCACGTTCTTGCTCGAGCACTTCTCTGCCCAAACACCAGGGGCGCTGTTTTCCTCAGAGTTATCGGACCGACCAAGCTGATTATCATTCAGCATTCGGAGGGGGCGGAGCCAGCTCATACGGAAGCGTAAAGCAGGCAAATCGCTTATTTCCTTCCTCTCATGAGTGCGTTGCTAGTCATTGTCAACAAGAATGAATGCATGCTTGAAATTGTTTTTCTTCTATCCTTGCAGTCTAGCTATTGTGTGCTGCTGATTAGTTCACACTCGAAATTAATCACATGCACTGTAAAACACATTTAGTCCATTCAGCTATCAAATGAATTCACCTGCTGCCTTAAAATTGTCAAAAAGAAAAATTAAAAGCTGTAGCTGAGACTTGAACCCGTGGCTTCTATGCCATAACGGGAAACGTTATCAACTGAGTAAACCTCCACATTCCAGTTAAGTGAACACAACACATGAAAGTAAGTTTAAAAATACAAAACTTGTCAGATCTTTGAGTTTTTAATTTAAAAAAAATGCGAAACTTGTCAGATCTTTGAGTTCACAAGAATAATTCATTTAACATGACTAAAAGTGCTTTACACACACACAAGGGACGCTGGTGGAAGGTTGTGTCAATAAAGCAGGACGGGTGTTGTTCCCATGACCTGAAAGAGCAAATGTTGACGCAAGGACAACAGCGACCTTCATGTGACCTTAAGTCTGACAGCCTGAACAACATGTGAGTGCACGACCTTGGACACTGTGCTATATAAGACAGACGCCCAACGAGTCAGCATGTCCACTTGTGCTTGTCCAGTCATGAAGGCGCTCCTAGTGTCCATCATCATCATGTGCGTTTCGGCTCGGCCATCTTGCCGACTGCTTGCTCATCGTGGGTGAGACATCACACATGCGATATGAGACATATATGACACATAGATGTGATGTATTGTGTGTTTAGGTGTGCTGTGAAGGGCAACGTGACGCGGTGAGTTCATGCTAACATGCTAACTCTTTACTTTCCATTTCACTCCATTTGACTTTTTACTTTAATTTTCTTCTACAGCATTCTCACCTTTAAAAACACCTTACGCCATTCAGCTAACTACACCCAAAACAACACCTCCTTTAAGCCCAAGCACACCTCCTTAATGCCTAACCTTACTTCCTTTATGCCTGACCACACCTTAATGCCTAACCTCACTTCGTTTATGCCTAACCTTACTTCCTTTATGCCTAACCACACCTCCTTAATGCCTAACCACACCTCCTTAATGCCTAACCTCACTTCCTTAATGCCTAACGTCACTTCCTTTATGCCTAACCTCACTTCCTTTATGCCTAACCTTACTTCCTTTATGCCTAACCACACCTCCTTAATGCCTAACCACACCTCCTTTATGCCTAACCTCACTTCCTTTATGCCTAACCTCACTTCCTTTATGCCTAACCACACCACTTTTACGCCCAACCATACCTCTACCTTTACATTCAACCACTCTACCCTTGCATCCAACCACACCTCCTTTAGAGCCAATGAGACGACTGCATCGGCCTTTGTGTGAGTACAAAACAAGTGTGTGTTTGTTGTAATGTGTGTGTGTGATGTGTGTGTTTGTGTTACAGGATGGTTCTTCCAATGGCACAGAGGTAAGAGTTGAGAATCAGAATGAGCTTTATTGGCCAAGTGTTCTTACACAAACAAGGAATTAGTGTTTGCTCTCACTTTGCATACACACAGACACTTCATCAATAAATAAATACATAAATAGTAAGAGTCTTCACCTGCATCCCGGGGTAGGATGAGGATATCGAGTCCGTATTCCGTGCCTCCATTGCTGAGGCAGCCGATCAGAGCTGCAGGCGCAAGGTGGTCGGTGCCAGTCGTGGCGGCAAGCCCCATACCCGATGGTGGACACCAGAGGTCAGGGCTGCCGTCAAGTTGAAGGAGTCCTATTGAGCATGGATGGCTTGTGGGACTCCTGAAGCAGCTGATAGGTAGCCGAAAGCCAAGCGGCGTGCGGCTTCGGCGGTGGTCGAGGGAAAAACTCGGGTGTGGGAGGAGTTTGGTGTTCTGGCGAACCGTGCGACGCCTCAGAAAGGGGAAGCAGCGTCCTGTCCACACTGTTTACAGTGGGGACGGGGGCCTGCTGACCTTGACTGAGGCCCTCCTAAATCCCACTGACATACCTTCCATGGAGGAAGCAGAACCCGAGGACACGAATGCGGATAGTTCCATCAGCGTGGCTGAGGTATCTGGGGTAGTCAAAACGCTCCCCAGTGGCTCCGGGGGAAATGAGTTTCACCCTGAAGTCCTCCTCTTTCCGGTAAATGTTGGCCTCCGCCAAGGCTGCCCTTTGCCACCGATTCTGTTCATCATTTTCATGGACACAATTTGTAGGCGCAGCCAAGGTGTTGAGGGGGTCCAGTTCGGGGGCCTTAGGATCTGGATCTTCCAGGGTTAGATGGAGGCAATTGATTCGCTGTGGCGACCCCTGAAGGGAAAAGCCCAAAGGAAAAGAAGAAGTCTAAGTCTTCCCTCCATATGTGACCGGTATGGGTCCAGGTCCAGGAAGCGGTTGTTATGTTTTTTATGTAAGTACTGTTTTTTGTTACAAATGCAGTTGATGTGCTGGTTTATTAATCACGCACACACTTACTTGAATTGCACGCTCATTATATTATTATCCCTTTTGCACATCACAATCTTCCTTTTTATTCATCTATCCGGGTCCGGCTTGCAGGGGCAGCAGTCTTAGTAGGGAAGTCTGGACTTTCCGGTCTCCAGCCACCTCCTCCAGTTTCACCAGGAGGACACGAAGGCATTCCCAGGCCAGCTGTGAGACATAATCCCTCCAGCGTCTCCTAGGTCTTTCCCGGGGCCTTCTCCCAGCTGGGCATGCCCAGAACACCTCACCAGGGAGGCATCTGGGAGGCATCCGGACAAGATGCCCGAGCCAACTCAACTGGCTCCTCCATGTGAAGGAGCAGCGGCTCTACTCTGAGCCCCTCCCGGAAGACCGAGGTTTTCGCCCAGCCACCCTACGAAGGAAACTCATATCAGCCGCTTGTATCCGCCATCTCCTTCTTTCGGTCAAATGGTCCGGTACATCGACCACATTACTGCAGACACTGCGCCGATTTGGAGATGCTGAGTCTCATCCCAGAAGCTTCACACTCCGATGCAAACCGCCGCGGTAAATGCTGGAGGTCACAGCCCGATGAGGCCATCAGGATCTGGAGGGAAGACTTAGACTTAGACGGACCTTATTGATCCACAAGGGAAATTGCTTGGTTACGGTAGCTCAGTTTCAGAAGAAAAAGAAAACAAACTCTTCCATAACATGCAGTCCAATGTGAATGAAATATAATCAAATCAAAATATAAATAAGATTTGCATATTTACAAATGGTGTGTAAGAATACACGTAAATGTACACTTTATACAAGTACAGTGCAATCATGTTGTGAACTGTCTGACAGGCAGGTGTGGTATTGTAGAGCTGGATGGCACGTGGACTAAATGAAGTCCTGTAGCGTTTACTGTGGGAACGGAACTGGCAGAGTCCTCTATTGTCTGATGGGGTGGGTGGGTGGGGTTGTCCTTGATAGACCATGAATGTCGTCACCAATTATTTTTTTCTGCAGATTTCATGGTCCTTTGTAGTCTGTTCCTGTCCTGTCTGGTTGCAGATCCAAACCAGACAGTGATGGAAGTGCACAGGACAGACTGAACGGTTGCGGTGTAGCACTGGATCACATTCCTGAAGTGACATGGGAAGTAGAACCTCTGCTGGGCCCTTTTACGTACAGTGTTTGTGTGGGAGGCCCACTTCAGGTCCCGAGAGATTGCGGTTCCCAGAAACCTGAAGGAGTCCACATTAGACACTGTGCTGTTGAGAATTGTCAGGGAGGATTCTCCTGGAGTCCACTGTCATCGCCACAGTCTTGAGTGTGTTCAGCTCCAGATGGTTCTGACGACACCAGAGGACCAGCTGGTCCACCTCCCCTCTGTCTGCAGACTCCTCGACAACTGTTGCGTCGTCTGCAAACTTCAGGAGTTTCACACAAGGGTCCCCTGAGGTGCAGTCATTAGTGTAGAGGGAGAAGAGAGAGAGAACACACCCTTGGGGGGCGCCAGTGCTGGTGGCCGGGTGCTGGATATGATGCCCCCCAGCCTCACTTGCTGGCTTCTGTCAGGCAGGAAACTGGTGATCCACTGACAGGTGGAGGCCGGCACCGTGAGCTGGGAGAGCTTCTGGCAGAGATCTCAGGGAGGACGGTGTTGAGCGCCGAGCTGAAGTCCACAAACAGGATCCTTGCGTAGGTCCCTGGGGAGTCTCGAATTGACCGCATCATCCACCGACCTGTTTACCATGTAGGCAAACTGCAGGGGGTCCAGCAGGGGGCCTGTGATATCCTTCAGGTGGCTCAACACCAGTCGCTGAAAGGATTTCATGAGCACAGACGTCAAGGCCACACGTGTGTTGCCATTTCATCCTGACATGGAGGCTTTCTTGAGCACTGGGATAATGGTGGAGCGTTCGGAGCAGGGGGGCACTGCACACAGCTCCAGTCAACGCTTGAAGATCTGGGTGAAGACAGGGGTCAGTTAAGGTTAAGGTGTTATGGTCGTCTGCCAATCGGGAGTATTACACAGGGTGGGGGGCTTATTGTCTTTTTACAGTTTCTTCCTAACATCAACTTCCTGTTTGTCTGTCAGCAGCCTTCCTGCAAGAGGTGTAAGGTATGACCTTTGACCTTTTTGATTGCCACGTGACATTTCTTATTAAAGATAAAAAAGTACCCTGAAGTCTCACCTGCTGCTGTCCCGCCCCCGCAGCGTGTCCTCCACGAACGAATGTCCACTGTCCACCTGCGTCACATCAAACCTTGGCTCCGCCCTACAAGGTGGAGACGAGAAGGCCGGCCAATCTACAGTCGACCCAGATGGCTTTGGGAAAAAATGATCGCGTGCTTCCTCCTCTTCATCGTCATCACTGCAGGTCGCCTCGTTACAAACAGTGCTGCCATGGCAACGCTCTTTATGTCGCGTCCAGGGACTCCTTCATCATTGATATTTATTGACCTTCATTCTCATGCGTGTGTGTAGTGAGTGCTTGTCTCTGTGCAGATTGAAGCTTTTTTTAGCCAGCTGATGCTAAGCTAAAGCATCTGATGCTAAGCTAAAGCAGCCGATGCTAAGCTAAAGCAGCCGATGCTTAGCCAAAGCAGCCGATGCTAAGCAAGAGCATACGATGCTAAGATAAATCAGCCGATGCTAAGCTAAAGCAGCCGATGCTAAGCTAAAGCGTCCGATGCTAAGCTAAAGCATCCGATGCTAAGCTAAAGCAGCCGATACTAAGCTAAAGATGTGTACAAAGTGTCAGTGCTAGCTGGTCTGGAAGGTCGTCTTCATTCAACACCAACACAATAACACAACTTCTATCATTTTTATACATGCTACATGTCGTGTATGTGTGTGTCGTTTATTTTATACATACTGATGTTGTGTATGTGTGTGCTTGTTGTTGGTTATAATGGAGTGTCAGAGGTTTTTGACATGAATAAGGCAGAAAAAGAATGTTTTTTTTTACTTTTGTACTGTATAATAATATTAAATATGTACGTAAATGACTAATAATGCCATGAGTAATGTAGTAGTGAATATTTGCAGTATACAAAATGGCCATTACGCGGTAGCAACATCCCAAGTGTCATTTAGTCAGTTCTCGCCACGAAGAAGAAACGTCTAGAATATCAGCATCTAGAGCCGAGCCTGCCCAATGGTGCATATTTAGCTGCCATTTTTAAAGTAATGGTCTATAATCCTAATAAGTGCAGCCGTTTGGAAGATTCTAAACAAAAACAAGCCAGGAATGACACGCTAAGACGTCAAAAAGCTGTCCATTTTGCACAGACGACACCGCAAGCCGATCTACTTGCACAGCTCTACGACAGCGGCTCGCTGTATTGTTTTGATAGAAGAGCGTTCCCTCGCCGTCAGCAACGGTTGACATTCCCAAAGGTTAGTTTGAGTTGTGTCGTTAACGTGACGTTCACATCCTCGTTAATGTAATTTGTGTGAAACTCTGTCGCATTTGGTACACGTTGGTTTGTTTACAAGGATCGTGCTGCTAGCTAACACGGGCTAAAGTCTGCAGCAGAGCTAGCTAGCTAGCTAATTGCCAAAAACAATACCATTGATTGTCGTCTTAACGCTCAGTTAAGCTCTTGACATTCACTCACTATGATTTCATGTTTGAAACGATGCATGTAAGAGCTATTTGTTGCTATTAAGTGATAATTGACCTTTAATTTATTGTTGACTAACGTAACCAAAGCAAGTAATGTTATCGTGACGTCATCAACAATCTAATTCAAGTTGTTTCCACTCATTTGTAATAGTGCAAATAGTATATAGTAGTAGTAGGAATAATAGTAATGATTATAATAATAGTGTATTTGTTATATGTCCGCTCTTTAAAGCTTCACTTTAAAAAGCCAACACTTTTCGCCGGTCTCTAATAGTTTAGGTAGCTTGGCCTCTTCGGAGGGTATCTACGTTTACGGTTCTTTATTATAAAATCGGGTGTCTGTCGCAATATTTACAAAGTGACGTCAATTATTCAGGACAAAACATCTTTGGAGTTGTTGTTAGGGTTCCTATCCAGTAGGGGGCAGTGTAGCTCCATAAAGCAGCAAACTCATCGTGATGGAAATATCGGCTCTTTTTAGAGAGCCGGTTCTTTTGGTTCGGCTCACCAAGAAAGTTGATCACATTGAATTGTGAACATGAAACATGGCGTCGTCTTGTGTCTGATTGGAAGAGGCCCAAGAAAGGACATTCCACTGGAAAGGCCAGCATGGTTTATTCGTGTCCCTTGCAGAGGCCAGATATGCGTTGGTGGCTGTAACAATGCAATATTTATGTAGTTTCTGTTAGAAAGAACGTGAGCATCAGCAAAGGAAAAAGCCAGGAAAGGAAACCCACGTGGACGTTTGTGGCAGATGGACCTTTTCCCATGGTGTGTCTTGGCAGGAATGGCCTCCAGGATGTTTGACACTTACTTCCTGTGCAGAGTTGAAAAGTTAGTGTTTAGTCTGAGCTCTTTGCCAGCAGCGTGTTTTGGTTTATCTTGAAAGATGTCCGTCCAGTCCAGTCTTCCAAGGCTGGAGATGAGAGACGTGTCTTTGTGAAATATTGGGATGAAATGTTGATGTCCTGCTGTTGTTGAGAAGGCATGGATGAGCAGCAATCTCCTGCAGCCAACACGGACAACAGCAGCCAGAGAAATGGAGAAGAGGTAGCAAACCCGTCCCAAACTTCCTCCGCCTTTTGTCTTCATTCAGCCACCTGAGATGTTTGTCATTTTGCATCCCAGAAGACAAGGCGTAGCAGCTGGACCAAAGGGAGGAAGCGGAAGAAGCCCATGAAGGACCGGAACGCTCCCAAGGCGCCGCTGACGGGCTACGTCCGCTTCATGAACGACCGGCGGGAACAGCTGCGGGCCGAGCGTCCTGACGTGCCGTTCCCGGAGATCACCAGGATGCTGGGCAACGAGTGGAGCAAGCTGCCCCCAGAGGAGAAGCAGGTACGAGGAGCCCGCATGGGGGCCACGTCTCTCATTCACGCACGTCTGGCGTGTCTGCAGAGATACCTGGACGAGGCGGAGCGCGACAAGGAGCGCTACATGAGGGAGCTGGAGAAGTACCAGAAGACAGAAGCCTACAAACATTTCACCAGGAAGGTCCAAGACAAGCAGAAGGGGAAGCGACACAGAGGAGGTGAACATCACTGCTTTGCTTCTCAGATCTTCCGACACGTGTGCATTCTTCACACGCACCGTGAAAGGAAAGATGACTCATCTGCTATCCTCTTTCCTTCCCGGGCAGATGTTGGCAGCCAGGCAGCCAGTGAGGTTCTCCATGAGGTGGTAGCTCCTTTTCCTTTTCCATCTCACGTAGTTGATGAAAGGAAGGCTGAAGCTCCAAAAGATAATGTTGTTTCTCTTCTATGTTGCTTGCATCACCAGAAGGATGCGGAAGGGAAGGACAGAAGCGTTTTTGACATCCCCATCTTCACAGAGGAGTTCCTCAACCACAGCAAAGGTGAGCAGCTGATAAACACCAACAATCCCGGTCTAACGCCACATCCTCTTCCGCCTCTGCAGCCCGCGAGGCCGAGATGCGGCAGCTGCGCAAGACCAACATGGAGTACGAGGAGCGCAACGCGGCGCTCCAGAAGCACGTGGAGAGCATGCGCGGCGCCGTGGAGCGGCTGGAGGGCGACGTGATGCAAGAGAGGGGACGCAACGGCCTCCTCCACCAGCACCTGGAGACCCTACGACAGGCACTCGCCGCCAGCTTCTCCTCTGTGCCTCTACCAGGTAAACGCAGCACCCACGCACTCTACATACATCCTACGTGCATAGTTTGCATTTGTCTCTTGAACTGCGCACGGTGCGGGATGTCAAGGAGGACGCTGTGATGCTGCTGTGAAATACTAATGCTGACTATAAAGGTGATTGAAAGGTCATTTGTTGCCCAGGCAGTGGAGAGATGGCCACGCTGGACAGCATCGACGCGTACATGAAGAAGCTGCACAGCATCATTGTCAGCAACCCACAAGAACACGAGAACCTCATCAACACTGTGAGAGACCTGGTCAACCGTTTGGACAGGTGATGCACACACACACACACACAGGTGGCGCTACATATACAGTATGTGAGACTGTTTTACTCCACTGGAAGGCGGAAGAAAGTCACTTCAGGAAAAGGTGCACTAATAAAAACAGGTAGTGTTAACATGCACTGAAATCTAAAGTCCCAAAAAGAGTTGAAGCGAACATTTATCCAGATGTGCACCAACAAGCAATACATAGCAGACAAACCAAATGAATTGATGTCAATGTCAAATGACCTTCACAATGCAAATTCACTCAACTCTTCTCTTGTGTCAGATAATTGGGGCGGGTCCAATCACAGAAGAAGAGAAGCATGCCAGCCCTCAGCCGTCACTGCCCCCCGTCCCCTCAAGCCCCAAAACACTTTTAGTACTCTGCAAAGGTGATGATGATGTAGCTCCTTCATATTGATTTCTTTTTCATACATGTTACCTAATTGATGTAGCTGCATGCAAAGGAAACAATAACCAACATCATCTTTAGCACTTGATATTTTGGAAAGGCCCGTGTTGTTTATCTCCTCTGTCTTTTCAATAAAGTTTACATAAGCACACGATATCTCCATGTGGGTGCTTTTGTATTTTTACATTAATCCTGCTGCTCATCCTCCATTGAGCACCACTTAACACCTAATTTAACTTAACCTGCTACTCATCCTAACCCTGAACACCATTTAACACATTACTTACACACCTTCACTTAGCTTCATTTATTGCTAATCCTCCACTTAACACACACAGCTTCACTTCACTTAATCTAACTCAGACATAACCTAACTTCACTTAACCTCACCTCACTTAACCTTAACTTCACTTAATCTAACTCAGACATAACCTAACTTCACTTAACCTAACTCAGACATAACCTTAACTTCACTTAATCTAACTCAGACATAACCTAACTTCACTTAACCTCACTTCACTTAACCTCACTTCACTTAACCTTAACTTCACTTAACCTAACTCAGACATAACCTAACTTCACTTAACCTTAACTTAATGTAACCAAGTTAAACATAACCTAACTTCACTTAACCTAACTTAATGTAACCTTAGTTAAACATAACCTAACTTCACTTAACCTAACTCAGACATAACCTAACTTCACTTAACCTAACTTAAACATAACCTAACTTCACTTAACCTAACTCAGACATAACCTAACTTCACTTAACCTTAACGTAACCTAACTTAAACATAAACTAACTTCACTTAACCTAACTCAGACATAACCTAACTTAATGTAACCTAAGTTAAACATAACCTAATGATTGGGGCATCTGCTTGGGCGCCGGGCGGGGGGCCACTCCTCTTGTGGGCTCTGTCGTGCGGTGCTTGCTTCTCTGTCCCTCCGTGGCGCCTCTGGCTTGCGTGCTTCGTGGGTGTGGCCGTGCTCCACTCTATGTGGGGTCCGGTCCTCTTGTGGTCGTCGTAGTGTTGCTCACTTGCCGGCCGTGGTGGTATGCGGGGGGCGCGTGGGCGCGGTTCCCGCTGTCCTGGTGGCGGTCGGATCTGCCTTGGGGCGTTTGACTGGTCTGTGGTGTTTGGTGGTTTGGGGGTGGGGCTCCGGTGTTGGGGGGCGCTGGGGGTATCGCCTCTGGGGGGTTGGGTGGGCCGGACTGGGCATCCTGGCGGGCCGGGTAGGGCCTGTGGTGTGTCCTGCAGCCTGTGGCTTGCCCGAGCCTGGGCTGTGGTGGGTGGCCGGTTGGTCATGTGTCCTTGGTCCCCCCCTGCTCAGTTTGGGCGGCGTTGGGGTATGGGGCCCCCGTCCTTCCTGTGCCACTGCACCACCTCACATACATATAGGACTTTGGGGGGTGGCCTACGGTTGGGCGTGGTTGGGGAGGGGAGCTGCCTTGCGGTGCTCCTTTGCCCCTGCCGTGTCACTGACCTGTTGCCCCCCAATTTTAATCGCAGAGTAGACACTGGGGGGGCTGGTCAGGTGAGGGGCCCTCCGAGCGGCAGCTGTCCCCCGATTTTAATTGCATCATTAGCTATCATCCACATACGCCCCTATCATATACATGCACACAGATACACCCCTCAGGGACACAGAGACCAGCTCTTCATAGCTGTCCTCTTCATAGCCTGTTCCGCGGCGCCTGCCCGCCAGGGTCGGCGGTGTGGCCGGGGGCCTAGCCGTCGCGGTGGCTCGCCCGGGGTGGCCTGGCTTGTGGGATGCCTTTGTCTGGTTCACCTGCCTTTCCCTGGGGTGGCCCTCTGGGGCCTGGTGATGCCGGGGTTTGCGCCGCGGGGGGCGGCTTGCAGTGCTTCCCCTGGACTGACACGTGCTGCGGGCGCCTCTGTGCTCTTGGGGCGGGTTCGGTGGTCTCCGGGGGGTGGTGCCGGTGCTGCGGGTGGCCCGTGTGCTGCCGCGGGGGCTTGTGGTTGCTGCGCTACGGCGGCTGTGGGGCGCCGGGCCGGCTGGTGGGTTGGGGCTTGGTCATGCTTGTGGGTACTGTGGGCCTGGGTGGCGGGGTGGGGGTGGGGGAGGCGTGTGCCCTGGGGCCCGGCCCGCTGGAGGGGGTTGTGCTCTGCCGGGCGCTTGAGCGTTTGTCGCCGTTGCGCTTTGTGCTCTGCTGGGCCGCTGTCTGTGTCCTCGCCTCCCCCGGTCTGTCTGCGGGCTTGTCGGGGGTGGGGCTCCGGTGTGCGGGTGGTGCGCTGTCGGCTTTGGTGGCATGTGGCTGGTCTGGCTTCTGGTGGTTGGTGGGGTCCGTCGGCTGGTCTGCTGCTGGTCTCGCCTTCTCGGCTCTGGTGCTTGGCCTCCCTGCAGCTTGGGGTGCGGTGCGCCCGCTCCCTCTTCGGGGTTTGCTGGCCCGCAGGTGTTGGTTGGCGCTGTGTGGTGGTTCGCCTGGCTGCTCACCCGTTTTCCCGCCCGCTTGCTCAGCTTCCCGCTTTCCTCCTTGCTGGCTCCTCTGTCTGCCTTGTTGGCGACGTCCTACCATTGGGAGGGTGTGGCCTGGTGTCTTTCTGCTCCCCGGCGGTTCGCGCTCTCCGCGCCTGGGTTCTGGATTGTATGTCTGGGACCCCGGGGTCCCCGGCTCCGCTGCTCCTTGGGTTACCAACGGGGGATAGGGTGAGGCTTCCGGGTGTCAGGCAGTCGACCACTGTGTGTGTGTGCGCGTGCGTGTGTGTGTGTGTGTGCGTGCGCGCTTGGGTGCGTAGGAATGTGTATGTGCGTGGGGGCGTAGGAGTGTGTATGTGCGTGCGTGTGGGTGCGTAGGAGTGTGTATGTGCGTGCACTTTTATTTATTTATTTGTTTTAGTGATTTATTTGGGGGGGGGGGGGGGAATACAGGGGTTTGCTCCGTGGGGTCGAGTGCTGGGTGATACATCTCTGCCGCCCGTGCCTCCGCCGGGTGGGTGGAGGGTGTGCCTACTGCCCAGGGCGGCCCTGTGTCGGCCCACACATTCTTGCACCTTTATATATATATATAAAGTCTTACCCACATACAGAGATAGATACCTGTACACACGTACATATGCACACTCACAGTACATACGTACTTCCCCACATTACTCACTGAGTTAACCAGGGTGTTATTATGTTGTTGGTTTTATTACAGCGACGGTGATATCAGCAGTATGACTATAGTTTTTTTTTTACAATGATGTGCATTACAGTAATTATCATTCTGTTCACTATCATAGTTCATCATTTCATTACTACAATTATGTGTGACTGTTTCAATGCAGTATTGTCATTGTGATCACTATCATAGTTTATCATTTCATGACTACTATTATGTGTGACTGTTTCAATGCAGTATTATCATTGTGATCACTATCATAGTTCATCATTTCATTACTACTATTATGTGTGACTGTTTCAATGCAGTATTGTCATTGATATCACTATCATAGTTCATCATTTCATGACTACTATTATGTGTGACTGTTTCAATGCAGTATTATCATTGTGATCACTATCATAGTTTATCATTTCATGACTACTATTATGTGTGACTGTTTCAATGCAGTATTGTCATTGTGATCACTATCATAGTTCATCATTTCATGACTACTATTATGTGTGATTGTCATAGACAGCATTGTCATTGTGGTTGTTGACATTATTTTGTCCTTTGTCCTTATTATGTGTGACTGTTTCAATGCAGTATTGTCATTGTGATCACTATCATAGTTCATCATTTCATGACTACTATTACAGTATGTGTGACTGTTTCAATGCAGTATTGTCATTGTAATCACTATCATAGTTCATCATTTCATGACTACTATTATGTGTGATTGTCATTGACAGCATTGTCATTGTTGTTGTTGATATTGTTTTGTCCTTTGTCCTTATGTCCTTGTTCGTCTTTATAGTTGTCACAGACATTTATTTGCTGATGTAGTTCTGTATCTCTCTGTTGTTCTGTTCTTGTTGTCAAAATTGTTGTTGTTGCTGCTGTTGTCCTTGTCTCTTTTTTTTTTTTGTCCCCCTCTCATCCCCGCACCTGCCCCTGTTTCCTTTTCTCTTCTTGTCTGTCCCCTCCTGCTCCGGTCCGGTTGCTCCAAATTTGCTTACTAACAAGCATCAAAGTCAAATAAATTCTGTATAACAGGGGAAGTGTATATCACACTTCTCCCTGCCAGAGTAAATCTGTTGAGCACTTGACGGCATTTAGATCTACAATTCTATCTGCTTTAAAGGCTGGACAGGACAGGGGTAAAAAAAAATAAAATAAAATAAAATGAAAATAAATAAATAAATAAAAATAAACTTATCCTAACTTCACATAACCTATTTAACGCATGACTGACACGCCTTCATTTCACCTACGGTAAGTGAAGTTGCTGGTGTACAATGACTGAACAGCACAATGAAGCAAAGATGAAAAGTTTAGGACTATTTTTATTGTTGAGTCAACATGATGTGGCTTCCTGTTTTCAGTCACCACTATGCCTCCTCCTTTTTTCTTTCCTCCCTTTTGCCAGCTGACACTACCTGTCTACTGGCGTGCTCTCTTGTTGCAAAGTCACATTATATATATATATATATATATATACTAAAAAAAATTAGAGGAACACTTGGAAAACACATCAGATCTAAACTGGGGGAAAAATGATCTTGAATATGTTTCCTGATAATAAGTGGGTGATGTATTAGTAACAAAATTATGCCACATCATTTGATAGAAATGAAAATGATCACCCTATAGAGGGGGGGAAATCAAAGACACCCCAAAAATGAAAGTGAAAAAATGATGCAGCACACTGGTCCATTTAGCTAAAATGTCATTGTAGCAACTCAAAATGATTCTCAGTAGTTTGTGTGGCCCCCACGTGCTTGTACGCATGCCTGACAACGTGGGGGCATGCTCCTAATGAGACTACGGATGGTGCCCTGGGGGATCTCCCAGATCTGGACCAGGGCATTACTGCGGTACCTGGACGCATGGAGGAGATTCCAGGATACAGGTAGTTACTCCAGGAGAGCTGGACAGAGCCGTGAAAGGTCCTTCAACCCTCAGCAGGATCGACTGGTCAACATTCAAACTGGACGCCAACCTGTCTATAGAGGCCACCTGTCTATAGCGGCCACTTTTGCAGACTCCCTATATATATATATATTTTTTTTATTTTTTCCAGTGGCTGCTATAGGCAGGTGGCCGTTCTATAAAGGTGGCCGCTAAGGCAGGTTTGACTGTATGTACATATACATACACACACACACACATATATATATATATACATATACACATATATATATACATATACATATATATACATATATACATATACATATATATATACATATATACATATACAGTCTTGAACGCGGCCACCAGACAGCAGCTCAGAACACACACACATCTCTCAGCATCGTCTCTCCTTCCTGCTTGCCCACAAGGCAAGGGTTAAACAAGCCCCACTACATAGCTGTCCAGCCAATGCCTGTAAGAAATGACACCGTTTATTTCCTGGTGTGCACTGGTCAATACTGTAATGCCGCTTGTTGTGGGGAAGGAGAGACTCACGTCGCCGATGCACTTTAATGGCTTTATTAACAGCGGAGAACACTGCAGGACTTTACATCCACGCCAACATAAACACACTTCCCAACTCTCTCCAAACTCACAGCTAGCACTGAGCCTAGCTCTCCTGCTCGGGACGCCCACCGTCACTTCCCGTCACTTCCTGATGAACTAAAGCTGTAATGACACTGCCGTATAAAAAGTAAAATATTAAAAACAAGCGTAAGACATTACTAGCACAGCTTTGTTCTGTGGGTCGTGGATATATTCTATCAGTTATTATTAAGCCTCTAGCTTCCTTTTAGTAAGTAAAAACCTTGGCTATGATTGCACTACATTGTCATGTAGACCTACAAAGTACACTTGGAAGAACAAGAGGTGAATAAATGTATTGCAACTGATGTGAAACTGATGAGGGGTAGGATTAAATAAGCTTTGCTTCTTCCTACTCCTTTTTGGACATGCAAAATTGTGAATTGTACTATGTGATGTGCTACTGTTTGACTCATATGCATGTTCAGGATTAAAACCATGAACCATGATAATAACAAGCCTAGTAGTGCTGTACAACTTTTATCCGCAGTCCGCAGTGCCCTCTACTGGTCAACATTATTAGTATTTTTTTTTCCTTTTTTTTTCTTTTTTTTCCCACTACTGGTCAACATTCAAACTGGACGCCAACCTGTCTATAGAGGCCACCTGTCTATAGCGGCCACTTTTGCAGACTCCCTCTAGTGGCCGCTATAGACAAGTTTGACTGTATATGTATATGTATATATGTATATGGCCAAAACCAGGGATCTCGGGCTCAAAAAGGTTGGTGACCACTGATCTATGATATGTACGAATATCTATGGCATTTCCAACAGAGCTTATTTAACAACATAGAGAGGCTTTAAAGAAAACCTCTCCCTTGGGTGTTGGGGGGTATGATGTCAGTAGACCCTGGTGCAGTGATACCCAAAGGAACCTAAGCGGTATAGAAACACAATGTTGTTAAAAGTCATTACAATCAGTTTTGTGACATCGAACTATTTGGTACTGTAACTTTCTAGTGACACTTAGTCATTTCTTTTGTACTTAGAATTAACATCAGATCAAGCGCGTTCATGTGTGAATGTACTCTGGTGTGCGGTACTACCACACTGCGGGGGCACAATGAAACCTTGAGGATCAGGTCTATACTCCACAGCAACCTCCCAGTCTTATATCCTGATATTACACCATAGTTATTCATTCATTCATAAAGTATGTTAGTGCGTATTCCCGTTAGCGATGGCAGGTGACTGGAGCCTATCCCAGTAACTTTGGACCTATGAGGACAGGGGCCAGCTGGTAACATTTACTGTTGGTATATGTAACTGTGTATTGGAAGAAATAACTGGTAACATTTAAAGTTTTTTTTGGCTGCTTTATTGTCCTTCGGGTGTTAACAAACACATGCACCGTGTATAATGTACACACGCTTTATGCTGTTATTTATTGAAACTTTAGAGAGGACATGGAGAAAAAGAAATTGATTACTTAAAAAAAAAGGCGAATTTTTGCCAGACCAAGCCCACCCCAGTCTGAGAGGTGCGCGTTCACGCTGCTGTCTATGGCCAGCCCAGATCCCTGGGAGCGCGCTCCCGTGCCAGGCTGCCGGAGAAAGGAATGCAGTTGTCCTTTCCACGCAGAAAGACAAGGGACATAAGACACACGGAATCCTGGACCAAATAGTCTGTTTGCACTCGGAGACACGAAAGACACGCGGGATATTTTGGTGACAAGAAGACAAAGCGTCGAAGAAGAGGAGGAAGAGAGTGAGTGAGAGAGTGGGAGGTAAGAAAAAGTTAGCTAGCGGCTTCTTGTTGAAAACACAACACAAGTCCCCTCGTCAGCGTCTGACTCGCACTTTTTACTCTCTGTCCACATAAATGTCTACTTTCTGCTTCTTCTTCTGCGCGTGCCAGTTTACGTGACGTTTCCGCGCCACTGCCACGCCTCGTGACACGGACAACATATAGACACAACATAGTGGGACAACAAGGACAGCATGTAGATACAACATATAGATAAGCATATAGCTACAACACATGAGCCGGTGTACGTGGTGCCAACCTATAGGAAGAACTGGACCGCTGTAAGTTGAAATCCAAAGACCAAGACCAGGTCCTGGGGGGGTCACCATGCCTTTGTCACATCGATTGTTTTTACATTTTGTTCCCAATGAATCTCAATATGGATTGAATCCTAGTGTACTTCAATCTGGATCAAATCCAGATGAAACTTGGTGTGGTATTCCAGATCCTGATGTACTGTCAGGTCACATTATGAAATATATGAATACATGAATCTCCAATTGCTAAAGTGAACTTTCCAGGTCAAAACGGGTCAAATCCCAGTCCGGCTGGTTTTGTCATTGAAAAGGGGGTCCACTTTGGTCCAGATGCACAGGAGGTACTGTATCTGAGCCCAGTATTAAGTATACACTGGAGGATGTAAATGGTACTATTATTGTTTTGTTTAGAGGGAATAGTATTCAGTGTCCAATGTCACCAAATACATTGGTGCAGAAATAGCATGTAAATATGACTGTTACTGTTTAGTGGGAATGTTGGCCTGAAGTAGTCATGCTATGATGAAGGTACCGTGGCTGAGGAGAGTGTTTACTATTGTACTGACAATATTGGCAAGAAATGAGAAGTAGCTGAATGAATGTTGTTGCTGTACATAGGATTAAAGTGGTATTCATGAATCATATCAAAGTCATGTTTAGTGGTGTATTTATCCATTAACGGTGACTTTGGATTTACATTCTGCATTCAGCAAACATAAAGGACACTAATGAATGAAGCAGCATGAAGTACACCGGGTCTTATTCCAACACAAGATCATCCTGGACCTCATATCAGCACTCCGTGGAATCATTCTACTGCTGGTCTATCAGTATCAGTAGTGGAGAATCAGTTGGAGTGTCAGTATCACTATTGCAGTAGAAGTATCAGCAGTGGAGTATCAGTATTTGAGTATCAATATCAGTAGTGGACTATCACTATCAGCAGTGGAGTATCAGTATTGGAGTAGCAGTATCACTATTGGCGTATCATTATCAGTATTGAACTATCGGCATCAGCAGTGGAGTGTCAGTATCACTTTTGGAATATCAGCAGCAGCAGTGGAGTATCAGTATCACTTATTGGAGTATCAGTATTGGCAGTGGAGTATTAGTACTGGAGTGTCCGTATCAGTATTGGAGTATCAGTATCAGCAGTGGGCTATCAGTATTGAGTAGCAGTATCACTGTTGGAGAATGCGTATCTTCAGTAGAGTACCAATATTAGTAGTATTACTATTCTATTGGAGTCTCAGTATCAACAGTAGAGTATCAGTATCAGCACTGGAGTATTAGTATCAGTATCATCAGTGGAGTATCAGTATCACTATCACATCAGCTTTCAACTTGTCTCAATGACTTTGCTGCTAAATATGGGTGTGTTTACTACCTGTATGCACTTATGAATATGCACGCACTTTAAGTGTTGGTTAATGTATAGAATTGTTTTGAGATTGTTTATTTCAGAAGTGCTTATATTTTATGATTCTATCCTGCACCAGCTTTTTAATGATTGTACCTTGTATTTATATGTGGTTTCTTGTATTTGTATTTCACTTTATTGTATTTTTGTATTGTATTTTATGATGTGAGGACTGCAGATGGAAATTAGCTCTGAGCTAAATCTGGTGCAGACATCTTTTTAATGAAACTGCACACTGTCCTTAATAAACTAAACTAAACTAAACTATTCAGGGTTTCCTGTAGGGTATTTTGAAGCTGTGGTGGTGGGCTGCATGGGGCTGCATGGGGCTGCTGCCGCTGTGTCGTGCCGCTGCTGCACCTGCAATGTTTTATTTTTTATGACAAATAACTTTTTTTTAAATGAGTAATTTCTAACTTATTTATTTAATGTTTTTTTTCAGCAATCAGCAGAAGATGAAGTGACATTTGTAAACGTGTTCCTTTAATGGCTGCTTGATGGCAGCTTTTCAACTGAAAGGCTAAAATGTGGACCTCCTTCTGTCACCTGACCTGTTTAGCGCAATAGTACTGTAATAGTACTGTGGTAGTACACTTTGTAATGTCTGACACCAACTAAATGTGATTTGATGTCTGTTTTAATACGAATACACAGGAATGAGTAGTTCAAGAATATATTTAGTTCAAAACAACACAATTAACAAAATAACAATTGGAATGTTTTGGTTATAGAAATCTATCATGTCCTGTGTATAATATATAGTGAGATGGAACGCCCGGGGGGGGCTTGTATTTAAGCAAGGCAGGTGCTGCACGCCTAGAGAATGGATGAAGACGAGGCGGTGCAGGACCCCATGCCGCCTCTCGACCCCTACAGCCATGTAGGCTGACCTTGAGGCCCCTTCTAAACCATCTAAAAAAAAAAGGACTTTCCCTGGGAATGGAGTTCATGTGTTTAGTTCGGGGGGAGGAAATGTCAAATGCGGGATTCATTTGGTGTGATTCAAAAGCCGTATTGGAGGCAATTGAAAGGAAGCTCTCAAAGGAAGCTATTTGTTATTTATGTGACTGCCAACATTTAAATGTCACTTTGTTTACAAGGAACATCTCCACTCGTGTGCTCCTTTGCCATTAAATAAAAGTGTCTTGTTGGAGTAGAACACTCATGAAGATACTAAGAGGTGAAGCAAATATTCTTTGGTGAAATACTCAACATCAGCTGTGAGCTGCTGCTGGCTTACAAGCTGCAGTACTGTTGGAGACCCCTGGATGACACCACGGTCTACAGCTGCACACACGAGCCAGTATTACAAGTATTAGAATAACAAGAGTTGTGGTGATGATCCATGTGTCCCATGAACTTCATAGCCGGTCGTAGCTCTGAGCTAGCAAGATGGCTTCTAAACCAAAACACCAGGAAGTGGAATGAGATTAAAACGTGAGCGATCACACAAGCTTAGCGAGGCTTAGCAGGTGACAAGTTGTCGTCAATTGACTACACATTTTATTGTTCATTCTCCCGATAATAAGAAAGAGTGAACGTCACCACAAGACGTGTCACGTATTGGGTCACATGCAGAAGTGCCAGCAAGGCAGACGGGCCATTCCGGTGCATGCACTTTAAAATAAAGCCTTGTGGTCAACATGTGCATAAATAATACGCTATATACAGTATGTATCTATATAGCATATACTGTACAGGGTTATTGGAAAAGAATGCATATACACTTGAAGGTACAGTACAGTACAGTATATACAACACGTTTGTACAACATGGAGGTTTCTACTGTTTTTACTTTTTGAAATACTGTGTGCTGATTTTGGGCATTCAGTATTAGTGGTGGTATTAGAGTATGAGTGTTAGAGTATTAGTGGTGGCATTAGAGTATTAGTGGTGATATTAGAGTATTAGTGTTAGAGTATTAGTGGCGGTATTAGAGTATTAGTGGTGGGATTAGAGTATTACTGTTAGAGTATTAGTGGTGCTATTAGAGTATTAGTGTTAGAGTATTAGCGGCGGTATTAGAGTATTAGTGGTGGTATTAGAGTATTACTGTTAGAGTATTAGTGGTGCTATTAGAGTATTAGTGTTAGAGTATTAGTGACGGTATTAGAGTATTAGTGGTGGTATTAGAGTATTACTGTTAGAGTATTAGTGGTGCTATTAGAGTATTAGTGTTAGAGTATTAGTGACAGTATTAGAGTATTAGTGGTGCTATTAGAGTATTAGTGTTAGAGTATTAGTGACAGTATTAGAGTATTAGTGGTGGTATTAGAGTATTAGTGTTAGAGTATTAGTGGTGCTATTAGAGTATTGGGGTGCTATTAGAGTATTAGTGTTAGAGTATTAGTGGTGCTATTAGAGTATCATTATTGGTATTGGAGTATTAGTATTGGTTTTAGAGTATTATTGTTGGTATGGTAGTATTAGTGTGGGTGATAGAGCATTAGTATTAGAGTGGTAGTGGTGGTATTAGAGTATCAGTATTGGAGTATTAGTATTGGCATTGGAGTATTAGTACCATGAGTTCCATCGTTACGTTGCGGTTCACCTTTCGCAGTTTGGCTGTTTTGCAGATTTTTCAAGTGCAGTTTATCATGTTTTTTCTTAGCAGTGTATGAATGTGCACTGTGTTGTGTGTCCTTGGGGAGTATTACAATGATCTTTGGGTGCTGTGTTCTACTGTATGTACTGTACTACTGCTGCCAGTAGAGGGTGTTGTATACTCATGTTGAAGACGTGTGCAGCGCCACCTGTCTCAGCGTGTGTTTACCTTCCTGTAGCGCATATGAGGAACCCACAGTAGATATTAGCCAGCGAAATATGTGTTTTAACAAGGGTACCAAAATGCTACGGCCAAACTGTGCCAGGACGAGGAGGCATGGTCAGATGAGTGAAATACGAGTGAGCCATTTCATCATTTCTTGTGTCCACCCTCATAGGTTGATCATTAAAATTCTAACTACATTTGAACTTTGAGAGTGCTTCAAGCATATCATATCATAGCATACCATATCATACCACGAGCATATCATTGCATAGCATAGAACATCATGCCATTAGCATATCATATCATAGCATAGCATACCATACCATACCATTAGCATATCATAGCATCGCATTCAACATCATACTATTAGCAGCGTATCATACCATATCACACAATTAGCACCATATCATAGCATTAGCATATCATGCAATTAGCAGCATATCATAGCATTAGCATATCATGCAATTAGCAGCATATCATAATATATCATGCCATTAGCAGCATATCATACCGTGTCATACAATTAGCAGCATATCATACCATTAGCATGTGTCACACGTCCCTCATTGCAACCTTAGCACTTGTCAAACATCCTCCATATGACAGCAACAATCTGCTATTTTTAGCTGCAAGAGCGCAAATCAAAGATTGTGTGTGTGATAGGAAAACTATGCTATTTTTAGCTGCAACAACACAAATGGAAGGCTGTGCTATTTTTTTAATCAAAGATCGTGTATGCGACAGGAAGGCTGTGCTGTTTTATAATCCAAGAGAGTGTATGTGGACAGGAATAGTGCTGTGTGACGTGTGTGTCTGAGAATGGTGTTAAATGTCATGTAGAGTAAATAAAAGTTGTTTAGTTAGAAGCAGATGTGGTGAATCAGCTGCTCCATCGTCTTGCCTGGCTGTCCATGCCCAGAGATTGGCGTGGGGGTGGGGGTGTCTGAGTGACAGGAACAGTGGCTATGTGCAACATGTTAGCATGTTAGCATGAGGCCAGCAATGCTGAAGCATGATTGAACATGCACGTGCTTCCAAGTGGAAAAAGAAGTTGAGCACATGATTGTGTGTTGAAATGCAGTAATTGTTGGACTTGCATCATTGTACTGCAGGTAGTGTAGTGCTATGGTAAAGTATTGTGTGGCGATGCATGTTGTATGTAAAGCAGGGCTTTACAGATGCCATGTGTTTGAGTGTTGTATAGAAGTGTACTTGGGAGGGATATTGCGTGTGAATAAATATTTCTCTACATAGTACATTGAAATGTAAACACAGTACTTCCAACCCACAGGATCATTTCCATACGCACTCCCTTCACATGGAAACAATGAATATTAAAACGCAGTAATGCCAAGAATCATACGCTTAAAAAGAATCATAAAAAGAATCACACGTGGGGTCTTGCTTGAAAAGAATCATAAAAAGAATCATACATGGGGTCTTGCTTAAAAAGAATCATAAAAAGAATCATAAGTGAGGTCTTGGGTGAAAAGAATTATACGTGGGGTCTTGCTTGAAAAGAATCATAAAAAGAATCATACATAGGGTCTTGCTTGAAAAGAATCATATTGTATTGTATTGTATTGTATTTGTACTTTATTTATCCCACAGCGGGGAAATTTACTTGTTACAGCAGCAAGCAAGATACGCAAGTAAAGAGTACAGTGTAAAGAAATGCATATTGACTACAAGTACAACATGGTTCAGGTGGTGCAGGTGTTATAAAGCCTGACAGCGGTCGGTATGAAGGACCTGCGGAACCTCTCCTTCTTACACCGTGGGTGTAACAGTCTGCTGCTGAAGGAGCTGCCCAGGGAAACAACAGTGTCATGTAGCGGGTGAGAGGTGTTGTTCATGATGGATGTCAGCTTAGCCAACATCCTTCTCTCCCCCACTTCCTCCACAGAGTCCAGAGGACCGTCCAGGACAGCGCTCGCTCTCCTGATCAGCCTATTGATCCTGCTCCTGTCTCTGTCCGTGCTGCCCCCTCTCCAGCAGCCCACAGCATAGAAGATGGCTGAGGCCACCACAGAGTCATAGAAGGTCCGTAAAAGAGTCCTGCACACACCAAAGGACCTCAGTCTCCTCAGCAGGTGGAGGCGACTCTGGCCCTTCTTGTAGAGGGCGTGGGTGTTGACGGACCAGTCCACTTTGTTATGTATGTATGTATGTACTTTATTTATCCCACAGCGGGGAAATTTACTTGTTACAGCAGCAAGACAAGTAAAGAGAACAGTGTAAAGAAAGCATAGTGTCTACAACATGGTTCAGGTGGTGCAGGTGTTGTAGAGCCTGACAGCGGTCGGTATGAAGGACCTGCGGAACCTCTCCTTCTTACACCGTGGGTGTAACAGTCTGGTGCTGAAGGAGCTGCTAAGGGAACCCACAGTGTCATGTAGCGGGTGAGAGGTGTTGTTCATGATGGATGTCAGCTTAGCCAACATCCTTCTCTCCCCCACTTCCTCCACGGAGTCCAGAGGACCGTCCAGGACAGAGCTAGCTCGCCTGATCAGTCTATTTATCCTGCTCCTGTCCCTGTCCGTGCTGCCCCCTCTCCAGCAGCCCACAGCATAGAAGATGGCTGAGGCCACCACAGAGTCATAAAAGGTCCGTAAAAGAGTCCTGCACACACCAAAGGACCTCAGTCTCCTCAGCAGGTGAAGGCGACTCTGGCCCTTCTTGTAGAGGGCGTGGGTGTTGACGGACCAGTCCAGCTTGTTGTTAAGGTGAACACCCAGGAATTTGTAGCTGTCTACCAACTCTATGTCTGCTCCCTGGACATGACATGTGGATCCGGAGAAAGTTCACTCAGCCACGTCTCCGTGAAGCACATGAGGCTGCATTCCCGGTACTCCCTCTGCAGTCGGATCAGCGCCGTTAGCTCTTCCATCTTGTTGGGGAGAGATCTTACGTTCCCCATGATGACAGACGGTAGACATGGCTTGTACCGTCTCTTCCGCTTCTTGCACTTCACTCCCGACCTGCATCCTCTTCTGCTCCTCCGCAGCTCCTTGGGGATCTCCGGCCTCTCCGCGCAGAGAGGGGATGTGTGGCACAGGGCTAACAGCTGATCCCGGGTGTAGACAATTGAGCCTTGGTTGAATGGGGAGCCGTGGCTGAAGAGGTTTCCCACAGTTGAACTGAAAAGTTCAAAGAGCATCAAGGCGCAGACTAAAAAAGTAACAATATCAACCTCCATAACTGCACACTCGACCAAATGCGACCAAAAGAAAAAGTAAGAAGAAGACTAAAATACTCTAAAAACACTAAAAGGTGGAAGAAAAGTACAGAGCTGCTGTAACCGGCAGCCACTCACACGGCGCCATTTTGAAAAAAAAAAAGGTGAACACCCAGGAATTTGTAGCTGTCTACCAACTCTATGTCCGCTCCCTGGATGTTCACCGGTGTGAAATGGGATGTTTTCTTCTGGAAGTTAATGATCATCTCCTTTGTCTTGCTGGTGTTGAGTTGCAGCTGGTTAAGCTCACTCCAGCTGACAAAGTCCCTGATGACCGTCCTGTATTCCAGATCATTCCCCTCTGAAACACAACCAACGATGGCTGTGTCGTCGGAGAACTTCTGGATGTGACACTGTGTGGAGTTGTGTGTGAAGTCCGAGGTGTAGAGGGTGAAGAGGAAAGGGGAGAGCACCGTACCCTGAGGGGCACCTGTGCTGCAGAGTACCATGTCAGACACACAGTGACGGAGCCTCACATACTGTGGTGTGTTGGTGAGGTAGTCTATAACCCATGCAGTCAGGTGTTGGTCTACTCCCACACTCTCCATCTTCACTCTGAGTAGTGCCGGCTGGATGGTGTTGAAGGCACTGGAGAAGTCAAAAAACATGACCCTCACAGCGCTCCCGCTGTCCTCCAGGTGTAGCAGTGATCTGTGCAGCAGGTAGATCACTGCGTCGTCCACTCCGATCCGAGGCCGGTAAGCAAACTGCAGGGGGTCCAGCTGAGTGCCCACCAGGGGTCGCAGGTGCTGCAGAATAATCCTCTCCATGGTCTTCATCAGGTGAGAGGTCAAGGCAACAGGCCTGAAGTGGTTAGGCTCCTTGGGACGCGGTGTCTTTGGGATCGGGACAACACAGGAGGTCTTCCACAGGGCCGGGACTTTCTCCAGGCTCAGGCTGAGGTTGAACAAGTGCCTGAGAACTCCACAGAGCTGGTCCGCACAGTCCTTGAGGATTCTGGGGCTGATGCCGTCCGGTCCCGGGGCCTTCCTTGCCTTGATCTTCCTCAACTGACTTCTCACCTGATCATCCGTTATGGAGAGGGGGGTAGAGGATGGCTGGGATGGGGATGTGGGGGTGAAGAGTGGTGAGTTGGTAGGGAGGGAGAGGGGGCAGACTCAAATCTGTTGAAAAACAGATTGAGTTCATCTGCCCAGATCTTGTCCCCACTGGCTTGGTCTCTTCCGACTCCTTTACCATGGCCTGTGATGGTCTGCAGGCCTCTCCAGACTTCCCTGGCATTATTCTCCTCCAGCCGCTTCTCCAGTTTCCTCCTGTAGCAGTCCTTCCCCTTCCTGATCTTATGCCGGAGTTCCCTCTGGACTCTGCACAGCTCCTCCTTGTCCCCCGAGTTGAAGACCCTCTTCTTCTTGTTTAGCAGGGCCTTAATCTCAGAGATCACCCAGGGTTTGTTGTTGGGAAAACACCGCACCAACTTGGAGGGCACAGTGTTCTCCACACAGAAGTTTATATAGTCTGTGATGCAGTGAGTCATGCTGTCAATGTCACTGCCATGGGGACTACAGAGCGCTTCCCAGTCTGTTGTCTGGAAGCAGTCTCTGAGCCTAGCACTGCTCTCCTCAGACCACTGCTTCACAGGCCTCTTCACAGGGGGTTGTCTATTCACTACTGGAGTGTAGTCTGTGACGAGATGGACGAGGTTGTGATCAGAACGACCCAGCGGGGAGAGGGGGGATGTGGTGTATGCATCCTTGATGGAATAGACCACATTGCTCTGTTTTTGGTTTGGAGCCTTGTCTTTAGGATGCACAAATTTTTGTCTCAGGGTATTTACTGGTTTGAAATAGGTAGGAATTTTGTGTTGCCATAAGATCCTCTGGAGTTTTTCGGAGACCCCCGCTACATAAGGGACTATCATTCTTCTCCTTTTTGCTTCTGTGGGCTTTTGGGTTTCTTTCCCTACTCTCTTCTTTTGACATATGTTAAAAGCCCACCGCGGGTACCTACAGGTTGAGAGCGCTCTCTGGACATGTTGTGTCTCCTTTTTCTTTCCCTCAGCACTAGTTGGTATTTGTTCCGCTCTATGTTGGGGGGTCCTAATAACCCCCAGTTTATGTTGTAGTGGATGGTTTGATTCAAAAAGCAGGTATTGGTCAGTGTGTGTGGCCTTTCTAAAGACCTTTGTAAGTAGCTGTCTGTCCTCTCCTATAATTACCTTGCAGTCTAAGAAGGCTAGTTGGTTCTCTTTAGTGTCCTCACGAGTAAATTTGATATTGGTGTCCACCGCATTGATGTGATCTGTGAAAGACTGAATTTCTTGTTTTTTGATTATGACAAAGGTGTCATCCACGTATCTAAACCAGTGCCTTGGTTTTGTCCCTGAGAAGGATGTGAGAGCCTGTTTCTCCATCTCTTCCATGTACAGATTCGCCACTATGGGTGAGACTGGTGAGCCCATAGCACAACCATGAATTTGTCTGTAAAATTTCCCTCTAAACTGAAAATATGTAGTGTTAAGGCAAATTTCCAATAATTGGCAGATGTGGTCAGCACTAAGTTTTGTTCTCTGATGCAGAGTTGAGTCCTCGAGCAGTCTCTTCCTCACCACCGAGACTGCTGCTGAAGTGGGGACCGATGTGAAAAGTGAAGTCACATCATAAGACACCAAAGTTTCCTCTGGCTCCAATCTGAGGTCTTTGATGATGCTCCAATAAAGGCTTTATCAACATCTCAGGGACAATTCTAGTGGTCCTCAATCAGCAGTACATCTACACCTTAAAGCAACCAATCACTCTTTTGAGGACAGCGAGGTAAAGATTTTGGCCAAAGAAAACAGATGGTTTGAAAGAGGAGTAAAGGAAGCTATTTTTGTCAAACAACAGAACCCATCATTGAATCGGAATGGTGGTTTGAGGTTTAATTTGGACCCTGTGTTCAGCAGGTTACTGAGACCAAAACCCACAGGTCTTAGTCTTGCAAATGAGGTGAAGCCAGGGCCGAGCCAGAACAATAGATGCTAACGAGCCAGTATCAGAGTCGTTCATACCCAACTCAGGGAGCGACACTTCCCTTTTATCGGAGGTCTTAATAGCAGGAGAGGATTATACCACTACTCCGCCCAGGCTTAGTGTAAGGAACCAATAGGAGGAGGGTGTTGGCACACCAATTCCGCCCACTCTTACTGTATTTAAGGCTTAGGCTACCAGCACTTGTTAGTTCGCTGACGAAGCTCTTCGGATGAGGAGCGAAACGTCCGACACCTTCTTCACAGAAGTACAGATGATGTCTCAAGAAGCCTTTCCCTCGATGGACAACTCCTGTACGACTGAGAGCCTACACAGACGCATGTTGTAGTCAATATGCATTCTTTACACTGTACTCTTTACTTGTGTATCTTGCTTGCTGCTGTAACAAGTGAATTTCCCCGCTGTGGGATAAATAAAGTACAAATACAATACAAATAAAACGAATCATAAAAAGAATCGTAGGTAGGGTCTTGCTTAAAACGAATCATAAAAAGAATCATACATGGGGTCTTGCTTAAAACGAATCATAAAAAGAATCATACATGGGGTCTTGCTTAAAACGAATCATAAAAAGAATCACACATGGGGTCTTGCTTAAAACGAATCATAAAAAGAATCATACGTGGGGTCTTGCTTGAAAAGAATCATAAAAAGAATCATACGTGGGGTCTTGCTTGAAAAGATGCATACATGGGGTCTTGCTTAAAAAGAATCATAAAAAGAATCATAAGTGAGGTCTTGGGTGAAAAAAATCCTATGTGGGGTCTTGCTTGAAAAGAATCATAAAAAGAATCATACGTGGGGTATTGCTTGAAAAGAATCATACATGGGGTCTTGCTTAAAAACAATCATAAATAGAATCATACGTGAGGTCTTGCTTAAAATAATCATAAATAGAAACATACGTGAGGTCTTGTTTAAAATAATCATAAATAGAAACATACGTTGGCTTTTGCTCTAAAAGAATCATAAAAAGAATCATACGTGGGCTCTTGCTTAAAACGAATTGATAAAAAGAATCATCTGTGAGGTCTTGTGTGAAAAGAATCATACATGGGGTCTTGCTTAAAACGAATCATAAAAAGAATCATCCGTGAGGTGTTGTGTGATAGAATCATACATGGGGTCCTGCTTAACATATGAATATAATATATAAGCATGAGGGGCCGCACGGTGGTCTAGTGGTTAGCATGTTGGCCACACAGTCACAGTCTGGAGATGGGAAGACCTGGGTTGGATTCTCCCTTGGGCATTTCTGTGTGGAGTTTGCATGTTCTCCCCGTGTGTGTGTGTGGGTGTGTGTGTGTTTTCTGGGTACTCCGGTTTCCTCCCACATTCCAAAAACATGCATGTTAGCTTCATTGGAGACTCTAAATTGTCCATAGGTATGAATGTGAGTGTTTGTCTATATGTGCCCTGCCATTGGCTGGACACCAGTCCAGGGTGTACCCCACCTCTCGCCCCAAGTCAGCTGGGATAGGCTCCAGCATACCCCCCCACCCTAATGAGGAGAAGCGGCATAGAAAATAGATGGATGAAAGACAGAAGATGGGAAGTACTTCACGTAGTATACTTGACATAGAATACTTCATGTAGAATACTTGACATAGAATACTTCACATACAATACTTCATGTAGAATACTTGACATAGAATACTTCACGTATAATACTTGACATAGAATACTTTGCATAGAATACTTCATGTTGAATACTTCACATAGAATACTTCATGTAGAATACTTGACATAGAATACTTCACATAGAATACTTCATGTAGAATACTTGACATAGAATACTTTACGTATAATACTTGACATAGAATACTTCATGTAGAATACTTGACATAGAATACTTGACATAGAATACTTCACATAGAATACTTCACATAGCATGCCTCACATAGAATGCTTCACATAGAATGTTTCACATAGAATGTTTCACGTAGAATGCTTCACATAGAATACTTCACATAGAATGATTCACATAGAATACTTCACATAGAATACTTCACATAGAATACTTCCCATAGAATACTTCACATAGAATGCTTCACATACTGTAGAATGATTCACATAGAGTGCTTCATATAGAATTCTTCACATAGAATACTTCACATAGAATACTTCACATAGAATGCTTCACATAGAATATTTCACATAGAATTCTTCACATAGAATGCTTCACATAGAATGTTTCACATAGAATACTTCACATAGAATACTTCACATAAAATGTTTCACATAGAATACTTCACATAGAATACTTCACATAGAATGCTTCACATAGAATGTTTCACATAGAATGCTTCACATAGAATGTTTCACAGAATACTTCACATAGAATACTTCACATAGAATGCTTCACATAGAATGTTTCACATAGAATACTTCACATAGAATGCTTCACATAGAATGCTTCACATAGAATGGGTCACATAGAATACAGCTTCTTGTGAAGAGGAAGTCATGCTGTGGTTTTGCTAAGTGGGTTCTAAAGTCACGCTCACTGAACCCTGCAGCTCATTTAGTCTGCTGCTAATCAACAAAACATGCTAGCATTCGCTGTCATTGTGTGTGTGTGTGTGTGTGTGTGTGTGGGTGTGTGTGTGAGATGTTAGACGTGAGTGTAAACATTGTGGTGAGCAGTAGTTCCTGAAGTACTCTGCTCACTAAGATGAAGAAGTTAAGACAGAATGATGAACATGATGCAGTGGTTTGGGGACTTTTCTCAGTGGGCACGCGCCAATGAATTGTCTGTATTTCCTGACGAGATGGACGAGACATGCATGGTGTGAGCCAGTCATGCGTGCAGACGTTTGTACATATCTCATCTTCACAGTGACAAGCACAGGTGGTGAAAGACGGAACAGCTGCAGCTTCAGCTGAACAATAGGAGGTTCCTAAACCAACACTCATTCAAGTAGCACGACTGAAAGTAAGAATTAGCAAGTACATTAGATGTAGCATTTATCCTAATAGCGTCCTTGTACAGAAAAATAAATGAGTGGTTGTCTTTTGGCCTGCAGAGGATGTGAATGATGCAACTTCCTGCGGACCATGTGACTAGTGCAATATTCCACATTTTCCTTGGGGGTTTATTTGTGGGGGTAACACGAAAAAGTCCTGCGAATCCTGCATTCTTCTTGATATGAAGCCCAGCAATAAAAAGGGATAGAATAGATTGTAGATTAAAGTCAAGTAATGAAGAGAGAAATGTATAATAGATTAATTTTTGATAGCACGGGTGAATGGTGAGCTGGAGCCTACCCCAGATGACTGTACTGTATACAAACATTCACACTCACACTTTGATATGGTACCATGATGTTAGCATGTCTACCTCCATAAGTCTGCTCTGGCCTTCAGGATAGGAGCAGGAAAAGGCTGCCATCTAATGGCGACAATATAGCATTACCCCTGTCTCTTTGTCCCGCGTTGATCCCTAAGCTCTTATATCAGCTGAATCAAATGTCTCTTCTGTTCACTCTTGCAGGTCCAGTGCAGCCCCATGCTTGACATTTGAGGTGTCCTTGTCAGACTGCAGTTGGTTCCTGTAGTCAGCATCTTCATGGAGGTGTTTCCCGTCCACTGACTGAGAAGGTCAAGTCTCTGCATCTGCAGCCATGTCTGCCTGCAGCACATTCACAGAGCACGTGTGGAAACCCGGCGAGTGCAAGAACTGCTTCAAGCCAAAGAGTCTGCATTCTCCCGTTCTGAGCGGCGGGGAGAAGCTCCGGTCCGAACAGAGACTTCCAACATCGCAGCAGCATAATCCGCCCCATGCCGGGAGCAAGGCCAACTCTAATCTTGCCAACAAAAACTCCCAGAGGGCTGGTGCCCACTCTGGGCAGTTCCGTCCACCGGTGGCGAAGAAGCCCACCATTGCCGTCAAGCCCACTATGATGCTTCCGTGCTCTTCATTTGGGTTGGATCCAGTGAATCTCCTGGAAGCAGGCAAAACATCAGCCTTTATGGTGTGGAATCGCAATGGAGTCAACTGTAAGAGAACCTACTGTCCAAGCAGCGAAGGGCAGGACGGTATCAATGAGATTGAGGGTTATGAGCAGCCCAGTCCGAGGACCCCGAGTGGAAATAACAACGACAGTGGACTGACTGATGTCTTAAAAGAGATTGCGGGATTAGACCCCGGTCCTAGCCTATCACCTGTCTCAAAGGACTTGTTTTGGGGACGTATTAGTAGCTCATATCGCAGGTCGCTGGAAAGAGGCCTCCCAGCTGCTAGTTGTTTGGCTATGGGAAGTTGCGCCAGTGGTAGTGGTACCAGTCAGAAACGGGTGTCCCTTAGTGATAGCGCAGAAGTCATCAGCACAGAGGGCGGGCGCTTTTGCTACCCCGAATTTTCGAGTGAGGGGGAAGATGATGAGGAGGACGAGGAAGAGGATGAAAGAGAGGACGAGCACGAGAGCTGGGACGAAAGCGATGAAGAGTTACTCGCCATGGAGATCCGTATGAGAGGCCAGCCACGATTTGCAAATTTCCGAGCGGCCACATTGTCCCCGGTGCCCTTTGCCGCAGGCAACAAGTGGAACACCGTTCCACTTCGCAATCGTTCGTTACAACGGATTTGTGCAGTGGACTACGATGATAGCTATGATGAAATTTTGAATGGGTACCCCTCCATGGATTCCACTGGAGTTATTCCTTCTTATGGACTTCATGACAGTCAGGGAAGTGGCTTCCTTACAAATTCAGAGTCTACAATTTCTCCTGGATCGTCATCATCTCTACCCGAGGACTCTAAGGCTGCATTCAGCAGTGAGAGTAGTGTCTCCTGTGTTCATGGAAATGGATTGCAGTCCCCCACACCAGTCCAATCCCCTGTACCTTGTATTTCTCCTGCAAAAAAAGATCCAGCTCACAGAGCACTGAGTCCTGTCAAGGTTACAGAGACTCATAAGGCTGTTCTGGCGATCGAATTAGATGATCAGGATCAGTTGGCCTCAATGCCCCAGGCCCTTCCAGGTCAACCAGTGACTATCAGTTTCAGTCCCACAGAGGAACAGGCTAAACCGTACCGTGTTGTCAATTTGGAAAAGTCACTCATTTGTAAACCTTACACTGTTGTGGATGTGTCAGCTTCCATGAGCAGGAAAGATGAACACTCTGACTCTGCCCCAAAGCACATAAACCAGTCAGTGCCCTCCATCCCAGTATCGTTTTGTGCCACTTCTGTGGGTCGCCTACTGTCTCCAACTTCCCCAAGTTACCCTTCTTCTGGGTTTCCAACCTCTGTTGCCTGCTCAAATACGTCCAGAAAGAAATTAGGGAGCATGCGCTACCAGGAAGTATGGACGTCAAGCACAAGTCCTCGCCAAAAGATCCCCAAAGTTGATGTGGGGAATGGGAGCACTGCCGGTCAGTCCATAACTTCTCAACACTCCAGCCACAAATCAGCTCCTACATCTCCAGTTGCTGGGCTATCTTCTTCCCGAAATGTACCTGTGAAATCTCCCAATTTAGCAGAGATCAAGTTCAACAGTTTCAACAATGCAGGCATGCCTCCTTTCCCCATCATCATCCGAGATGAGCCAGCGTATGCCCGCAGCTCCAAGAATGCTGTAAAAGTACCAATTGTTATCAATCCAGGCGCTTATGACAATTTAGCAGTGTACAAGAGCTTCCTGGGTCTCAGTGGGGAGCTGACACAGGGGAAAGGGGGCGGCAGTCGGGCGACCAGCCATACCTATGAAGAGATTGGATCCTCAGAGAGTTTCCTGTCCGCCTCCACAGACAAAACCCTCTCTGGCAGAGGCACGTTTGAGAAAGCGCCTTTGGAAGATTCAAAAGCATTGCTCCAAGTGAGAATAAAAGCACCCAACCTACAACCCAGAACCATTGCCGACCCACTCACTGTGACTAGCACTGTGTTGGACCCTTTGGGGGTGGGGGCTCTTTCACCCACTGCTGCAGCTGAAAACCCACCTGAGAGTAGCCCTCTTGCCATAACACGCAGTTGCAGTAAGGACATTAACGCAGAACAACCTTCTGGTGGAGTCATAAAGCATGGTGTGGAGGCCAGTGCTGTGCTCTCACAAATAGTGGCCTCCATCCAGCCTCCCCAATCTCCTCCAGAGTCACCTTCAGCCCATGACAAATCTTTCAGTTCTGAGGAAATTTATGCCCTTCCACCTGATGCCATGAAAGAGAGCCTCACAAGACCCAAGTCTCTACTCTCTACAAATGACGCAAGTGTTTCCAAGCCAATAAAAAATACGCTCTCAAACGTTCTGTCCAAATCTCAGAGCGCCTCTGCTGCCCTCCCCCTTTGCACCAGCAGGTCAGAGCCAAACGCCCCGTTCCCCCCTCCTAGGTCTACATCATCCCCTTATCATGCTTCCAACATCCTCCAGAGACATTTTAGCAACTGGGCCAAGAGCTCTGCCTCCAGTTCTCCTGTGCGTGCCAGTGAAGGCGAAAGCAGTTTGAACGGGGAAGGGAGGCGTAATCCACCAGAGAGCTCCAAACCCAAACGCTGGATCTCCTTTAAGAGCTTTTTCCGTCGGCGGAAAGACGAGGACGAGCAGAAAGAGAAGTCGGAGAAAGAAAAAGAGAAAGGCAAGCTGTTTGGGCTCGACGGGACCGTGATCCATATTCTCCCGGCGCCGCCAATTCAGCAGCAACACTGGTTCTCGGAGGCCAAAACCGAGGATCCTACACAGAAACCAACCATCATCTTTACCTATAAAAAGGAAAGTGGTTGTCCTGCAGGTGGAGAAGGAGAACTACAAGTAGAAGAATGCAAGGAGACTGCACTGCTGACACCCAACTACCGTCAGGAGGCCAGACCTTTGAGCCCTGGGCCAACAGCAACATCAGAGGCTACAGGAGTTGCCCCCGTCAACGACATAAGGTATTTCTCTAAGAATTATTACTTTTTTGCCCTCTCAACAGCAACACGAAGGGTCTGTTATGATAGGAAAAAGTTCATTCAATCAGTGTTTGTTTTTCATGTGCTGTTTGTGTGGGTGTTGCTGTGAAATAGTAACACATTCCAGTCGTTTCACAGCAGCTTGGTGAACATACTGTAGTGGGGCGTCTGCGCTAACAAGCGCTTCATTCTGCCTCGTTCCTCTTCGACTGGCACATGATGGGTTAACTCTGCTGTGATTTTCTTGTCTGAGTGGGCGTGCTCTTCTGTGCGCACCGCACCTTAGACAGGTAGGAAGACAGAGAGGACTAGAAGACGCGGCGTTGCTGTGCTGGGAATGTTTGCAGGTCTACGTGGTCGTCCAGGGTGACACATGGGAAGCTGTGTAAGCCAGCACAGTGGGTAAGAAACCAACTACAACCTATCGGTTCTTTCTTCCGGATGTGGATTTCAAAGACGAGGGTGTTTTTGGTGGGTCGGGAAAGAAAGTGAAAAGTGAGCGGAGGCGGTTGCGTGCCATTTCAACAAGTCAGGTCCTGACTCTGAAAGGTGAAGCAGCCATGAAGGTATTTATTGTGTCAAGGTGTTTGGGATTCTTTCCTCTGCTAGCAACACTTTTACAGAATAAGAATTTCATTGCAGTATAACTGCCTGTTTTACTATGCATATGACAATAAAACTCTCTTGAATCTCTTGAATCTTGAATCTTTTACTCTTTTCTTTTCTTGTTTGCCCCATTTCTGATGGCGTCTACTCCAGCTGTATCAAACATGGCTTCCAGGCGGGTTCATGTGCCAAATCTCTTGTGTGTTGTGTGTGGGGAACATCATTTTGGATTCAAGTTAAAAGGAGTTTGTGCGGTAGCATGAGGTGACTATGCGGTGTGGAGATCAGTGTTCTACACCATCTTTCATCTTACTGATGGACTCTTCAGGTAGCACCATGGTTCTATCAACACTTTCAGTTGTGATTGATGTCTATGATGATATTGATTGTTAGTCATATACAAAAGAAACAAATGCAAATGTCCTCCAAAGGAAATGACTCATGGGATTGGGGATCATTTAGGGATTTGGCATCATATATGAATAATCCCAGTAGGGATTTGGCATCATATATGAATAATCCCAGTAGGGATTTGGCTTCATATATGAATAATCCCAGTAGGGATTTGGCATCATATATGAATAATCCCAGTAGGGAGTTAGCATCATACAGTATATAAATAATCCCGATAGGGATTTAGCATCGTATATGAACCTGTGTTCACCACACTGCAAGGTGTGAGAGTGTGGAAGCTAATGCTGACGTAGCCCAACTTTTGTGCCTCACAGCAGGTATGGTGCGTTGAAGGACCCTACAACAAAGTGGGAAATCTCAACGCTTGGGGAAAAAGCCTTATGAGTGAAGCATAAAGACATAAAGATGTGGTTTTATTAGGAGTGATACATGTATGCTGTACATGATCACATACAGTATCTATGAATGATGAATTCATTCATTCATGTTAATCAACCTTACTTGAGAAGGAACATTATTAGCATCTTATTTCAATGGGCTACAGCATTAATGACAGCCTGATACTCTCTGCAGCTGACTGTCCTCGACTTCCAAATATGAAGAGTGTTTCCGATGATGCTTGGTTTGAATAAGCAGGATTGAAGGCCTGCATTGTCCTATTTTACCTGCAGCCGGGTACCAGTCAGCGCCAACCATGCCAGGGATGGGGAGCTGCCCACTGCCACCTCCCTCCCCGCCAGAGTCCATCTGGGGCCGGTGTCGGGGGAGGCCGGCCGACTCAGCGACAGCCTCGGGGAGCCGGAGGATGACGGGAATCAGTCCCATCGCTCGCACTCGCCCGCCTCCAGCCAGGGCAGCGCCACCTACAGTAACCTCGGTAAGATAATGACACTCAATAAGCACACGACAGCACATCTCACTTCTATCTCGTCAAGGATCAGTACTCTCCATCAGGAGTGGCCAATCTTTCCCCTCCAACCATGGCTGCATGGTGAAAGATGAAAAGATGCAATATTTGAACAGCAGATGTATGCTAAGAACACACATGTACTTCATGTCAGCTTTGTCATCCAGGTGAAGGAGCACATCATTCATGTCAGTTTATTCACAATTCTTTTGATGCCAACTTATTAACAGCTGTTATTCATATCATCTTCACTCTTTACTCTTTTTTTTTTTTTTTACATTTTTGCTGTTTTTTTATTTATTTTGCTGGGGGTCTGTGTAGGCTCTCAGTCATACAGGAGTTGTCCATCGAGGAAAAGGCTTCTTGAGATGTCATCTGTACTTCTGTGAAGAAGGTGTCGGACGTTTCGCTCCTCATCCGAAGAGCTTCGGATGCGAACTAATAAGTGCTGGTAGCTTAGGCCTTAAATACAGTAAGAGTGGGCGGAATTGGTGTGCCAACACCCTCCTCCTATTGGTTCGTTACACTAAGCCTGGGCGGAGTAGTGGTATAATCCTATCCTGTTATTAGCACCTCCGATAAAAGGGAAGTGTCGCTCCCTGAATTGGGTATGAACGACTCTGATACTGGCTTGTTAGCATCTATTGTTCTGGCTCGGCCCTGCCTTCACCTCATTTGCAAGACTAAGAGCTGTGGGTTTTGGTCTCAGTAACCTGCTGAACACAGGGTCCAAATTAAACCTCAAACCACCATTCCGATTCAATGATGGGTTCTGTTGTTTGACAAAAATAGCTTCCTTTACTCCTCTTTCAAACCATCTGTTTTCTTTGGCCAAAATCTTTACCCTGCTGTCCTGAAAAGAGTGATTGGTAGCTTTCAGGTGTAGATGTACTGCTGATTGAGGACCACTAGCATTGTCCCTGGTGTTTGGTGTTTCTCTCTCCCTCGTGGTGATCATCCAGTTTGTCAGTAGAGCGCATGGTGGAGAGTATTAGTGGGATGTTGGCATGGCCGAGTAGGATGGAAGTGTTTGGAGGCACTGCACCATGTCAGGTAGGATCCTTTGCCACATTTATTCACTGCTGTTATTGCAATAACTTCACATTGATGTATTATATACTGTACATACATCCTTACATATATATACTGTATGTGTGTGTATATATATATATATATATATATATATATATATATATATATACACACACACACACACACACACACCTGTCTAAGCGGCCACCTTTATAGAACGGCCACCTGCCTATAGCAGCCACTGAAAGATCCCCCGCAGCAAATGTACATGTTATAGACCCTGTGTATAGCAGTCACCTGTCTAACGCGGCCAGCAGCCACCCATTCTCCCTTGATCAATATCTGACCGCATATAGCGGCCAAATTACCGACTCAAGTAGAAGCTTCATGCACGAAAAAGTTTTGTTTTTCAATCAATGAAGCCGTCGTGTGTAGACTTGAATTACTGAGTCCTAGCTCAGTCACAATCATTCACAAGATCCACACAAACTGTCAGTTGTTCCACATAAAAAAGCCGTCTTCTTTTGAGCTTGCTATTTCCTGGTCAAACATGTAACTTTAAGAGCATTTGCACCAAAACATTACCGCAAATAAGGCTGGGAACAGGACGTGCTCCCAGCAACGTTACAATAAAAAAAAACATACGCTAGCATGCATGCGGCAGCGGGAGCAAATCTGAGTTCGGTTGTACTTAATTGAAGTATTTTAGAATGTACTCACGTCATTTTTGATCAATCCTCATCCACAAATCCATCAAAGTCCTCATCTTCTGTATTTGACACAAACAAAGCCGTCTTCTTTTCCGTTCGCTACTAGTCTGTTAACTTGTCAGTGTTATTCAGCTCTGAAGCAAAGAAGGAAACTTCTCCTGTTGCTTCTGCCAACTTTATTTATTGAACGCGGCCACCAGAGAGCACACAGAACAAACACACGTCTCGTCTTGTCTCTCCTTCCTGCTTGCCCACAAGGCAAAGGTTAAACAAGCCCCACTACATAGCTGTCCAGCCAATGCCTGTAACAAGTGACACCGTTTATTTCCTGGTGTGCACTGGTCAATACTGTAATGCCGCTTGTTGTGGGGAAGGAGAGACTCACGTCGCCGATGCACTTTAATGGCTTTATTAACAGCGGAGAACACTGCAGGACTTTACATCCACGCCAACATAAACACACTTCCCAACTCTCTCCAAACTCACAGCTAGCACTGAGCTTAGCTCTCCTGCTCGGGACGCCCACCATCACTTCCCGTCACTTCCTGATGAACTAAAGCTGTAATGACAACTCTGCCGTATAAAGAGTAAAATATTAAAAACAAGCGTAAGACATTACTAGCACAGCTTTGTTCTGTGGGTTGTGGATAATAACAAGCCTAGTAGTGCTGTACAACTTTTATCCGCAGTCCCACAGTGCCCTCTACTGGTCAACATTATTATTATTTTTATTTTTTTCCCTTTTTTTCTGTTTTTTCCTCTACTGGTCAACATTCAAACTGGACGCCAACCTGTCTATAGAGGCCACTTTTGCAGTCTCCCTCTAGTGGCCGCTATAGACAAGTTTGACTGTATGTATATATATATATATATATATATATATATATATATATATATATATATATATATATATTGTATTGTATGTACTTTATTTATCCCACAGCGGGGAAATTTACTTGTTACAGCAGCAAGACAAGTAAAGAGAACAGTGTAAAGAAAGCATAGTGTCTATATATATATATATATATACTCCTCATTTGTGTATGTCAACTTGTCAACTTTGTATTTGTATTTGTATTTGTATTTGTATTTGTATTTGTACTTTATTTATCCCACAGCGGGGAGATTCACTTGTTACAGCAGCAAGCAAGATACGCAAGGAAAGAATACAGTGTAAAGAATACATATTTACTACAACATGGTTCAGGTGGTGCAGGTGTTGTAGAGCCTGACAGCGGTCGGTATGAAGGACCTGCGGAACCTCTCCTTCTTACACCATGGGTGTAACAGTCTGCTGCTGAAGGAGCTGCTAAGGGAACCCACAGTGTCATGTAGCGGGTGAGAGGTGTTGTCCATGATGGACGTCAGCTTAGCCAACATCCTTCTCTCCCCCACTTCCTCCACGAATCCAGAGGACCGTCCAGGACAGAGCTCGCTCTCCTGATCAGCCTATTGATCCTGCTCCTGTCCCTGTCCGTGCTGCCCCCTCTCCAGCAGCCCACAGCATAGAAGATGGCTGAGGGCACCACAGAGTCATAAAAGGTCCGTAAAAGAGTCCTGCACACACCAAAGGACCTCACTCCCCTCAGCAGGTGGAGGCGACTCTGGCCCTTCTTGTAGAGGGCGTGGGTGTTGACAGACCAGTCCAGTTTGTTGTTAAGGTGAACACCCAGGAATTTGTAGCTGTCTACCAACTCTATGTCCGCTCCCTGGATGCTCACCGGTGTGAAATGGGATGTTTTCCTCTGGAAGTTAATGATCATCTCCTTTGTCTTGCTGATGTTGAGTTGCAGCTTGTTAAGATCACTCATGGCTGTGTCATCGGAGAACTTCTGGATGTGACACTGTGTGGAGTTGTGTTTGAAGTCCGAGGTGTAGAGGGTGAAGAGGAAAGGGGAGAGCACCGTACCCTGAGGGGCACCTGTGCTGCAGAGTACGAGACACACAGTGACGGAGCCTCACATACTGTGGTCTGTTGGTGAGGTAGTCTATAACCCATGCAGTCAGGTGTTGGTCTACTCCCACACTCTCCATCTTCACTCTGAGTAGTGACAGCTGGATGGTGTTAAAGGCACTGGAGAAGTCAAAAAACATGACCCTCACAGCGCTCCTGCTGTCCTCCAGGTGTAGCAGTGATCTGTGCAGCAGGTAGATCACTGCGTCGTCCACTCCGATCCCAGGCCGGTAAGCAAACTGCAGGGGGTCCAGTTGAGTGCCCACCAGGGGTCGCAGGTGCTGCAGAATAATCCTCTCCATGGTCTTCATCAGGTGAGAGGTCAAGGCAACAGGCCTGAAGTGGTTAGGCTCCTTGGGACGCGGTGTCTTTGGTATCGGGACCACACAGGAGGTCTTCCACAGGGCCGGGACTTTCTCCAGGCTCAGGCTGAGATTGAACAAGTGCCTGAGAACTCCACAGAGCTGGTCAGCACAGTCCTTGAGGATTCTAGGGCTGATGCCGTCCGGTCCCGGGGCCTTCCTTGCCTTGATCTTCTTCAGCTGACTCCTCCCCTGATCATCAGTTATGGAGAGGGGGGTAGAGGATGGCTGGGATGGGGATGTGGGGGTGAAGAGTGGTGAGTTGGTAGGGGAGGGAGGGGGGGCAGACTCAAATCTGTTGAAAAACAGATTGAGTTCATCTGCCCAGATCTTGTCCCCACTGGCTTGGTCTCTCCCGACTCCTTTACCATGGCCTGTAATGGTCTGCAGGCCTCTCCAGACTTCCCTGGCATTATTCTCCTCCAGCCGCTTCTCCAGTTTCCTCCTGTAGCAGTCCTTCCCCTTCCTGATCTTATGCCGGAGTTCCCTCTGGACTCTGCACAGCTCCTTTTTGTCCCCCGAGTTGAAGACCCTCTTCTTCTTATTCAGCAGGGCCTTAATCTCAGAGGTCACCCAGGGTTTGTTGTTGGGAAAACACCGCACCAACTTGGAGGGCACAGTGTTCTCCACACAGAAGTTTATATAGTCTGTGATGCAGTGTGTCATGCTGTCAACGTCACTGCCATGGGGACTACAGAGCGCTTCCCAATCTGTTGTCTGGAAGCAGTCTCTGAGCCTAGCACTGCTCTCCTCAGACCACTGCTTCACAAGCCTCTTCACAGGGGGTTGTCTATTCACTACTGGAGTGTAGTCTGTGACGAGATGGACAAGGTTGTGATCAGAACGACCCAGCGGGGGGAGGGGGGATGAGGTGTATGCATCCTTGATGTTTGCATACAGGAGGTCCAAAGTTTTATTGTCTTTAGTGTGGCATTTGACATACTGGGTGAAGGTGAGAAGAGCAGAGGACAGGGAAGCATGATTGAAGTCACCAGAGATGAGGAGGAGGGATTGGGGGTGCTGGTTCTGAAGTTGAGAGACGATGGTGTGGATCTGCTCTATAGCTGCAGCAGCGACCGCTGAGAGGGGCATGTACACAGTCATAGCAATAACATGTGAAAACTCCCTCGGAAGGTAGTACGGCCGCATGCTAACCGCTAACAGTTCCACGTCTCTGGTGCACAGTTGCTCCTTCACACAGATGTGTCCCGGGTGGCACCATCTATCATTCACAAACACAGTGATTCCCCCTCCCTTCTTCTTACCGCTCTCCGTTGCCTTCCTGTCCGCTCTTACCAGCTGGAATCCGTCCAGTGTGACGTGTAAATCCGGAGAAAGTTCACTCAGCCACGTCTCCGTGAAGCACATGAGGCTGCATTCCCGGTACTCCCTCTGCAGTCGGGTGAGCGCCGTTAGCTCTTCCATCTTGTTGGGGAGAGATCTTACGTTCCCCATGATGACAGACGGTAGACATGGCTTGTACCGTCTTTTCCGGTTCTTGCACTTCACTCTCGACCTGCATCCTCTTCTGCTCCTCCGCAGCTCCTTGGGGATCTCCGGCCTCTCCGCGCAGAGAGGGGGTGTGTGGCACAGGGCTAACAGCTGATCCCGGGTGTAAACAATTGAGCCTTGGTTGAATGGGGAGCCGTGGCTGAAGAGGTTTCCCACAGTTTAACTGAAAAGTTCAAAGAGCATCAAGGCGCAGACTAGAAAAGTAACAATATGAACCTCCATAGCTGCACACTCGACCAAATGCGACCAAAAGAAAAAGTAAGAAGAGGACTAAAATACTATAAAAACACTAAAAGGTGGAAGAAAAGTACAGAGCTACTGTAACTGGCAGCCGCTCACACGGCGCCATTTTGGGAAAAAAAAACCAAAACAAAAAAAAACTTGAGGATGGAAGTGAATGCATGAGTAGTAACTTCATAGCAACCACACACGCTCGCTTGAGAAGACGGAGCTGGAACGCTCTTGCGTAGCACAAGTTAGCGTAACCACTGAATGATCCTGTAATGCTTTGATTTCATTGAGAAATGTGGAATTATCAATATGAAATCAATTTGTCTCGCTGAAAATGTGGGAAAATGAATTTGCAGATTGTGGAAAAGCACTGGAATGTTTGCATGAAATGTGACTGAAATCATTTATAAGCTTTATTAATATCAGCATCAGCTTCCTATATGGAAGTCACTATCAATATCAGCACATCACAATTCACAATTTTGCATGTCCAAAAAGGAGTAGGAAGAAGCAAAGCTTATTTAATCCTACCCCTCATCAGTTGCAATACATTTATTCACCTGTTGTTCTTCCAGGTGTACTTTGTAAGCTACATGACAATGTAGTGTAATCATAGCCAAGGTTTTTACTTACTGAAAGGACGCTACAGGCTTAATAATAACTGATAACATGGTTGAAAGAGTTTGATTGATGATGAGTGAGTACAGATCATGTACTCTCCACAATGAAGAGTTAGTAGTCAGTGTAGCAGTGGTTAGATATACTATAGTATTGTATGTGCACAGTAGTTCAGGTCTCTTCTTCTTTGTATTTTGTGAACATTAACTGCTTGTACTTTTTCTTCAAATGGCTCATTGTTGTGCATTGTTTGAGTCCCTTACTCAATCCGTTCCACAACTTGATTCTACATACAGAAATGCTGAAAGTTTTCAGTGTTGTCCATGCATTGAAGTGTTTTAGCTTACATTTTCCCCTCAGATCATATTTCTCCTCTCTTGTTGATAAGAATTGTTTTACATTTTTGGTAGAAGGTTATTGTTTGCTTTATGCATCATTTTATCCGTCTGAAAGTTTACTAGATCCGCAAATGTTAATAATTGTGATTTTATATATTAAGAGTTTGTGTGTTCTCTGTGAGCAGCATTATGGATGATCCTAAGTGACGTTTTTGTAGCACAGTTAGTGGCTGGAGTGCACTTTTGTAGTTATTACCCCATAACTCCACACAATAAGTTAGATATGGTGATATCAGTCAACAGTAGAGCGTATGTAGTGATTTTTGGTCAAGGACAAATTTAGCTTTATTCAGTATTGAGGTGTTTCTTGCCACTTTATGTTTTAAATTTTTAATGTGAGATTTCCAGTTGATCTTCTCGTCTATTATAACCCTGAGAAATGTATTTTGGTTCACCCTGTCAATGTGTACACCATCAATTTGCATTTGCTGATACGCTTCCTTTTTATACTTACCAAATAGCATTACTTTACTTTTACTGAGGTTCAGGGATAGTCTGTTTTTATCAAACCATCTTTTTAGTAGAGTTAGTTCATCTGTGATTTGTTGTACTAGCTCTGGTGTGCTGTCTCCAGAACATGATGCGGTTGTATCATCTGCAAATAATACTAGCTTTAGGTCTCTTGGGACTTTACAGATGTCCTTTTTATATATTGTAGATTGAATAGTTTTGGTCCTCGGATTGACCCCTGGGGAACGCCGCATGATATGTTTAACCCCTCAGACGTATATTCTCCTAGCTTCCCATATTGCCTCCTGTCAGCCAAGTAGCTTTTAGCCCAGTTCAAGACTAACCCTCTGATTCCATACCTTTCTAGTTTAGTGATTAGAATATCATGATTAATTGTGTCGAAGGCTTTTGTTAAATCCATAAATACTTTCTATGATCTATAGCATTGGTCATTTCCTCTGTAATTTCAATCAGTGCCATTGATGTTGAAATGTTAGTTCTGTATCCATATTGGCTGTCCTCAAGTAACTCATTTTTATTTATAAAATTGTCCAACCTGTTATTAAATAGATTTTCGATGATTTTGGAACATTGTGGCAATAAGTAGTAGTAGTTTATGAATTGATGTTTGTTTCCATTTTTAAAAATTGGAACTACTTTAGCTATTTTCATTTTGTTTGGGAATTTACCTGTCTGGAATGATAGGTTGCTAAGGTACGTGTCATGTTTCGCAGGACAGGAGCGAGTGTTTCCTGTCCTGCACCCTTATTTTGGCGAGGTGTACTTCCGGTGTGGTGGAAGTTACAGCCGCGTCATGCTTGGTGTCCGCACAGCTGCGGGCAATCTGTATTAGCTGCGGTTAAAAGGCCAGCGCCAGCGTTTGTGCGGCGCTGGTTCATTGTTTATGTCCTGGTTGATGAACCTCGTTGCTCAGCCAGTGCTGTCACCTAGACTTACCATATCTGTTACTTTTGAATTGTTTTTCCTTTGTCACTTTTAGTTTTGTTCCTGTTGCCTTGTGCAATAAATTATTTTTATTTCTGCACCTTGCCGCCTCGTCTCTGCATACCGGGGGTCAAGTCTCCGACAGCAGCAACCCCCGCCGTGACAGAATGAACCAGCCAGCAACGACCCCCGCAGAGACAGCTCCTCGCAGCTTCGCGGAGATGGACTCTTTTTTTTGAGCGTTTGCTGCGGGAGCACTGGACACTCGGTGGGATCATGGAGCGCCTGCGGGAGGTGAGAACCCGCAATGATCAACGCAACCAGGTAGTCGGATGCAAGGCCCACCTCCAGCCCCCTCTCCACCCTTCTGGACCTCTTGGTGACGTCTGGAATCCGTCCCTTGAGGGGGGGGGCTAGGGTCGGCTGTGCGCGCTCATTTGCACAGCTGCTTCCGGAGCGGATCGCAGGGGCGACGTTTTGCCAGGCTGAGGTCAGGTCACCTCTGGTGCCCGCAATCCTGTTCCGCGGGGCCGAGGTTGGATCACCTCCGACAGCCCAGAGCAAGCCGTCGCCTAGGGTCGGCTGTGCGCGCTCTGTTGCACAGCTGCTTCTGGAGCGGATCGCAGGGACGACGTTACGCCAGGTGGAGGTCAGGTCACCTCCGGTGCCCGCAATCCTGTTCCGCGGGGCCGTGGTTGGATCACCTCCGAGAGCAAGCCGTCGCCCGCCGAGGCTCCACCCTCACCTTCTAATGAGAGCAAGCCCTTGCCCGCGGAGGCTCCTCCTCCATCTCTGACAGCCAAGATTCAGCTGCCACACTGACCCTTCGCCGGTCCTCCCTCCACTCACCTTGGAGATCATGGACTCATGGAACGTCTGGCATCCGTTCCGTGAGGGGGACATACTGTCATGTTTCGCAGGACAGGAGCGAGTGTTTCCTGTCCTGCGCCCTTATTTTGGCGAGGTGTACTTCCGGTGTGGTGGAAGTTACAGCCGCGTCATGCTTGGTGTCCGCACAGCTGCGGGCAATCTGTATTAGCTGCGGTTAAAAGGCCAGCGCCAGCGTTTGTGCGGCGCTGGTTCATTGTTTATGTCCTGGTTGATGAACCTCGTTGCTCTGCCAGTGCTGTCACCTAGACTTACCATATCTGTTACTTTTGAATTGTTTTTCCTTTGTCACTTTTAGTTTTGTTCCTGTTGCCTTGTGCAATAAATTATTTTTATTTCTGCACCTTGCCGCCTCGTCTCTGCATACCAGGGGTCAAGTCTCCGACAGCAGCAACCCCCGCCGTGACAGTACGTTAGCGGTTGTGCAATCTCATTTATAACCCTTTTTATCGTTTCCATTTCTATTCTGTTGCAATCGGTTGATGTTTTCGCTTTGAATTTATTAGCAATGTCAATGATTTCCTTTTGTGTAACGTTAGTGAGGAACATGGAACTATCAATATCAGCATCGGCTTCATGTATGGAAATCAATATCAATATCAGCATCAGCTTCATATATGGAAGGCACTATCAATATTAATATCAGCTTCCTGTATCGTCACTGTCATATCAGTATCAGCTTCTTGTGTGGAGTTACTATTAATATCAGCTTCCTGTATCGTCACTATCAACATCAGTATCAGCTGCCTGTATGGATGTCACTATCAATGAGTATCAATATCAGCATCCTAGTGTAAGTCAGTAAAAGTGCCGATGTCAGCATCCTAGTGTAAGTCCATATCAGTGCCGATGTCAGCATCCTAGTGTAAGTCGATATCAATGCCGATATCAGCATTCTAGGGTAAGTCAGTATAAGTGATGATATCAACATCCCAGTGTACCGTATTTTCACGACCATAAGGAGCACTTAAAAGTCTTAAATTTCGTCCAAAATGGGCGGGGCACCTTATAATGTTGTGCGCCGTATGTGTGTACCGAGTTCCAAAATCTGTAAGTGTTGCTGTGTGACTTTGATGAGCGCTCCACTCGGCTGACTGGGAGCGTCTCCTGCCGACACGCTGCTTGTAAAGAGGAAAGGAAAGGTGGACATGACTGAGGACGCTATAAGTATATTTTATGAAACAGCGCCATCTATCCATCCGGGCAAGGACTACCGTGGCGCAGCAACATCCAGCAGATTACAAGGAAAGCTGGCCATCTTCCGCTTCTACTGCAGTAAAAACATTGCAGACAAACACATTCAGCCCAACTCACTGTAGCACACTGTAGAGAAGACCAGCACGGGGCACCAGAAGTCGGCTTTTACTGTTGTGCTTGGTTGCCATGGTAATGGACAGAAACTGCAACCTGTGGTGATTTTTAAGAGGAAGACGCTGCCTAAAGAAACGTTTCCAGCCGGACCAATCAAAGGGGCTGGAAGGACGAGGAGAAAATGGCTGAGTGGCTGAGTGACGTGTATGGAAAGAGACCGGATGTTTTTTTCCCACGCGTCACCGTCCCCGTGTATCTGACTCCATGCCCATCTCACAGCCGCTGTGAAAAACCAAGTGCAGCAAATGAACTCGGAGCTTGCCATCATTCCGGGAGGCTTGATGAAGGAACTCCAATCGCTGGACATCAGTGTAAACACGGCGATTAAAGTGAAGTTGCAAGCTGCGTGGGAGCGATGGATGACAGATGGCGAACACAGCTTCATTAAGACTGGGAGGCAGCGCCGTGCGAGTTCCGCCACAATTTTGTGAATGTATTGTGGATGCTTGGGCTAACGTGTCTGATGCAATGTTGTGGGAGCTTTCACAAAAGCCAGCATCATTTCTGAGGCGCCACACGGCAACGACACTGACTGACAATAACGACAGGGAACCTCGCGTGTTTGATGGAGAACTTGCCCCGCTGTTCATTTGGGATACAAAAGATAGACTTTGATGGATGTGTGGATGAGGATTGATCAAAAATAACGTGAGTACATTGTTAAATACTTCAATAAAATACAACTCAACTCAGTTTTGCTTCCATTGCTTTTTTAGAAAACAAACAATAGCATGCACGTTAGCGTATTGTAGCGTCGCTCGGAGCACTTCCTGTTCCCCAGCGTGCTTTGCGGTAGTGTTTTGGTGCAAATGTTCTTGAAGTTACATGTTTGAGCTACATAGTTGTTAGTTATTGTTCTGCAAAAGTAGCGGTAGTGTCTTGTCTGTTTTTACGTTGCTGTGTGATGTTTGTAGTTGTTGTGTTGAGTGAAATTTGCGGATGACACTACAGTCATCGGACTGATCACTGGTGGTGTTGAAACATCATACAGAAGAGAGGTGGCGGACCTCATAGCTTGGTGTCGTGATAACAATCCCCTTCTCAATACAGAGAAGACCAAAGAGATGATCATTGACCCAAGAACAAGGGAAAAGGAGCCGCATAGACCCTTGTTTATTGATGAGACTGAGACTGAGGTGGAGAGGGTGAAAACCTTCAAGTTTCTTGGCACACACATCAGCGAGGACCTCACCTGGTCTCACAGCACCCAACAAATTATGAAGAAGTCCCAAAGGAAACTGTCCACCACAATCCTGAGTTGCTTCTACAGATGCACTATGGAAAGTGTCCTTACCGCCTCCATCACAGTTTGGTACGGTAACTGTACAACACGTGATAGGAAGGCACTCCAGCGGGTCATCAAGACCTCACAGAACATTGGGCCTCATTCACGAAACGTTCTTACGCACAAATGTGTTCTTAAAGCCTTCTTACGAAGATTTTTGGCATTCACGAAACGTGTTCTTAACTCACAGTTCTCACAGATATAAGAACAAATTCTACGAATGCTCAGGAGGACTCTTACGCACAAGCAAAGCTTGCACCTTCAATGCGCAATTGCCCTCATGATGGATTTTGCAACCTGATCCCAAAAAATGTAGTGCAAATAAAATATCCCAACAATTATTTATCATCAAAACAACTCAAATATATTCCGTCGATAAATATATATTCAAATCCCAATTCATCAAAAAAAAAAAAGTACCTGGCTGGACGTGCGCTGCGCAGAGAGAGAATGTATAGGGACCATTAGATTTATTTGCTGAAAGCGACGAATATTTGATGTCCCGCTTCAGGCTTCAGGCTTCCCTCTCTGTTCTTGCAGGTGTGCAGGATCATCAGAATAACATCGCAATGAAACGTGGTGTGCCTATTGCGCACGTAGCACCCCCAGATAACGACACGCGCCCCCAGCCACGTCTTGAGCCAGAGCACGGGGCTGCTGTATTAATTAGGCAGCGTCTAATCAAATATAACCACAGAAAAAATAAATTGTCACACACAATTTATGTATTTTGACTTTATTTTTCCATCATGATTTTGTAAATATTTTCTAGAGTTTCCGAAATGGTTTGGTTTCTGATTGATGGCCCACCTCCCGCTTCCTCCTGATCCCTCTGGTGCAGTCTAATCTTTTTTTTTTTTAGTCTATTTTAAGTCAAAACACTTCTTTTTAACCTCTGCGGTGGCGCGTTTCTCCGTGGAAACGGCATTTATGTTTCTGCAATGGTGCTCCATGCCGACTCTTTTTGGATGGCCTGATGACTGGTGGATACACTTGAAAATAAGGTGGTCTTGTGTTCGGTCACTCCTTGTAAAAGCACCTCTATTTCAGTAGAATTGAAGTTTTTCTTTCGTTTGTTGTACAGCTGCTCCTCAGTCTTGCCCTTGCGCGTTGCCATCTCCGCCTCCAGCTGCCTGTTGCGCACGGCACATTTTTTACCTTATATAGGAAATAATAGACGGTGACCTATGCAAATTAGGCCTTACATGCACGGGCATCGCAGTTGGCATTCATCAACCTAAGAACACCGGGGCGAACGATTATCCCTACTTAAGAACGTGTTGTGAATGTGGCGCAGTTTCCAACCCACGCCTTCTTAAGTACACTTCTTAAGAAGACTTTTAAGAAGATGTTCGTGAATGAGGCCCATCGTTGGGGCAGCCCTCCCCTCACTGCAAGACATTTATAAAACTAGAGTCCTACGAAGAACACACAACCTCATCAAAGACAGCACATATCCACACACTCATTCTTCACACTCCTACCGTCAGGCAGACGCTACAGGAGTTTGAAGTCCAGGACCACAAGGCTGGCAAACAGCTTTTACCCACAGGCCATCAGGCTTCTCAACGAAGCACTCACACACGCCGCACGCAACACACGCACACACTCATAGCACTTTATTTATTTATTTATTTATTTATTTGTATTAATAATCTGTATTAATTTCTCTTCTGTTGTTGTTGCTTAATGTATTGGTATTTATGTTTCTTATGTTCTTATTCTTTTTCTTGTGTTTTCTTTCTTTTCTTGGGAGAATGAACAGAATAAGAATTTCATTGCATAGCAGAACTACCAGTTTTACTATGCATATGACAATAAAACTCTTTAATCTTGAATCTTGATGACCATCCTGATTTCAAGTGGCTTTGATAAACTCAATGAGAGTTTTGCTCTTAATCTGTCTAAAGAAATAAAGCACTGTTGCTTCCTCACTGACTTCTGAGCGATACGGTATGTTTTAGCGTGCATGCATGCTATGTATGTTTGACCATACCTGCCCCCGATAATACAGTGCGCCTTCTGTAAGTGTTAAATACAAAAATAGCACCTGGAACTGAGACTGCGCCTTTTAATACAGTGCGCCTTATGGCCTAGTGTAAGTCAGTATCAGCCATGATGTCAGCTTCCTAGTGTAAGTCAGTATCAGTCACGATATCAGCATCCTAGTGTAAGTCAGTATCAGCCACGATATCAGCATCCTAGTGTAAGTATCAGTCACGATATCAGCATCCTAGTGTAAGTCAGTATCAATGTCGATATCAGCATCCGAGTGTAAGTCAGTATCAATGCCAATATCAGCATCCTAGTGTAAGCGAGTATCAACAGCGATGTTAGCATCCTCGTGTAAGTCAGTATCATTGATGATATCAGCATCCAAATGTAGGCCAGTATCAATGCCGAAGTCAGCATCCGAGTGTAAGTCAGTATCAGTCACGATATCAGCATTCTAGTGTAAGTCAGTATCAATGCTGATATCAGTGTCCTAGTGTAAGTATCAGTCACGATATCAGCATCCTAGTGTAAGGCAGTATCAGCCACAATGTCAGCATCCTAGTGTAAGTCAGCATGAGTGATGATATCAGCATCCTGTGTGTGTGTGTTTACATAAGAAGTGAAGTCGGATTAGTGCAGAGTCATTAAAGATCATTAAAGGTTCCAGGGAGGATTAATGACTGTTTCAAGGCTAAGCCATGTTTGGTAGCGCACCCTATGGTGTGTAGCATCCATGTCATGCATAAAGCGCCATTTTTGACACACCTGTGCTTGACCACCTGCTGATTGCCTAAACATCCAGTGGCTGTTTCCTGTGGGAGAAATTTTAAGTCAGTCAGGCTCTTGGGGGTCAATACTGGGTTTTAATAACAGCACCACCATGTGGTGTCTTTGCAGGGGTGCATATTTGGACACATTGTCATGCTATGTGTGTGCAGTGACTTACACAACAGGCTCTCCTCCTTTCTTTCACCTGACTCTTATTAGCAAAATCCCATGCTGATCATCTTCTAAATTCCCTCTTTATTCAGATCTGCACCGCATGTCCCTTTCCTCTCCAAATGAGTTCAGTGTTTTGGCAACTAAACAGCAAACAGCTTCCTTGGCGAAGGTCATTAAGGTTGTGTGATCTCCTGCAGGGCAATCAAGAGCCAACATGATTCCACTGAAACAGCCCCGGAACATGAAGGCATCCAACGACACCCTGGCTTCCATTGACCTGGAAGGCCTCGCAGACCAGCCCCTCCCTAAATGCACACCCCCACCACTGCCGAAAAAGGCGGTCCCCCGCTCCAGCACAGAGCCCAGCCTGGGTGGCAAGGATCCCCTCCAGGGCGCCTTTAGACCTCGTCCGGAGGCCAAACCCGGCGGCACCAACCTGAGTGTCGCCAATCCGCTGTACGATTTGGACACCACCTGGGAGACGGCCAGTCAAAGCTCCTCGCTTGGCTCCGAGCCTCACTGGCCTCGCGGCCAGGAGAGCGCCGACTCCCTGGAGCATCCGTCAGTCTCCATGGCCAAGGCTCGCCCTGCTACAAGCATGTCCTCATTGGTCACACCACCTGCGGCTGCCACCAGGGAGAGGAAAGTGTACCCAAGCACCGAGTCTCTCACCGGGAAGAGTCGCAAAGCAGGTCAAGATGCTACCGCTACCAAGCACCAGAGGTCTGCGTTGTACCGGGGCTTGGACAGCTGGGACGAGGTGGTGGGCAGGATCAGGTGCCTTCACACGGACACCCTGAGGAAGCTGGCATCAAAGTGCGAAGATCGCTTCATGGCTGGCCAAAAGGACCACTTGAGGTTCGGGACTGACAGCTGGTCCCACTTCAGGCTGACGACAGGGAGACCCTGCTGCGAGGCTGGAGACGCCGTGTACTACACTGCCTCGTATGCCAAGGACCCGCTGGTCAGCTACGCCATCAAGGTCAGATGTCTGCCTCCAAATATTTCCAGTGTGACCAATACATGCAGATACTTTAGCTTTTTCGTTGTTGATGTAGCGGTTCACATAGCTGGGTGGGCTTCAGCTTCACACTCTAGAACAATGTATTTCTAATCCATTACATTTCAGACAAATCTTAATCTAATCTGCAGTTTGTCTCTCTAGATCTGCCGGAGCAAAGTCAAGGAGACGCAGCAGCAGTTCTTCCACAGTCTGGCCGTAAGGCAGAGCCTGGCCCTGCACTTCAACATCCAGCAGGACTGTGGACACTTTCTGGCTGATGTCCCCAGCCGGCTGCTGCCCTGGGATGAGGAGGAGGCAGAGGAGGAAGAGGAGGAGGTAGAGGATGAGAAGGAAGATGGGGAAGTTCAAACAGAGTCTCCAAATGGTGAATCAGGCGAAAGTTCAACCGGCGTTGCCATGAGCGGCGCCGGCCGCTTGAGGAGCAGAGTGGTGGTCATCACGCGTGAGGTGCCGTTCCAGACGGTGGCCGACTTTGTCCACCAAGGCGTGTCCCAGCACACCCAAAACCCCGAGCTGTACGAGCGGCAGGTGTGTCTCCTGCTGCTCCAGCTGTGCTCTGGTCTGGAGCAAATGAAGCCTTATCATGTGACCCACTGCGACCTGCGCTTGGAGAACCTGCTGCTGGTCCGCTGCCAGCCCAGCCCTGATACCCTGGAGCCCAACAACAACAACAACAATGGCAGAAACTCCACCAGCACCACTCATGTTACCAGCCCAGCCCGCCTCATCATCAGCAACTTTTCGCGAGCCAAGCAGAAGAGCGCTCTCATGACCGCCGACCCCGGGGCCCTCAGGGACCACTCTCGGCTGGCTCCCGAGATCATCACAGCCACCCAGTTCCGCAAGTGTGACGAGTTCCAGACGGGGATTCTCATCTACGAGATGCTACACCAGCAGAACCCCTTTGAGGATACACCAGAGCTGAAGGAACGAGAGTACACCTGGGCGGACCTGCCTCCCTTACCAGTGCGATCGCTGTACTCGCGGGGCCTGCAGCAGTTGGCCCGCTTACTGCTCACTGTCAACCCCTCTGAGAGGATCCGTATGTCGGACGCACGGGCCAGCCTGCAGTGTCTGCTCTGGGGGCCCCGGGAGGACTTGTTCTTGGCTCTGGGTTGTGGGAGCTCGGGCCCTGTGACAACAGCCACCCTCCAGAACTGGCTGGACCTGAAGCGCACGCTGATGATGATCAAGTTCGCTGAGCGCTCGATAGACTCGGCATGTGGTGTGAGCTTGGAGGACTGGCTCTGTTGCCAGTACTTGGCTTTTGCCACCACTGAGAGCCTGAGCCGGGTGGTGCACATCCTGCAGCAACAGAACCAGAACCAGAACCTGACCCCTCCAGTGCACACCTTTCACAGGACTCAGTCGCAGCCGCTCTGAGTTCTTTGGTCTTGTGTGGTCTGTCCTGTGTGCTGTCCCCGTGCACATGATAACATTAGCATCCTTATTTAGCCGAGTTAGCAGACGCTTCGAAAAAAAGCTGCAGAAGTATTTTGACAGCGCCGCAACCCAGTTGTACACAAGAGCGGCAGGTGGTGCTAGCTACAGTACACCATCCTAGATTAATGTCTATTTATTTAGTTTCTATATGCATGTAATTCATGTACATTTTCACACATGTTTTAATAGCTCTAAATAGTGTCTGCTAGATTGAAAGGAAAGGCTATTCCCGTAGTATCGTTTTCATGCAAATATTTGGTTTTCCACATGCAACAAATGCAGAGAGAATGTTGGAAATGAAGGGAAAAAATATCAAACTTTTTGCTTTTGTCCTCAGAGGACCAAACTCAATTTAGGGAAAAATTCTAAATCCAAATGCCAAATATTGTACCGAGCCCAATACGGCGTCTTTGAAAGACCCCACTAGCGCCTGTTAGCGGCAGCTGGGTTTGCCGCCTTTTTTTACACTTGAGCCAAAGACCCACAGAGACACCGCATCTTAGGCAAAAGCACCATCATCACACACATACAGTATCATGTTTTATCATAGAAATATCAGCAGCAAGTATCAAAGACATCTTCCTCATCTGCTTGTTTGCATCCAGTCATGCCGGTCACACGCGACCAAACGCACCCGACTTCCTCTTCACCCAACCTAACCAACGTGACACGTGACATGTGACACGTACGTACGCAGCCCAAAAGCTCAACAACATCCTCACTACTTCTTCTTTCTCTATACGTACACTTTTACCATTTACACATACACCTTTTACCATTTCTACATACAGTATACTCTATGTATACCTTTACCATTTCTACCTATACTCTATGTATACTTTTACCATTTCTACCTTTACTCTACGTATACTTTCTGCATTTCTACCTTTACTCTACGTATACTTTTACCATTTCTACCTTTACTCTACGTATACTTTTACCATTTCTGCCTATACTCTACGTATACTTTTACCATTTCTACCAATACTTTTACCGTTTCTATGGCTGTGGACGAGCACAACTGAAACCACCGCTAACCTTTTCCCTCTTGTTTTGGGAAGGTTGGGACGGTGTGGCCGCTTTTCCTCCACGGAGTGCTGAGGCGTTGTCATGTGACTGTCGCGGAGGTTACTGAGAGCAAAGAATGAATTTATTGAAATGATAAACATGACGTCAGCCACTTCAGTCTCGCGGGCTAAACCACTTGCTCACATTTTCTCACACATTCTTATTTCTTCATTATTTCATGTACTATTTCAAGTACTTCATTATGTAATGTATAGGTCATTATTTGAAGTACTTGATGCCGAGGCATTGAAGCCGTAGTGAAAACGTGTCAGTACTTGGATGGATGTGATGATCCATAAAGGGAATGTGTTGCTGCAGCTGATACCAGTGAAACTAACAAGATGAGGATTTGATACCAAAGAATGTGTGGAGAGCACTGGCGGCTGAACTTGTGTCTGCACATTGAAAAAACTTCCACTGTATACTATGTACTGTATATACTGTACACATCATGTGTTGGAATGCACACCTTGGATCTTTGGTAAAAACTTGAGTGGGCGTGGAAAGAATGTTTGGAAGAGGAAACACAAGTAAACAGAATTATCAACACAAATCATTTTCTCATGTAAAAAACATGAAAGCACAATAAATGATTTTTAAACTTAACTTTAAAAATATGATGACCTCCAACTTGTAAGATTTCATTTAGGGAAAATAAATCCGTTCAGATGGAAAATGGAAACATATCCAAAACATGATCATTATCATTCTTTTAAAAAGCTTTGAAATCATTTTTATAATGTCATGTTTTTAACAAGAGAAAATTGTGCTTATTTGTACTTGTACTTGTACAGCGCAGTACTGCAAGTGTTTATACTAACTGACTTGACTGCATTATGTGAGGGTTTTGTACACGGTAGAGTATTAAATACACGAGCATGATGATGATGAAGATGATCACCACTGAACACAAAAGCAACCACCGTGAAAAAGAATAAATATATCTTTTTTGTAATCTTCTGTCTTTTTATGCAACTGCTTGAATAAGCAAGAGTATTAGAGCCGCATTGAAAAAAAAATATGAGTTCCAGTCTTAATATTACCTTTGCCCAATGCCAAAGGTCACATAAGTCCCTCCTTTTCACAGATGTCTCAGGCAATGCCTGTTTCCATGGAGTATTAAAATTATCTGGAGATTTCGAGAATAATGTCATAATATCACGAGTATAAAGTCGTAAGTTTACAAGGAGAGAAAACTCGTAATATTTTGGGAATAAAGTCGTCAATTTACGAGAAAAAATGGTAACCTTATGTTAAGGCATTGGATGAAAAGGGGATTAGCCTTGGCATGTGGAGGGGGCGGGGTCACTGAACTCTATAACTGGAATGGCCCGGTGTTGTGCCGAGTTTGGCATCCATGCCGAGATCTGCATGCAGGTCGCGGGAGCGCGCACGCTCAGCTGAAAACTCAACCGTGTGACGCCGTGTTAGTCTTAAGGCACAGTACTTCATGATAATGAAGCGATGGTACGTTTTGTCAGCTTTATGGGTAACTATACAGCACCCAAAGCACGAATTTCTTGACTTTATATTTGTTAGATATGTGGAAGCATTTGATTCAAGCATATCTAGAAACGCGGTGGGAGGAGCAGGTTAGACATTCACAATGTAACTGTGGCACTTTGTTACACAGTTGTCCCTCGATTTATTTGTTTCTGTATAACAAATGACAAATTACCAAGCTCATTCATTTATAGAAAAGAGGGGCATGCATGCAGTATTCGGTAGGGAGGATTTTGGAGCTGCCGAAAATTGCATGCACCCCTGGTTGGTCAAATACGACTCCTAAATGTGTGTAATTCACACGATGTGCTTCAAAGACACCCATCTCTCACATGGACTGCATCATTTCATCTAAAAATGTCCCAAACAAGAAGTAGAGGGTGCATGCAATTCTCGGCAGGACGGATTTTGGAGCTGCCGAAAATTGCATGCACCCCTCGTTGGTCAAATACGACTCCTAAATGTGTGTAATTCACACAATGTGCTTCAAAGACACCCACCTCTCACGTAGTTGGCATCATTTCATCTAAAAATGTCCCAAACAAGAAGTAGAGGGTGCATGCAATTCTCGGCAGGACGGATTTTGAACCTGCCGAAAATTGCATGCACCCCTCGTTGGTCAAATACGACTCCTAAATGTGTGTAATTCACACGATGTGTTTCAAAGACACCCACCACCAATTCCGACATAATTTATTTAAAGTGCAGACAAGTAAAAGCATGCATAATGACATGTTACTCATATAAAAATACAGTCTGTATACATATACATATATTTAAATAACATGATTATTTGTAATTCCTGTGTTATTTTTGCATTTTGTTGTAATTTTAAAGGTGTCTAAACCCTGTTTTATTGGTTGGTGTGGCATGTTGTGGCATGTTGCATTTTGGTGTTGGTCTGGAGAGGTTGAATTCGTGATGTGCGATACTACTGATTTCATCTCCGATTCGATACTAAGTAAAATTCAAGCTGGTATTGGCTATACCAATACCATACCAATATTTTGTGCAAATACACTTAGTGTTTCTGATAATTTTAACAAAGTACAGTATTTCAAATCACACTGCATGATAATCCCACTGCATAAATAATACAAGACATCAGAATGATTTTGACGTCGGTAATTCACAATCATCACAATTCCATTAATGATCAGGCATAGTTTCAACAGGCTGAGAGAGACTGACTGAGCAGTGTTGTTTTTACGCATTCCACACTTACCCTGGAAGAAAAAGAACAATTAGCTCCCACCAATTACCGATCATTTCAGCAACATCTCAATCATTACCTTACCTTCCATTGTGTTCATGATAATGATATACATTACCAGTAAATCTGACTTAAGGATCAAAATTATTGATATTTTGGTTTAGAATCGATTTTACAACATAAACATTTGGTATCGGAAGTAGCGATATTTCCGTATCGATTCCTACATCACTTACTAGCAAGTGCTTTACAGTAGCTGCGGTAGTTTTTGTAATTATCGATTAGTTAACATGGACCCTGCATTGTACGAAACTTTGTTGTTGTACAAAACACAAGGAAAGTACACAAGGAAAGTGATTTTCAGATGGATCCAATGCAATACAAGATAATTGTGGGGATTTTCAATGAACATCATCATTGGATGTTAACGGTAAACCTTTGACTGTCACTTTGAAAAGCTGTAAAACAGTCCTTAATTGGTGATGATATGAAGTTTATGATTACAGTTTAGGAAACATAAAAAAAAAATTAATCTGTTTTCATTGTCTCACTCAGTTGTAGTAGTGGAGAAGTTGTAAAATGAATGTTACCTTCCAAAATGCAAAGGTTATTTATCCTCATGAAAAGCGGGCCGTGTTTGTGGATCCATTGGGAGAATCCCAGATGAAAATAAAAAGATGCCTGGAAACAACAAGGTAACAAGAAGTTAAAAAGCAGTTACAAACCTAAAACTGGTATAGACAAAGATTTATCATTTCTTCAAGGGCATTCATGCGGAAGAGGGATTGCAAGGTGTCAAGGTGGGCATGTAGCACCCTTCCCCATGGACTTCAGAGCGATGGCACATCATGCGGTGTCTTTGCTTTGAAAGTGAGTACTGTAGTGGTTTCTTCCAGCTAGACCTTCAATGTTGACGGAATCAATCCAGCTTATGCACACATCACACAGTATATTGGATACAATATTTAGAACCGATTTCAAGATGGTGTTAGTCCTGCACTTCTTCATTTACCGTAACTTGCCCCCCCCACTCCTCCCGCCCCTTTTTTTTTAGGAAAGTATGAAGTATCACTATTCATTGGGTCCATACCTAAAAACCTGTTTTCAGTTTGCTCAGTGTATACTAGAAGACCAGCCCTTGACCTTAGACATGAGCAAAGGTTGCGTCAACAACATGAGAGAAGAAATTGCCAGAACTCTTCTCCGTGAATCTGGTGTGTTTCCTTTTTGCCTTCTTTTGTTTGTGTTAATGTTCAGTATCAGCAGGATTGTTTGGAGATGTTTTTGGTCACCATTTTGTCAAATAACTGAAGGTTGTTTTGTGTGTGTGTTTTTTTAAGAGTCCCTCAAGAATATCTGCCATCATTGTGGGTCTGAGGGAATGGATGCCATGCTATGGGTAATGACATTACATTGAACATATCAGGACACATACTTAGCAAGCCAAGTTAGTAACTACTATAGATGTCACATTCTTTTTATACATGAAAGTAATGAATACATTTTAAAGTAGTTTTCTATTGTAGTGGTAGTAATGCCTACAGTAAAAGATAACGTATAGAAAGGATTTGAATAACACCTCCAATGTTTTTCATTTTCAGATTTGCTGTGACAACTGCAGCAGGTGGTTCCACCACACGTGCTTAAATAATCCTTCGCTGGATGACGAGTATCTCTGCCCTCTCTGCGTGTAGGATAAGGGGGAGAGAAGAGCAAGTGTTTGCTACAGTTGGGACTTACCGCATGGTGGCCTAGAGGTTAGCATGTTGGCCACAAAGTCAGGAGATTTGAATTTGAATCTGTGTGGAAAATGATGGATGGCGTTCTGATTGTTCTAACTTTGCCTGTGTTTACTTTTCACTGTGTTTTACTTTTGTTCCATCCGAGTTACATTTTTATTATTCATATATATTTATTTATTGTATATAGTTTGAAAAAATCACCACTAATAAGCACATTTCTGTTAAAATACTATTTATATATTTTGTAATAAAGTTTTCATATAAAACATTTTCCCCCTCCTATTTACTGTTTGGGACATTTTGAAAATATATGATCTTAAACCAAACAGAGTGGATTTTGGTCCTGCCAAATATTGCATCCGCCTTCCTTTTTGCTGTTTGGGACATTTTTAGATGAAATGACGCCAACTACGTGAGAGATGTGTGTCTTTGAAGCACATTGTGTGAATTACACACATTTAGGAGTCGTATTTGACCAACCAGGGGTGCATGCAATTTTCGGCAGCTCCAAAATCCGTCCTGCCGAGAATTGCATGCACCCCCTATTTCTTGTTTGGGACATTTTTAGAAGAAATGACGCCAACTACGTGAGAGGTGGGTGTCTTTGAAGCACATTGTGTGAATTACACACATTTAGGAGTCGTATTTGACCAACGAGGGGTGCATGCAATTTTCGGCAGCTCCAAAATCCGTCCTGCCGAGAATTGCATGCACCCTCTACTTCTTGTTTGGGACATTTTTAGATGAAATGATGCAGTCCATGTGAGAGATGGGTGTCTTTGAAGCACATCGTGTGAATTACACACATTTAGGAGTCGTATTTGACCAACCAGGGGTGCATGCAATTTTCGGCAGCTCCAAAATCCGTCCTGCCGAGAATTGCATGCACCCCCTATTTCTTGTTTGGGACATTTTTAGATGAAATGACGCCAACTACGTGAGAGGTGGGTGTCTTTGAAGCACATTGTGTGAATTACACACATTTAGGAGTCGTATTTGACCAACGAGGGGTGCATGCAATTTTCGGCAGCTCCAAAATCCGTCCTGCCGAGAATTGCATGCACCCTCTACTTCTTGTTTGGGACATTTTTAGATGAAATGATGCAGTCCATGTGAGAGGTGGGTGTCTTTGAAGCACATCGTGTGAATTACACACATTTAGGAGTCGTATTTGACCAACCAGGGGTGCATGCAATTTTCGGCAGCTCCAAAATCCTCCCTACCGAATACTGCATGCATGCCCCTCTTTTCTATAAATGAATGAGCTTGGTAATTTGTCATTTGTTATGCAGAAACAAATAAATCGAGGGACAACTGTGTAACAAAGTGCCACAGTTACATTGTGAATGTCTAACCTGCTCCTCCCACCGCGTTTCTAGATATGCTTGAATCAAATGCTTCCACATATCTAACAAATATAAAGCCAAGAAATTCGTGCTTTGGGTGCTGTATAGTTACCCATAAAGCTGACAAAACGTACCATCGCTTCGTTATCATGAAGTACTGTGCCTTTAAGAATAGCACGGTGTGGTTTTCAGCTGAGCGTGCGCGCTCCCGCGACCTGCATGCAGATCTCGGCATGGATGCCAAACTCGGCACAACACCGGATCACTTGCTGCGCTTTGGAGGCTTGAAGCCTTGTAATGCCATTAATTGCACAAATCGTGATACTCGTGAAAATCGCGAGAAGGGACTTACATTTCACAGGTAGGTAAATGCTTATAAATAATACAAATAGATCCTTTAAATCTGTAAGGTAAGCATCTTTTCATCTAAGTAGTTGTAAATGAGCCCTTATTCTCCTTTAGATTTCCACACTGCAATGCTCAACTTCTAAAGCAATGGGTAGTAAATATGCGGAGAGACAGGTGGATTCCTGCAGCAGATCGCAACTCTGTTCAAGTCATTTCACCGAGGAGAACTTCGACAAGACCGGTCAAGACTGTTAGATTAGGACAAAATGCAGTTCCAACAATATTTGCCTTTCCTGATCATCTTCTAGCATTTAACTTTGCTACTATGTAGATCCTTATCATAACAAATACCTTGTGAACACTGAAATTGACTTGTTATGCATTGTAATAAATTACAACATAATAAATGTAGTGAATGAAGATACATGTATGTGTATGCGTGTGTGCTTTTTTGGGTGAAGCAGGATGGCCGACCAATGGCTTCATGCGGTCAGCAGGGACGCCCCTTCCAGTAGTAGAGTTCAGTGGGCGGGGTTCGGAAGGCGGAAGTGAGAAGGGGTAGCCATGCCACCCTAAAAGCTGTTTCGCCACCTTAAGCAAGAGGACAGTTTCCTTCCTTCCTGAAGAGCTATGCTCTATTTTCCCTCTCACACACCACACCATATTAACACTTTATTCTCCAAAATTTGCGACTTTATACTTGTAATATTACGACTTTTTCTCGTCAATGTACGACTTCATTCTCGAAATCGCTGATATTTTTTTCACTGTGGCCTCGTACTTCAAGGACAGCATTTCACAAGTTTGGAAATATCCTTTTACTGTTTGAAAGTATACCGTATAGCAGTACACCAGCTTCGCCACGAGGTGGAGCCATTGCAAAGGCAAGCTTGGGGCTTTTTTGTTTCTTTTTTACTTTTTTAAAGATTTTGAAAAAAATAAATGTTCATTTTTAACGAGTTGATGAATTGTACGTTTGTTGTTTCTTGAAGTGTTTAGTCTTCCAACTGGATGCGTGCTTTCAGTGCTGCAGTGCAGACTTCCTGGAATCTTCTAGAAGGTTCATTAGTTGATTGGAAGCCGCTGCTTCATCAATGATCTCTTTCAAGCACGTCAGAGCAGACATGCAGGGAGGGTTGATAGGGAGGGGGCAACATGTTAAAGTTGTTTTAGAAATGGCCGCCAATAAATCACTGATTGATTCAAGAGAGTTTTATTGTCCTGTGCATAGTAAAACAGCAGTTATACTATGCAATGAAATTCTTATTCTGTTCATTCTCCCAAGAAAAGAAAGAAAACACAAGAAAGAATAAGAACATAAGAAACATAAAATACCAATAAATTAAGCAGCAACAACAACAGAAGAGACATTAATACAAATAAATATACAAATAATTAAATAAATAAAAGTGCTATGAGTGTGTGTGTGTGTTGCGTGTGGCGTGTGTGAGTGCTTCGTTGAGAAGCCTGATGGCCTGTGGGTAAAAGCTGTTTGCCAGCCTTGTGGTCCTGGACTTCAAACTCCTGTAGCGTCTGCCTGACGGTAGGAGTGTGAATAATGAGTGTTGTGGATGTGTGCTGTCCTTGATGAGGTTGTGTGTTCTTCGTAGGACTCTAGTTTTATAAATGTCTTGCAGTGAGGGGAGGGCTGCCCCAACAATGTTCTGTGAGGTCTTGATCACCCGCTGGAGTGCCTTCCTATCACGTGTTGTACAGTTACCGTACCAAACTGTGATGGAGGCGGTAAGGACACTTTCCATAGTGCATCTGTAGAAGCAACTCAGGATTGTGGTGGACATGCCAAATTTCCTCAGTCTTCTCAGGAAGTACAGTCTCCTTTGGGACTTCTTCATAACTTGTTGGGTGTTGTGAGACCAGGTGAGGTCCTCGCTGATGTGTGTGCCAAGGAACTTAAAGGTTTTCACTCTCTCCACCTCAGTCTCATCAATAAACAGGGGTCTATGCGGCTCCTTTTCCCTTGTTCTTGGGTCGATGATCATCTCTTTAGTCTTCTCTGTATTAAGAAGGAGATTGTTATCACGACACCAAGCTATGAGGTCCGCCACCTCTCTTCTGTATGATGTTTCAACACCACCAGTGATCAGGCCGATGACTGTAGTGTCATCCGCAAATTTAATGATGCTGGTGTTGTTCTGGGAGGCCACACAATCGTAGGTGAAGAGCGTGTAGAGGAGCGGACTCAGCACACACCCCTGGGGGGTCCCAGTGCTCACAATTCTTAAGCTGGATGTGCGATTGTGGACTCTGACTGACTGGGGCCTGCCTGTTAGAAAGTTAAACACCCAGTTACAGAGGGAGGGAGACAGGCCAAGTGTGAGGAGCTTATCTGTGAGTTTGTGGGGGCTGACTGTATTAAAAGCAGAGCTATAGTCTATAAATAGCATTCTGACGTATGTGTCCTGGCCCTGTAGGTGAGAAAGGGCTGTGTGGATGGCAGTGTTGACTGCATCATCCGTGGACTGGTTCTGGCGATATGCAAACTGTAGAGGGTCCACAGTTGCCGGGATGCTCTTTTTGATGTGGGTCATGACTATCCTTTCAAAGCACTTCATTACAATAGGAGTGAGTGCTATAGGGCGATAGTCATTCAAGCAGGTCACGTTGCTCTTCTTGGGTACGGGCACTATGGTGGTGGACTTAAAGCAGGTCGGTACAGATGCTTGTGCAAGCGACAGGTTAAATATGTCAGCAAGCACATCAGCTAGCTCTGATGAGCAAACCCGAAGTGCACGTCCTGAGATGTTGTCTGGGCCTGCTGCTTTTCGTGAGTTTGTTTTGTTTAGAACCCTGCGCACATCAGCTGATGTCACCATGAGAGGTGAGTCCTGTGTGCTCCCCAAGTCCAGCCACCCTCTCTGCTCATCAGGAGTTTGGGTGTCAAAGCGGGCATAGAACTCATTCAGCTCATCTGGAAGTGTGGTTTGGCTGGACGTGGCTACGCTACTCCGCTGTCAATAGTCTGTGATGTGCTGGAGCCCCGCCCACATGCACAGAGGGTCTGAGGTGGAATAGTAGCCCTCCAGCTTCTGTCTGTACTGTCTTTTGGCCTCTCGTATGGACCTCCTCAGGTCATATCTGGCCTTTTTGTAGTCCTCAGCGGTGCCCATGACAAATGCAGTCGAACGAGCACGTAGCTTAGCCCTTACATCACAGTTCATCCACTGTTTTTGGTTCGGGTATTTTCTGTAATACTTGGTGGTGGTAACAGTCTCTATGCATGTGCTAATGTAGCCAGTAACAGCAGAAGCATATTCATCCAAATCAACAGTACAATCTTCCCTCCCCGCTGCAGTTTTAAACACATCCCAGTTTGTGCAGCCAAAGCAGTCCTGAAGTACTTGATCAGTTTCTTCATTCCACACTTTAACTGCTGTACTTACAGGGGGAGCTTGTTTAAGAAGTTGTTTGTACGTTGGATAAAGGAATATGGAGATGTGGTCGGCCTTTCCAAAGTGGGGTCTTGGAACAGCCTTCAAAGCACTTTTCATGTTGCTGTAGACTTGGTCCAGGATGTTATTTTCCCTTGTGGGAAAGCTCACATGCTGGTAATATTTGGGGAGGACAGTCCTGAGGTTGAAATCGCCAGATATAATGAATACAGCGTCTGGGTGTTTGGTCTCGTGTTTATCAATGATGTCGTGCAGGAGGCCTAGTGCGTTAGCGGTGTTAGCTCGTGGTGGGATGTAAACAGCAGTTAAATACACAGCGCTAAACTCACAAGGCAAATAAAAAGGTCTGCATTTCACCATCAGCAGCTCAATGTCCTGCGAGCAGTGCTTTTCCATCGTCTGTACGTCTGTGCACCACCGTTTGTTTACGTAAACACAGACGCCGCCACCTCTGTGTTTACCAGACGCTAAAGTCCGATCTCCCCGGTAAGCAGCAAATGTTTCCAACTGGATCGCCGAGTCCGGTATATCCTCCGTCAGCCAGGTTTCTGTGAAGGTGAGCACACAGCATTCCCTGATCTCACGATGAGCTGTAATCCCTGCTCTTAGTTCGTCCATCTTGTTTTCAAGAGAGCGGACGTTGGCTAGCAGCAGGCTTGGTAGCGGTGGCCTAGTCGCTCTAGCTTTTAGCCTAGCATGCAGGCCGGCCCGCTTACCTCGTTTACGCCTCGGATGCTTTGCTCGCCAGGTATTCAGCTCACCAGGCCCGCAGGCTGCTGCGTTCTCCCGGCGCAGAAGAAAGCCAAAGTCTGAGAGGCTAAATGAAAGTTCATGGTGAACCCTGCCGATGTTGAAAAGTGTCTCTCTGTTGTAATGTACTGCGTGAGTGTGTTGAATGTCCAAAATGAACAATAAAATAGCAAAAAATAGAAAAAAACGGGAGAGTGTCACAGAGACGTCTGCCACGGAGGGCGCCATCTTTGATCTTTATTTATTTATTTATTTGATTGAATCTTTATAGTCCAAATTGCTGAGTGTGCAAAATCAATCTAACTTGATTTTTGATGACCGTACAATGTGGCCGCATGCACGGGTCCGTACAGCATCAATAAATCACACAACAGCTTTTCATAAACTCACAAGACTGCAATCCTTCAAATAGCAGCCTTGCTCAACTGCAGAGAGTGCTACGCCTTTATATGTAGAAATGCATTTGAAAATATTTTTTAAAAATGACAAGATTGTCCTGCACTTCCTTACGCAAACCGATACCAACCCATACCGATATCGGCAGCAGCTGTCCACTCCAACTGTTGTGATTCACACATGACACACCTGGAAACTGCAATATGCTATATACACTATACAACTTACCGTACTTCACACTGATACTATTAGCATTACTTTGTCTTGTATTTGGATTCTTTCTTCAGTTCATTGATCGATTGATTGATTGACACCTGGCCTCTATTAGGGTGGAGGAGGCCACTATTTCAGGAAATACATGACTGCAGTAATAACACAAAACTAAAGCTTTTTAATCAAAATTTTTAGAAATAAATACATTTATTAAAATAAAATCAAAAGTAAAATCACAATTTGTAAAAAAATAAGTAAGTCTTATAAAATTACATTTAGTAAAGAAAAGGCAGAGTCAAACAAAACAATTGTAAAAAACCAAAAAACCCCAAAACATTCCAGCTCTTAGATACACCATGTGGTGCCCCTTGACACATCATCAGTGATGTAACAATCAGACCCCCTCCCCCAGGTGACCCAGCTGGGGTTGATGAGGCCCCAGCTTGTGTCCAGGTTGCGCAACCCTACATGCCACTCTTCTCCCCTCTTGATCCACAGCCACCTGGACTTCACTTCTGCTGCTTTGGTGGCCAATTTGATGGCCGTTTCCTGGCTGGCCTCTGTGATGCCCAGCGTCTTGTAGGCCCTGCAGAGGGATTGGCCCACAAATCCTCGGCATCCCGCTTTGATGGGTTGGCATCTTGCCCGCCAACCGTTGTTCGGACACTCCTCCACCAACACTGAGTACTTTGTCCTCTTTCTTTTATGGGCCTCCTCCATTCTGTCCACCAAGGCACCTTGTGCTCCAAAAGAATCACCTGCCTGAATGCTGCCGAAATGAGGACGATGTCTGGCCTCAGTGTTGTTTCAGTGACTGCTACTGGGAACTTCAGCTGCTTCCCCAGATCGACTTTCAGTTTCCAGTCGCGTGGCGTTGCAAACAGACCGGGGGAGGTGTTTTGGGCGGCTGCTGCCGGCTTCTCCCCAGCTCTGACAAAAGCGATGGTGTTATTTACCGGGCGAAGACTCTTGCTGTGGCTGATCCCACTGCAGGTAGCATCCGTTATGGCCTTCAGGACCTGGTCGTGTTGCCAGCGGTAGCGCCCTTTGCCCAGGGTTTTCGGACAGCTCAAAGGTTTCTCTACCTTGGCAGAGGGGACAGTTGTTTCGGCTTTCCCCCAGGTGAAGAGGTTAGTTGGGCTCAGCAGCACATCATAGACCACCTGGATCAAGAATTTCATTCTGTGGGGTTCCGGCTTCCACAGCTTGGTCCATGTGCCCTTGCGGTTTACAGCTTGCTCCCATCTTGTCCAGGCTCCCTGCTGATGCATTCCCACCATCTGGCTGGCCCGCTTCTCCGGTACTCCTGCTCGCACCTCCTTGAGGATCAGCGACCTCCTCTCTTTCCACTGTGCCTTGTCATTGTGAGATGTTCTCAACTCTTTGAGGCTGTTCAGGATCCACCTCCAGCCCGGGTAGAGTTGTCACTGTCAGGTTGTCCATGAAGGCTCGTATGAGTGGCTGTCCGACTCCGGCCTTGGTGAGTGGCCTCCTACACTGAACTCCCTGGGACTTCACCAGCATGTTCATGGCGAGTGCAAAGAGGATAACCGATATGGTCCATCCGGTGATGATCCCCTTTTCAAGCTTGTGCCATTCGAACGTCGTTGGTCCGGAGAAGACCTTTGAAGTTGGCACAGTGTCCAGGATGAATTTTCTGAACTTCTTTGGAATGTGGTGCTGGTTCAGTGTCTCTTCCACCAATTTGTGGGGTATGGATCCATAGGCGTTTGTCAGGTCCAGCCACAGCACAGCCAGGTCTCCCTTGCTTCCCTGATGAGCTGGGTGACTGCGCCGGTGTGTTCAAGCATCCAGAGACCTTTGGGATGCCTCCTTCCTGGACTGAGGTGTCAATGGAGGAGTTTTCCTGTCATTCGCCTGGCAACAAGGCTGAAGAAAATCCTCTCTTCAACACTCAGCAGTGAGATGGTTCGGAACTGATCGACGTTCTGAGACTTTTCCTCCTTTGGGATCCACAATCCCTCCGCTTGACTCCGCTGGTCTGCTACCTTGCCCCTCCTTCAGATCACCTTCAGGATTCTCCAGAGCCTGCGGAGTAGCCCGGGGCAGCCAGACTGTTCTGTTCCTGGTAGCCACTGGTGGTTCCGGTCAAACAAATTTATTTTAAAAAATCGAATAAAATTAGAATTTGTAAAAAAAAAAAAATTAATAAATACATCTAAGAAAATAAAATTTTATAAGAGGGCCTTGTAAAATTTAAATTCGCAAAAAATACATTTAAAAAATTCAAATTAAAAAAAAGTCAAATTTGCAAAAAAAGTAATAAACGTAAACTTTGTTTTAAGAAGACCAATAAAATTCAAATTTGAGGAAAACATTCAGTTTATTAAAAAAAATCTAATTATTCTAAGTCTAATAAAGTTACCATTGGGGAAAAAAAGTAATCCAATTTTGAATTTTTTTTTACAAATTCAAAATTGGATTACTTTTGGAGTACTTTTTTGGACACACATGTGGGGGATGGGCTGGACACATGGAGGACATATTGGACACTTGGGGGGGACATGTTGGACACTTGAGGGGGACATGTTGGACACATGGGGGACAGGTTGGACACTTGAGGGGGACGGGTTGGACACGTGGGGTGGACATGCTGGACATGTGGAGGACATTTTGGACATGTGGGGGACGGGTTGGACACTTGTGGGGGACATGTTGGACACGTGGGGGACGTGTAGTGTCTCAGTGAGGACATTTTCATTGCTTGACATGGAGAGACGCCAAGAAGAGCTCCTTTTGAGCGCACGCGCGGGTGTGCACGTGTGTGAGCAGGGAGGGAGGTGGGGGGGATGCCCAGCAGCGTCTTTCCTTGCGGACTTCCTTTCCTTGCAGTCTCGCTTTCCTTTCCTTTCCTTTCCTTGCAGACTTCCTTTCCTTTCCTTTCCTTTCCTTTCCTTTCCTTGCAGATTCCATCGAGCTGCGGCACAAGCAGGCTGCTCTTCATCTTCATCTTCATCTTCATCTTGTTCTTCTGCAGCCTCCAAGCGTCTCCTTTCTTCCTCCTCTTCGCCTCCTTCCTCCTTTTCGTGCATGGAGCGTGGCGCCTGAGGAGACGTGAAGGGAGAGCGGTGGAGTGTCTTCATCCACCCTCCTCATCCTCGGGTTGCAGTCCCGGTAAGAAAGGCGAACGTGCACGTCATGCAGCGTACTGCTTGTCTTTGTGTGCTGATGATGTCATCAGCTCTTGCGTTTGCTGAGACGCGATGCGACACTGAAAGGCTGATGTTTAGAAATGGTCCGTTCCAGGGTGAACATGTGGCCAAGGTACGTGCAGATACAACCACTTAGTGGCAGTGTGGATATGTGTCTTTAGCAACAATAGTATCGTAGCTGGCTACGTGGTCTACAAACACATCTAACCACCGCGATCCCCACTGTGGTCAGAAAACATTGACATTAGCAGCTGTGGCTGTAGGCAACATCCTGACATCTTTCATTTGACAAACTCTACAAGGCGTGTGACGAGCAGCCGGCCGTTTTATCTGGCTCTGCATGCACTGGAAAATGTTTGTGCTCAGCTGTTGGTGTGTTTGCTGGCTCGCTGTTTTTTCCAACATTGGTTGTGTTGCTGCTGTGTTGTACGTCACAGCACATTTCATTTATGGCATTTTCCTCTCCACTTTCTCATGCACTCCCAATCATTCTTCAAGTTGAAAAAAAAGGAACGCTTATCACCTGCTTCCTTTTTGTGCCTCACAAAGAGCACATTTACACACGTTAGCATCGCTTTCTAACATGAATTAGCTTGGATTTTCATTCCTGTGCGCCGCTTCTCATTCTATGGTTATCATCATGCTTATCTTTGCCAGTGTGCATGCGTGCGTGTGCATGCGTGTGTGTGTGCATGTGTCCACTTGGCTGTAAATCAACTTTCTCACGTTTCACTTCTTCCAGCAGTGCTAACATCTCACACATTGCTGAATGACACCTCACCACACACGCACCCACACGCATGCACACACACACACACACACACACACACATGCATACACACACACACACACACACACGCACATTGTTGCACGAGAATTGGACACTAACCAAGGTGATACCAGCCATGCCACCGCCGTTAGGCAAGGCATGTTTATTCTAGAGCAGTTTGTACACAAGGTAAGCATTTGACAGAAAAGAAGGGTAAAATCACTCCATAAAATTATTCCATAAAAACATAAAATCATTACATAAAGTTCCATAAAACGAAAATAATGAAAAGTGAAGAGTGCAGATGAAATAGTTAGCGTTGTGATATGCACGGTTGATAGAAGTGTTTCCAGCATGGATTTGAACGTTGCCAAAGTTGACGATTGTCGCACATCTTCTGGAAGACTGTTCCAGATTTTGGCAGCATAGAACTGAAACGCGGTCTCACCGTGTTTAGTCCTGACTCTGGGCTTCTCAGAGCTGGAGATGGTTGATGTGGCTCCAACATGTCAGAGATGTACTTTGGCCATCAAGACCATGAAAGGACATGTGCACCAACACAGCTGTTTTCAAGTCTATTCTCTGAGCGACAGCGACCTCAGTTTTGCTCTTTTGCTATTTTTGTTTTTTCCTGCCTTAGTTATTGTGCAGCGCCTTGTGTTCTTGTTTTATCCCCGTGGCTGTGCCCGGGGTCATGCTTTGGACTGTATATTGTATGCTCCACGACTAAGAGTATTAAACTCATAAAACTGCCACCGTTGTCTCTCTGCATTTTGGAATCCAATCACACGGCTGTAAGCCACCACGTGACACATACATGTGAATGGGACGCTGTCAGGGTAAGTTGTCCCCAACCACCAAAGAACTAACAAAATTACATAGAAAACAAGATTGGAGATTTTCTCGCGCGAGGAGAGAGCGTCCGTGCCACACTGCAACACTTTCTGGTGGGCCACTCTCCTCGCGCTTCTTTTATTGTCATAGGTGGGCGGTACCACAGCAATGGATGTGATGAGTTCAGTTACGTTATCAATCATGATCAGTTCAAGAAGTGGACTGACCGAGAAAACAGCTGTCTTCACACGCTGGTGGATTGTGCCCCATGACCTTGATATGGCCCATTTGCTCCCCAAGCCCATGCACGGGGGTCAATCATGGTCTTATCTCACAACCCAGGTGCAGGGGGGAGAGCACTTAGGTCAACTCAACTGCTTTTCCTCAGTCCACTTCACAACACTACTGAATAAAAAAAAAGTCACAGTGAATGTTTGATCAACTTCAGATAACATAAAGAGCATTCACATGCATTGGTAAGAAAATGCATAACAGACGCTGAGCGAGGTGATACCACCCAAACCACCATCATTACATGTGAATGGGACGCTGAGCGAGGTGATACCACCCAAACCACCATCATTACAAATGCTCCACTCTTTTCCGCTGCTTAGTCTTCTAGGAAGTGGTTCTGAATATTTCCGAAAGGTTCTGGATGTTTCTGAATGGTTTGAGGAGGTGGTTCTGGATGGTTATGAATGGTTCCAAATGGTGCTGGACAGTTTTTGAAATAGTTTCTGAATAGTTCTGGATTGTTTTAGAAATTGGTTCTGGATGCTTGTGGATGGTTCTGTATGCTTCTAGAAATTCATTTTGGATGGTTCTGGATGATTGTGGATGGTTCTGTATGCGTCTATAAATAGACTTTGGATGGTTGTTAATGGTTCTGGGTGGTTGCAGATGGTTCTAGATGGTTTCCAATAGTTCTGCATGACTGCTGATTGTTCTGGATGGTTCTGGACGGCTGCAGATATTTGCAGATGGTTCTGATGGTTCGCTACTGACATTTCCAGCATGTGCTAACAGTTTGGATGGACGAAGGTGTTTGCTTCTGGTGGGAGGAATAAAATTGTTGTCCCCATGCAGCGGGACATCCTCTTTAAGGCTTTAATGTGGGGATGGACATTTTCGGGACATTGTAGAGGGGTAAAGGTGTGCTTTTGAAAACATCCATGTTGGTGCGGACATGGTCCAAACCCACTTGAACTAATGTCCACCACTCTGATTGGCCGCATCAGGTCAGCTGACATGATTGGCGTAGTGGTATCATTGTTGCTCTTCTAGACTAAATATGGTGGTGGTAGCGTGCACGAGTGCTGCCAGCAACGGGGATGTTTATGGCAAACTCAATCTGGTTCTAACAAGGCATGAAAAGATGTCTAACAATGTCTAACACACACACACACACACACACACACACAGCATGTTTGCTTTGTGCTGTTGCAGCTGGGTAGGAATGCAGCTTGCCCACGCTGCCTCCTTTCTTTTTCACTACACACAAGCGCACACGCACGCACACATCACCATGCGCTGCCAGGCTGAAAGATAAAAGCAGGCCTGGATGAAAGCATTGTAAGGAGGCGGAGCTGGTTTAGCAGCCATCATTGGTCTGCACTGCGTCAGACCCCCCCCCCCCCCCCCCCCCCCCCCCCGCCCCATCATTACTGTAACACTGTGGTTTCATCTGCTGACATACAAAGAGGTTCCAGTGGGGGGGCTGGGGGTTCCTGATGGGGAGCTGTGAGTCACACTGCAAATGTGGTGGAGGGGGGTGTGTGGGGTGCATCAAACAAACAACAACAAACACCCTTTTACCTTAACATGTATCTAATATTTCCTGATGATATATACAGTATGTGATATACACTATGTGATATATACAGTACATACATACGACATGCTTATTTTCCATATATATGTGTATATATATATATATATATATGTGTGTGTGTGTGTATGTGTGTGTGTGTGTGTGTGTATATATATGTATATATATATATGTGTGTATATATGTGTGTGTGTTTGTGTGTGTGTATATATATATCACATCAGATCTAAACTGGGGAAAAATGATGTTGAATATGTTTCCTGATAATAAGTGGGTGATGTATTAGTAACAAAATGATGCCACATCATTTGATAGAAATGAAAATGATCACCCTATAGAGGGGGGAAATCAAAGACACCCCAAAAATGAAAGTGAAAAAATGATGCAGCACACTGGTCCATTTAGCTAAAATGTCATTGTAGCAACTCAAAATGATTCTCAGTAGTTTGTGTGGCCCCCACGTGCTTGTACGCATGCCTGACAACGTGGGGGCATGCTCCTAATGAGACTACGGATGGTGTCCTGGGGGATCTCCTCCCAGATCTGGACCAGGGCATCAATGAGCTCCTGGACGCATGGAGGAGATTCCAGGAGACAGGTAGTTACTCCAGGAGAGCTGGACAGGGCCGTAGAAGGTCCTTCAACCCTCAGCAGGATCGGTATCTGCTCCTTTGTGCAAGGAGGACCAGGATGAGCACAGCCAGAGCCCTACAAAATGACAATCATTTTGAGTTGCTACAATGACATTTTAGCATAATGGACCAGTGTGCTGCATCATTTTTTCACTTTCATTTTTGGGGTGTCTTTGATTTCCCCCCTCTATAGGGTGATCATTTTCATTTCTATCAAATGATGTGGCATCATTTTGTTACTAATACATCACCCACTTATTATCAGGAAACATATTCAACATCATTTTTCCCCAGTTTAGATCTGATGTGTTTTCCAAGTGTTCCTCTAATTTTTTTGAGCAATGTTAATGAAAGAAAATTATATAAATGAAAATAATTGTTTGCCTAATTATTCACCCCCTTTTTAATGTAATGGTCTAATTCAACAGAGGTCCATCAAATTGTTGCCAATAGTCTCACAATGAGTGAAATGAAGATGACCTGAGTGGTGTGGGTGTGTTTCAAGTGATTGAGTTGTAAAACACCTGTGTCTGAAGGGTCCAGAGATGGTTGATCAGTATTCCTGGCTACCATTACACCATGAAGACAGAAGAACACTCTTAGCAACTCAGGGAAAGGGTTATTGAGAAGTACAATTCAGGGGATGGTTACAAAAACATTTCCATGGCACTGAACATCCCTCGGAGTTCAGTGAAATCAATTGTCAAGAAATGGAAGGAATATGGCACTTGTGTGAATCTACCTAGATCAGGCCGCCCTCGTAAACTGAGTGACTAGTGAGGAGACTAGTGAGAGAAGCCACCAAGACCACTACAACTGCTCTGAAGGAGTTCCAAGCTTCAGCTGCTGAGATGGGAGAGACTGTGCATGTAGCAACTGCTGCCCGGGTTCTTCACCCATCAAAGCTTTATGGGAGAGTGGCAATGAGAAAGCCACTGCTGAAGAAAAGTCATATTAAAAGCACGTGGAAGACTCCATGGTGAAGTGGAAGAAGATTCTTTGGTCTGATGAGACCAAAATTGAGCTTTTTGGCCATCAGACAAGACGTCATGCTTGGCGGAAACCAAACACTGCACATCACCAAAAATACACCATCCCCACTGTGAAGCATGGTGGTGGCAGCATCATGCTGTGGGGATGTTTCTCAGCAACTGGACCTGGAAGGCTTGTAAAGATAGAGGGTAGAATGAATGCTGCAAAATACACTGAAATCCTGGGGGACAATCTTTTTCAGTCTGCAAGAGAACTACGTCTTGGGAGAAGATTTATTTTCCAGCAAGACAATGATCCAAAACATACTGCAAAAGCTACACAGGAATGGTTAAAAAGAACCAGGTAAATGTTCTGGAGTGGCCGAGTCAAAGCCCAGACCTCAATCCCATAGAGAATTTGTGGCTGGATTTGAAAAGGGCTGTTCATGCCCGATACCCGCACAACCTGACAGAGCTTGAGCAGTTTTGCAAAGAAGAATGGAGCAAAACTGCAGTGGGCAGATGTGCAATACTGATTGAGACCATCCACACAGACTCCCTGCTGTGATTGCATCTACTAAATACTGACTTGAAGGGGTGGATCATTATGTAAACTATTCTTTTCATTGATATCATTTTCTTTCATTAACATTACTTTCTAAAAATCTGTTTTCACTTTGACTTTAAAGAGTTTTTTTTCAATATTTTTTTGTTAAAAAAGCTAAAATTTATTGACCATGATTGATTTATGAAAGCAATAAAAGGGTAAACCATCAAAGGGGGTGAATACTTCTGATAGGCACTGTATATTTGATGACATGACGATATAATGATATTATGAGCGGAATGAGAAAGGATGCTTTGTTGGCGTTGCAGGCTGGCCGCTGCCATGTCCTCGCCTCCGAGTGGGGACATACCAGGCCACCGTCTGAGTGGTGAGTGGACACCAAGTGGAAATGATATTGAGGAATTTGACAGTATAAAAATATGTTTTGGTTATTTTCCATAACATTTGATGGCTTCCATTTCAAAGTAAAAGTAGATTTCATGTATGGAAAGAAGAGTTTGGATATTTCTTATGAGTCCTGTCAATTAGTTGGGCCTGAATGGCTGCCGCCCCCTGCTGGTACTGAAAGCATCCTTCTTGTTGGGCGGGGACCCTTTCAGTGGTGCAGAACCCGCCTGGCTGGGAGGTGGGCATCTACCTGGTGGGCTTCGCGGCTCTGCTGGCCATAGCCGGGCTGAACATCTGGAAGCTGTGGAAGTCTGGAACCTTCCCGGCGCCATCGCCCTTTCCCAACTTTGACTACAGATATCTCCAGGAAAAATATGGAACATCCTTCTCAGAAGTCCGACAAAAGGTAAACATGTCCTTTTTATTCATCTAACATATACAGTATATACATTTCATGATCCTTGGTGGAGGTAATAAAACTCTACACTTCATCTTCTCGTGTCCATCAAACGTTTCTTGTGAAGCGGGTGGCGGCCAGCAGCCACCGGCGGGCCTCCATCACGTCCAGCCGCAAGCCCAGCCTGGCCCTGGGTGACACCCCGGACGGCCTCAGGGATCTGGGTCACCTTGAGCTGATGGGCCGAGATCTGGACCCGAGCGGCGTGGTCCTGCTCAACCGCTCAGTCTCCACCGACTCGCTCAGCTCCATCTCGTCCGTCGCCAACAACTTCGGCCACGACTTCACCGTGGGCCAGCTGGAGGTGACGCTGGAGTTCGAGTCCTGCAGATTCTTGGGGCAGGGGGTGCTGCACGTCACCATGCACCAAGGCAAAGACCTCCTGGAGAAGGAAGAAGGAGACTTCCCAGGCTGCTTCATCAGGGTGTCCCTGGGGCCCGAGGAACTCAGTGTGGGCGTCACAAGGGTAAGACAGGACGTTCTGCTTCTTAGCGGGATGATTATCCATGTCCATGTGTTCGGTGAATCATCAGGGCACGTGTGTTGTTTGGCCTTGGTGGAGGTCTTCTGCTCCTTCTACTTTGCTGCAATCCTGGAAGCAGGTCATTGAAGACAGGACATGCTGACATCAGCATCCCTCAGTTGGCTCCACCCTCCTTCATTTTAGGACTTGAAGGCTTCTTGGTGTCTTTTGTCCGTCACTCTTTTCTAATCCAGACCCTCATTTCACACTCCTCTTTCTCTGAGCACCTGAATTAGCGTTCACGCACGCACGCACGCACGCACGCACGCACGCACGCACATGTGCATGCACGCACGCACGCACATGTGCATGCACACACGCACGCCCAAGCAAAGTCGGAGGCTGCAGAGACTCGACAATGCTGCAGGTCACTAATAATATCAGGGTTGGTGTCCCCTCTTCTTTATGAATATTGGCTTTTTGCAGTCGTGAGCTCAAATGCTATACTTGCATCCTCAGCCCCTCCCCTGCATGTTGCCTGGTAACCATCATCACTTTCCCCCCCACATCACACTTCAGCATCCGAGGGCGGCGTGTTAGCGGCACCAACTTGCTACTTTCTTCTTCCACGTATTCAATTCTTTTCCTACACTGTGACGTGCGTGGACACCATCTACTGTTTATGTGTACGGATGTTGGCTGGAATTTAGAAGCTTTCAAGGCGCTTTTAGTCAGCCCCACTATGTGTGTGTGTGTGTGTGTGTGTAGCTCTAATGCTAAATAGCTGTGTGTGTCTCCAATAAGCGCTGTTGTGCACTTTTGATATCTACACTGCAGCTCTGCAATAGTGTCATACTGTAGATGCCGTATGTCACACAAACTACAACATCGTAACATTATGGACGGGGTCAAGAGGACACAAACCTTAGCAACAATAGCATAGATATGTGATGCTAAAGTGCTAACATTACACTTTACTGTAATGCTAGCAACATTACACTTTACTGTAATGCTAGCAACACATGCCAACATCAAGCTTTACTGAAACGTTAGCAACACTAGCATAGCTATGTGATGCTATCATTACATTTTAGCATCATGCTAGCCTAGCTGAAGAATATGAATGAATATGATCAAACGTAGAGCTGCCACGTTTGTAGCTGACTGACGGATAGTTGTCAGAGGTTTATTTTAAGATGTGTAGGGTTAGGGTTAGGGTTAGGGTTAGGGTTGTTTACAAGCCAGCTGGGGCGGGTCAGAGGTGGTACCATGTCTATGAAGACAAAGGTTTTTCCTTCATGATGTTATGAAAAGAAGCAAGTTGAAAAGTAGAGAAAAGCAGTGAGATAATTGTTCCCATGTTTGGTGTGAGGGGACGTGTTACTGCGGGATGTGATGATGTAGTACTAATACCACATATTATAGGACATGTACTGTTAGGTACACACCGCGTGATGGCTTTCTGCTGCTTCTACAGGTGCAGACCAATGCCTTCACCGTCATCTTTGAGGAGCGCTTCTCGGTGGCAGTGGATGCGTGCGCCCTGGAGGACTGCAGCCTCAGATTCGCCGCCTTCGGCATCGACAACGACGAGAGGAACATCAGTGCGGGGGTGGCAGAACTCAAGCTGTCAGACCTGGACCTGACCATCAGACCCTTCAACGCCTGGCTCTACCTCCAGGATGTCAATAAAGTCAGACCCTCCACTAAGATCTCACCTTCTCCACGTGTAAGAACCCTAACCAGAACATCATCTGCAGGCTGTGGACGCCGTGGGGGAGATCCTCCTGTCGCTCAGCTACTTGCCTACGGCAGAGCGCCTCACGGTGGTGGTGGCCAAGTGCAAGAACCTGCAGTGGACCAACGACAAAAACACTGCAGGTACCCTGACCTTCCCTCCCAAACCTGAGATGTTGACATCACACATCAAACACACTAATAATACAGTAATACTAGTAATACAGTATACTGTAATACACACACTAATACAGTACTGTAATATACACACAAATTGACATGTGCATGTACTGTATGCGCGTGTTTCTCTGTATGACAGGAGGGTTCACTCTGTGCGTGTCTGTGAGCATCAGTCCCATAGAGGAATGACGGGAGAGAGTGAACCCTCGTCTCATTCAGCCTCTTTGTGGAGGCGGGGATACTAGTGAGTGCTAGCAGCATAGCTAACATGAACGAAGGCACAGAATTCAGGGTTTCTGAGGTGAATGTGGTAATATTTTGGATTTAAACACAATGAACAAGGTGAGCGCATGAACGCAGACGACCGACACAGACAGTTTTCTCAACTGGGGGAAAAAAAGCGATGGACGTGCCTCAGGCAGCTCTTACTGAGGCGTTTGGTCAGCAAAGCAAATATAATCAAAACAGCACAAAATGGTGCATGCTACATTCCAAAAGAAATGCGGTTATACGGCATAGATGGCGTCCATTTCAAAAACATATGTACCGCCGACATCTGTGTCAAGCTAATGTGGCTCACACAGGTACACAAGAGTCCCTCTGTAGATACTAATACAGTAGACGCCCCTACAACTTAAATAATCCGTTCCAAGAACCTTTATGTTAGGGATTTTATGTTATACGAAGCGTAAAATACATGTAAATAGCCTAATCCGTTCCAAGATCTTCCCAAACTCACACTTTTGGCACTTTAAAATATTCAAAGTCCACCAAATATGGTGGGAAAATATAAGAAAACGTTAGTATAAACATAGAGTAACATTCCAATATAAAATAAGGTAAATAAGGTATAATGGTCGATGGGGAACGGCTGTATAGTCTAGCAACATCACTTCATTTCATACCACCGTCATGCTTCTGGATCATTTCCTGCTTTGTTTCGATCGACAACTTTTCCCTTTTTTTCTTCTCACTTACACTTGGTTTAGGGCCCATGACTCCGGATCAGGTTGTGGTACTGTATGGTGTCTCGCTTCCTTCTGTGAGGTGATGTTTGGACATATATTAATGCTACAAGTAGTACAGGGATCATAGCCTATTTTTTCAACACATAATCCGATTTCATAGCATGGTGTTGGGTGGGCCGAATACTTATTCCTAGGTACACATCTTTCTAATGGAGCATTTTGAGCATTCAACTGCAGAGTAATCCTCTTTGGCTGGACAGCCACAAATGTTAGGCGTTTCTGCCACAATTTAGCGTCATACGTCCAACCATAAGGACTGGACCATTAAGAACTGGCTGCAAAGGCCGATCCCCAATTTGGGTGATACAGATTACAAGTAAGATACCATGGGTATCCTGCCCATTCACTTCCTTTGTGTCCTCCAATTGGAATTATTTCCAGATCAATGCTCAGCATACCTTAGCGTTCACAGAGTTATAGCACAGATATAGTTCATTTGTTCGTTGATTGGTGGTGGGGTTACATGGGTCTCTTAGAATTGAACCATGGGTTTTATCAGTCGGCAAGATGGGGCAGCTGGTTGCTGAACTCCTATTCTTTATTCTTAACTTTTTTGTTTCCCCATAGTTAACTTGGTCCCACAGCAACAGGCTTAGCCCTGCTAGGAGTAACAGGCCACCAGCCATAAGGGTAACTTTCAATTTCGGTTGCATTGTTCAGGTATCTACGAGGGCTTGTTTCACTACTTCTTCACTGGTTGGCAGGATTCACCAGAGTCCTAAGACTCTAACACCCCCTCTGTTTCAGTCTGCTGTTTTACCTCCTCAGTGGACCCCTGAACAATGACTACCTTACTATGACTTTGATGTACCCAAGTGTCTCTTTCAGCTATTTTTAATGCTGTGGGAGTGGTCAACAACACTTGGTATGGACCTTCCCACTTGGGTGAATACCAATGTTTCCTTTTTATGCTTTTTATCAACACGCAGTCTCCAGGCTTGATGGATGTCGAAGCAGTCTGTTGGTTGTCGTCTCCTTGTTCTAGTTGGATGTTTTTGAGTCTCTGTAGCAGTTGTCGCATGTAATCTGCCAAATTGGAATCTTTGTCAGTTTCCCACATGTTTTTGAACTGTGGTAGTCTGTAGGTTCTTCCAAACAACATTTCATATGGACTCAACCCATTTGTTGCAGTAATGTTTATGTGTAATTTCATAAAAGTCCAGACACTGTATCCATGGGCGTTTTGTTTCTGCCATACATTTCTTTAATCTGTTTTTAATAGTGCCGTTCATTCGCTCAACTAATCCTGAACTTTGAGGGTGGTACGCACAATGGTTCTTTAAGTCCATATGGAATGCTGTTCCTATCTTTTGCATCAGTTGGTTCACAAAGTGGCTTCCATTGTCAGAATAGATTGTTTCCGGGATCCCATATCTTGGTACGATATCCTTGCAAAGAGCTTTCGCTACTGTCAGTGCATCTGTGGTTTTGGTAGGAAATATTTTTACCCATTTGGTGAATGCATCTATACTGCTCAAAAAAATTAAAGTAACACTTGGAAAACACATCAGATCTAAACTGGGGGAAAAATGATCTTGAATATGTTTCCTGATAATAAGTGAGTGATGTATTAGTAACAAAATGATGCCACATCATTTGATAGAAATGAAAATGATCACCCTATAGAGGGGGGAAATCAAAGACACCCCAAAAATGAAAGGGAAAAAATGATGCAGCAGACTGGTCCATTTTGCTAAAATGTCATTGTAGCAACTCAAAATGATTCTCAGTAGTTTGTGTGGCCCCCACGTACGCATGCCTGACAACGTCGGGGCATGCTCCTAATGAGACTACAGATGGTGTCCTGGGGGATCTCCTCCCAGATCTGGACCAGGGCATCAATGAGCTCCTGGACAGTCTGAGGAGAAACCTGGCGGTGCCGGATGGACCTAAACATAATGTCCCAGATGTCTATTGGGTTTAGGTCAGGTGAACGTGGGGGCCAGTCAATGGTATCAATTCCTTCATCCTCCAGGAACTACCTGCATACACTAGCCACATGAGGTCGGGCATTGTCGTGGACCAGGAGGAACCCAGGTCCCACTGCACCAGCGTAGGTTCTGACAATGGGTCCAAGGATTTCATCCCGATACCTAATAGCAGTCAGGGTGCCATTATCTAACCTGTAGAGGTCTGTGCGTCCTTCCAGGGATATGCCTCCCCAGACCATCACTGACCCACCACCAAACCGGTCATGCTGAATGATGTTGCAGGCAGCATAACGTTCTCCACAGCATCTCCAGACCCTTTCACGTCTGTCGCATGTGCTCAGGTTGAACTTGCTCTCATCAGGGAAGAGCACAGCGCACCAGTGGTGTAGTTGCCAATTCTGGTGGTCTATGGCAAATGCCAATCGAGCTTTACGGTGCTGGGCAGTGAGCACAGGGCCCACTACAGGACGTCGGGCCCTCAGACCACCCTCATGGAGCCTGTTTCTGATTGTTTGGTCAGAAACATTCACACCAGTGGCCTGCTGGAGGTCATTTTGTAGGGCTCTGGCAGTGCTCATCCTGTTCCTCCTTGCACAAAGGAGCCGATACCAATCCTGCTGAGAGTTGAAGGACCTTCCACGGCCCTGTCCAGCTCTCCTGGAGTAACTACCTGTATCCTGGAATCTCCTCCATGCGTCCAGGTACCGCAGTGATGCCCTGGTCCAGATCTGGGAGGAGATCCCCCAGGGCACCATCCGTAGTCTCATTAGGAGCATGCCCCCACCTTGTCAGGCATGCGTACAAGCACGTGGGGGCCACACAAACTACTGAGAATCATTTTGAGTTGCTACAATGACATTTTAGCTAAATGGACCAGTGTGCTGCATCATTTTTTCACTTTCATTTTTGGGGTGTCTTTGATTTCCCCCCTCTATAGGGTGATCATTTTCATTTCTATCAAATGATGTGGAATCATTTTGTTACTAATACATCACCCACTTATTATCAGGAAACATATTCAAGATCATTTTTCCCCCAGTTTAGATCTGATGTGTTTTCCAAGTGTTCCTTTCATTTTTTTGAGCAGTGTATAATGACAAGGCAGTACTGCTTTCCTTCACATTTGTTTAACTCAATATAATTTGTTACTAGTGCTGAGGGAAGGAAAAAGGAGACACAACATGTCCAGAGAGCGCTCTCAACCTGTGGGTACCCGCGGTGGGCTTTTAACAAATGTCAAAAGAAGAGAGTAGGGAAAGAAACCCAAAAGCCCACAGAAGCAAAAAGGAGAGGAGTGGTAGTCCCTTATGTAGCTGTGGTCTCCAAAAAACTCCAGAGGATCTTATGGCAACACAAAATTCCTACCTATTTCAAACCAGTAAATACCCTGAGACAAAAATGAGTGCATCCTAAAGACAAGGCTCCAAACCAAAAACAGAGCAATGTGGTCTATTCCATCCACTGTAAAGATGAGGAATGCAAAGAGCACTACATTGGGGAAACTAAGCAAATGCTCCAAAAAGGCTTTATCAACATCGCAGGGACAATTCTAGTGGTCCTCAATCAGCAGTATATCTACACCTTAAAGCAACCAATCACTCTTTTGAGGACAGCGAGGTAAAGATTTTGGCCAAAGAAAACAGATGGTTTGAAAGAGGAGTAAAGGAAGCTATTTTTGTCAAACAACAGAACCCATCATTGAATCGGAATGGTGGTTTGAGGTTTAATTTGGACCCTGTGTTCAGCAAGTTACTGAGACCAAAACCCACAGCTCTTAGTCTTGCAAATGAGGTGAAGCCAGGCCCGAGCCAGAACAATAGATGCTAACGAGCCAGTATCAGAGTCGTTCATACCCAACTCAGGGAGCGACACTTCCCTTTTATCGGAGGTGCTAATAGCAGAATAGGATTATACCACTACTCCGCCCAGGCTTAGTGTAAGGAACCAATAGGAGGAGGGTGTTGGCACACCAATTCCGCCCACTCTTACTGTATTTAAGGCCTCGGCTACCAGCACTTGTTAGTTCGCTGATGAAGCTCTTCGGATGAGGAGCGAAACGTCCGACACCTTCTTCACAGAAGTACAAATGACGTCTCAAGAAGCCTTTCCCTCGTAAGTCAGTTAGTAGTGCAGCATGTGTTACTGGTTTTCCTGTTGATGTCACCATGCCACCAGAAGTCACAAGTAAGCAAGACACATTAATTAACATGATGCAAGAGATCAAAGTGTTGAAGAGACAAAATGAGGAGAAAGATGTCTTAATTGCAAACTTGGAAAGTAGATTATCTGAGCTGGAACAATACACACGAATGAATGATGTGACTGTCACGGGGTTACCAACACGACCTCGGTCATTTGCTGCAGCAGTATTGCCAAGGGGGGACGGGACAGTTGGTGGGAACCAAGATTTGGACTTTGTCGAACAGCAAGTGTTTTTTTTTTCCCAGATAAAGGAATTAATATACACATAGATAATATAGAAGCCTGTCATCCTCTCCCACAGACAGACAAAAGCAAACCAGCGACCATCATCATGAGGTTTTTCAACAGAAAATGTAAAAACAAATTATTGCGGCAAGGTAAGATGCTTAAAGGAACAAATGTTTACCTTAATGAACACCTGACCAAAAATAATGCGGAAATAGCAAAGAGAGCTAGATATCTACGGAAAGAAAGAAAAATACAAGCAACTTGGACCTCCAACTGCAAAATTTATATAAAGTTAAACGGAACACCAGAACAAGCAAAAGTACTAATGGTCAGGAGTCTGAAGGATCTGGAGAAACTAATATAATACAAATTGTCTTATTGATAATAGCTCATGATTGACCTCATGACGATGGTAGCTGGTTAACATATGTAGACATTAAACTACTACATTTCATAACACATACAAACAATAGTGGAGGAAGACATAGACCCAGACACAAACTTCTTTTCTCATATCAGAAATGACTGCTGCTACTATACAGATGAACAATACAATGACAACTTTAATATAGGCAATAAGTTGTCAATCATTCACATTAATAGTAGAAGTATGTATGCAAATTATAATATCAAACAATACTTGAGTCTATTTAAGGAACCCTTTAAAATAATCGCTATCTCAGAAACTTGGATTAATGACTACAAAGGCGTGGACTTTGAGCTGGAAGGTTATGACATGAACTGCGTCAATAGGAACAACAAAAGTGGAGGAGGAGTGGCTGTGTATGTGGATAAAAATCTGAATTATAAAGTGGTAAAGAACATGTCAATTGCTATTGATAACATTCTAGAATGCATAACTATTGAAATGAGTAAAGAGAAAAGTAAAAATGTACTAATAAGTTGTACATACAGAACACCTAAGTCTAGCATTGAAATATTTGAGGATTGGATCAAAGCAACATTCACAGACATTAGCCAAAAAATAATCTTTGTATGTGGAGATTTCAATATTGACCTTCTAAATTCAAATAACCAAAACAGAATAGATAACTTTATAGATACAATGAACAGTTTAAGTCTTTATCCAAAAATCACCAGGCCAAGCAGAATTACAGATCACAGTGCAACATGAATTGATAACATATTTACCAATGATTTCGACGACAACACGACAAGTGGACTGTTAATTAATGATATTACTGACAATCTTCCGGTGTTTACGATTTATAATGAAAGCTATAAAAAGAGAAAGAAGGACGATATCAGGACAGTCAGAAGATCACATCCAGAGGAAAGTATTAGTGCTTTTAGGAAAGATTTGGAAAAACAAAGATGGGAGTGCGTGTATAGTGAGAATGATGTGAACGAGGCGTATAAAAACTTTCTTAATGTTTACATGAAGTGCTATAACAGACATTGTCCACTGAGAGAAGTATTTAATAAGCAAAGGAAGAGAAATCAGCCATGGATGACCAAGGGACTACTAAACGCCTGTAAGAAGAAAAATACACAATATAGGAGATTTATCATTCAAAAAACTAAAGAAGCAGAAAAAATATATAAAACATACAAAAATAAGTTAACAAACATCCTGAGAGTGTGTAGGAAAGAATATTATAGTCAATTATTAATCAAGAATAAAAACAACACTAGAGCAACATGGGGCATTCTAAACAGTATTATACGGAACGGTGCTAAGAAAGACTACCCTCTTTATTTTATAGATGGAAATGATAAATACGATAATATGAATCAGGTAGTTGAAAAGTTCAACAATTACTTCGTAAATATTGGACCGGATTTGGAAACAAAATCCCAAATTACCCACCAGTAGAAGAAAGAAATGAGATAATAGACAAGAATCCCAATTCCATGTTCCTCACTAACGTCACACAAAAGGAAATCATAGATATTGTCAATAAATTCAAAGCGAAAACATCAACCGATTGCAACGGAATAGAAATGGAAACGATAAAAAGGGTTAGAAATAAGATTGTACAACCGCTAACGTACCTTAGCAACCTATCATTCCAGACAGGTAAATTCCCAAATAAAATGAAAATAGCTAAAGTAGTTCCAATCTTTAAAAATGGAAACAAACATCAATTCATAAATTACCGACCAGTGTCCAATTTTCCAAAATCATTGAAAATCTATTTAATAACAGGTTGGACAATTTTATAAAAAAAAAAAAAATTAGTTACTCACTGACAGTCAATACGGATATAGAAGCAACATTTCAACTTCCATGGCACTGATAGAAATTACAGAGGAAATCACCAATGCTATAGATCATAGAAAGTGCACGGCTGCAGTCTTTATGGATTTAACAAAAGCCTTTGACACAATTAATCATGATATTCTAATCACTAAACTAGAAAGGTATGGAATCAGAGGGTTAGTCTTGAACTGGGTTAAAAGCTACTTGGCTGACAGGAGGCAATATGTGAAGCTAGGAGAATATATGTCGGAGGGGTTAAACATATCATGTGGCGTTCCCCAGGGGTCAATTCTAGGACCAAAACTATTCAATCTACAATATATAAAAAGGACATCTGTAAAGTCCCAAGAGACCTAAAGCTAGTGTTATTTGCAGACGATACAATCGCATCATGTTCTGGAGACAGCACACCAGAGATAGTACAACACATCACAGATGAACTAACTCTACTAAAAAGATGGTTTGATAAAAACAGACTATCACTGAACCTCAGTAAAACTAAAGTAATGCTATTTGGTAAGTGTAAAAAGGAAGCGTATCAGCAAATACAAATTGATGGTGTAGACATTGACAGGGTGAACCAAAATACATTTCTCGGGGTTATAATAGATGAGAAGATGAACTGGAAATCTCACATTAAAAATTTAAAACATAAAGTGGCAAGAAACACCTCAATACTGAATAAAGCTAAATTTGTCCTTGACCAAAAATCACTACATACGCTCTACTGTTGACTGATATCACCATATCTAACTTATTGTGTGGAGTTATGGGGTAATAACTACAAAAGTGCACTCCAGCCACTAACTGTGCTACAAAAAAGGTCACTTAGGATCATCCATAATGCTGCTTACAGAGAACACACAGACTCTTTATTTATAAAATCACCATTATTAACATTTCAAGATTCAAGATTCAAGATTCAAGAGAGTTTTATTGTCATGTACATGGTAAAACAGCGGATCTAGTAAACTTTCAGACGGCTAAAATTATGCATAAAGCAAACAATAACCTTCTACCGAAAAATGTAAAACAATTCTTATCAACAAGAGAGGAGAAATATGATCTGAGAGGAAAATTTAACCTAAAACACCTATATGCACGGACAACACTGAAAACTTTCAGCATTTCTGTATGTGGAATCAAGTTGTGGAATGGATTGTGTAAGGAACTCAAACAATGCACAACAATGAGCGATTTTAAGAAAAAGTACAAGCAGTTGATGTTCACAAAATACAAAGAAGAAGAGATCTGAACCACTGTGTACATACAATACAACATCTAACCATCTAACCAAGACTATTAACTCTTCATTGTGGTGAGTACATGGTCTGTACTCATTCATTATCAATCAAACACTTCTTCAATCATTCTATCAGTTATTGTTATGCCTCTAGCTTCCTTTTAGTAAGTGAAAACCTTGGTTATGATTGCACTACACTGTCATGTAGCCTTACAAAGCATACTTGGAAGAACAAGAGGTGAATAAATGTATTGCAATTGATGTGAAACTGATGAGGGGTAGGATTAAATAAGCTTTGCTTCTTCCTACTCCTTTTTGGACATGCAAAACTGTGAACTGTATTGTGTGATGTGCAACTGTTTGACTTGTATGCATGTTCAAGATGAATTAAAACCATGAACCATGAACCATGAACCATGCCTCTATTTTTACAATATTGGGCTAAGGTGTACAGTTGAGTAAGCATATTGGCTGTCAGTGTAAATTGTAACTGATGGTCCTTTCATGAATTTACACGCTTCTGTCAAGGCTACTACTTGTAGTTCAGCAGCTTGTGCAGAATATGATGATGTTGTACATCTCTCTAATGTCACATGAGGTTGGACAATAATGTCGGAATACACGACAAGTGTCGTGCCAGTGACAAAAATGTCCTGTTTGTTTGTAGCAACAATGTGGAGACAGCATGAGGTACCTTCAGTAGTAATAACAATACAATGGAAGCACTTGCTTCCACAGCCATGGATGCACAATGTGGCATTGCACATGCTACTGCGTCTAATTTAGACGAGTAATATGCAATTGGTTTCTTTTTGTCTCCATATTCTTGCAACAACACTGACGTCATGTAATGTTCTTTGCAGTCTACAGTTTGAATGAATGGCTTCTTACAATCAGGTATAGCTAGAGTGGTATAGTGGTATACCTCCTGCACCTTGGAAGTAAATTCGGCCATCTTCGCTGAAGAATGTGTCTATTTTTTGCATTTTGTCTTTTCCTTTTATCACTTTCTCAGCATGTTGCGTATGGGTAATGTAATCAGCCATACTTGCAGTCGGCATGTTTATGAAATGTTTATCCACCCAATTCTTAATTCCTGCACTTGAATTGGAGTGCAAGACATTTTTTAATTGTTGTTGATAAGGTCCGGTAGGATCCTCATCCTCCATTAGACCACTGTTTTGTTTGAACACATTAATCATGCGCACTCTGTAGTCGTCAACGGCTTCTCTGTCGTTTTGTTTACATTGCCCAATTGCCGCATAATTTGCTCTTTTTCTGAATTTAGTAGTCACTCGATCTATCAATTGTGTCGCTCTTCGGTCTAATTCAGGGTCGGCATGTTGTAGGGGCTGGTCATGTCTTCCTACATGGCTCCAGTTTCCCCTACACAAGCACCAGTCCGTGCCTAAGGCAGCCATCCATATTTGCTGGACCTCCATGCCGTTGAGGTGATATGATCTCCTCAAATCTTCCATGTCAATAATGAATTGTTGGACATCCTCTTTTACTGATTTTATTCCCAATAGTGCCTTTTTAATGTCATCTTGTGTCCAGGTTCGGTACAAAAGAATGGTTGGTTCATTATCATTTATCACATTTGCGTTTGGCACTTCTATCATTGGAAAAACGTCTGCATCGGGTGCAGTTGTAGGTGGGGGCTTGTGTGAGAAAACTCCTCCCAAGTGTTTGGACCATGAAACAGACATGGGGTCGCTTCTGGTCCTGGGTGCTGATGGTTTTTGTGCACCATTTGGTTCCTCGTATTGAGGTGGTTCGACAGGTAGTTGTGGATAAAGTCGAGAAGGAGAGGAAACCTCGTCAGGCTTTCTTTCCTTTTCTTGGTTGGTTGCTAACATAACCACGTTGTTATCATCCTCAGTTCTAACTTTGTCCTTTTTGTGTTTTAGTCTCTTTTTTATCTCCTCTACTTTTATTCTCTCCCTTCTGCCTTTTTTTTCTGCTAAAACAGTCCAAAATGGTACGTCGTCATACCCATCAGTCCGCATTTTAGTCACCCTCTGTTTATTTTTAGTTTCAATGTCAGTCCGAATTTGTGTCAATTTAGTCAAGTTCAGTTGTCCGTCACACCCATATTTGTTTATCCATATCTCTAAGTGTTTTACTTTTGTGGGTCTTGTTGTTGAACATACTGCCAATCTTTATTTTTGAGTCTTCTCGTTTCTTTTGTTTAACATTTTTATTCCCCATTTTGAATAATTTGGATCCTGTTATAAAGGTACTCCTAGGGAATCTAATAACAGGATGATTCTACCAGTGAGAAGGTGATAACAACTTGTGGAGGTAATTCTCAAGCTTCTACCCGGTGCGGGCAGAGAATTCTTCCTCAACAAGTCACCTTTTGCAGCCTCACCGCTTTGGTATGAGATAAGTTTCTAGTGAAACTTAGTCTCCACTCACACTCACAAGCATACGACACGGAATTTAAATGCGCATAGGACTCCGCCGTCCTCCCTGATAGTCGTTTCCGGGCCACTATCTGTGTTTTACTCCAACATTGACTAGTATCCTTGAAGGTTTTACTTTACTGCCTACCTTTCAGTACCAGTATTTTAATGCCTACCATTCGGTACCAGTATTCCCCATTATAGCCTCTAACTGTCTTACAACAGTAACCTTACTTATCGTTTACAGGAGATCTCACACAGTATTTTTATAGACAATACTCAGTCTGTCTTGCCCAACAACGCACATGAAACATAAATGACCTACTGTTGTTGTCTTCTAACCTGTCGGTATCCCGTCAACCTTTGGCTTCCAGTTGTTGAGTCGAGAAGGCAGCCCATGAAAGGGTCTGGTCTGCCGTGGCCACGGTCTTTCTGCCTCGTCCACTCTCCAACTGGACTCCTCAGGTGTCTTGGGATCCGGCTCGAAGGACCAAGTAAATGTCAGGTTCAAACTCCTGTGAAACTTGTAAAACACAGCAAAATAACAGAAGAGGCAAGACAACAAGCGTATCTTTTTACTCACGAGGAGAACAGAAGGGACGCACCAGAGTTGCCTTCCCAAACCGCTCTGAATACGTTCTCTGAGCTCTCGCTTTTTATTTGGGTGTTCCCTAACTACAAGGTTGTGCAACTCTAAGGGATGGGGTGAGCAACGCAGCTGCACAACTGTACTTGTCTTTTTCTAGTATGTGTATGCGTCTCTGTGGCAGTTATCAGTAATACATGTGTGGTGTGAAGCACATTTCAGCACAGCCTTGAAGGACATCGGTTAGTATGCGACTGCATCCTTGGAGTCAGCAGACAAGGTGGCGCCATGAGTCGCCATCTTTCTGTTGCTAGGTCACTACTGCATTCCTAAAACAGACATTCCTACAGGGCAACACACTACTAGGTGCTACTAGGATATCTGTGTGATAATTATATTGCTGGTTAATTTATGTACAGTTCCAACAATAAGAGCGTAGGCGGTGCCCCAATCATCAGCCAATGAGATGAGAGCGTAGGCGGTGCCCCGATAATCAGCTAATGAGAGCTTGAAGCCAGAAGGCGTCACCAAGTGTACTCTGTTAGTCTCTCTGTCGCTTGCACGGACTTGACGCTTTACGTTATATGGAATTCCTTACGTAATACGATGCGAAAAATTTACCTAAATTCTTTACGTTCAGTGGAATTTACATAACAGGGGGTTTATGGAGGTACTACTGTTTATGAAGGGACTGTAAGGTACACTATACCTGAGTGCCATCTGGTGGTTCAAATGTGAACTTACACCCCTCATCACAATCATTCATGAAAAACTGGTCTCATTTTCACCGTAGAGTCGTGCTGTGAATGCGCGTCTCTTCCTGCGTGTCTCGCAGCGTCTGTTTGCCGCGTCGTGTACAGTCACGGCAAGAGGGTTTGAGGATGACACAAATGTTCTTCTCCACAAAGTGTGCTGCCTCCCTTATGAAGAGATTTGCAACGTCCGTCTTTGTCATGAAAATGAACTCAATCCCCCCCAAAAAAGCATTTCTGCTGCATTTCAGGCCTGACGCTGCTAACGACATGTTAGCATACAGTAGATGGCAGCAGTGACTCATCAACTACTTCAAGAAGAACGCTTCAGTTGTTATGAAGGAGGCACCAGGGCACCCAAGAAAGTCAGGACTGGCTCCGAAAGTTGACTGAGGGGCCGTCCACACGGAAACGTTTCCTGGTTCAAAAGTACTTTATGGTTTCAGCCTTTCGTCCACACGGGAAGGGCGTTAAAATGCGAGAACGCTGTCTTGTCGTTGCCGAGTAAACGGGCAATACGAAAACAATGACATCACCGACTCACCGTTGCCTCACGTGACCAGAAGTGAGAGTTGCCGACAAACCAACCTAATATGTGATCATTTCGACGGCCATGACTCACCCCAGTCGACATTTTGCTCTTGTTTTGTTGTCTTTTACGCCATGATGACTCGCAGAAGTAATTCCACTTCTCCTACGTCTCGACAGGCGGCAGACAACGGACTCATGCGCGTGTGTTCCTTCTTCTTCTATGGTTTGGTGTGTCACGTGTTTGTTTGCAGCGCCACACGTAGCTGTGTTCCCTCCCACTCTTGACTAATCCGGGACAATGTGGACGCCACTTTTATTCAACCCTCAGGGACGTTGCCGTGTGGACAGGGCCTTAAGCGTGGTTAGGGTTGGGCATCCTTCGAATTTGAGTGATTACGGTTCAGATTCCTCGTTTCGATTCAGTTTCCTAACGATTCTCGATTCTGATTCTTTTCAGAGGTGAAAGAAGGGTGATAGAAGTTTGCATGGTTTAAAAGGGGGGCGCTCACCAAAGTCCCTGGATGGAATGTTTGAATGTTTCTTAATGATATGAACTTTTTATGAATGACTTTACTATGAATTTCTCACAGGACTGTTTTCAACCAATATATAAACATCAAAGCATTGACCTTGAACAGAAATGTTGAGAAGTCTCTTTCCATAGTACACGTTCACAAGTCATTTTTATTTTTGAAAGGCTCATAAAAACACAATTTGTAGGCGCAGCCAAGGCATCTAGGGAGTCCAGTTCGGGGGCCTTAGGATCTGGTCTCTGCTATTTGCAGACGATGTGGTCCTGACCTTCAGTTTTTACTGGGGGGTTTGCATCTGAGTGTGAAGCTTCTGGGATGAGACTCAGCACCTCCAAATCCGAGGCCATGGTTCTCAGTGGGAAAAGGGTGGATTGGGAATGAGGTCCTGCCCCAGGTGGAGAAGTTCTAGTATCTGGGGGGGGGTCTTGTTCACGAGTGAGGGAAGGTTGGAGCGTGAGGTCGATAGGCGGATCGGTGCAGCGTCTGCACTAATGCGGTCGCTGTACCAGACCGTCGTGGTGAAGAGAGAGCTGAGCCGGAAGGCAAAGATCAGACTCATAGAGATCACTTTACCCCCCCCCCATCTATGTTCCCACCCTCACATATGGTCATGACTGAAAGAAGGAGATGGTGGATGGCGGCTGAAATGAGTTTCCTCCATAGGGTGGCTGGGGTCACCCTAAAAGATAGGGGGGGGGGGCTCAGAGTAGAACCGCTGCTCCTTCACATGGAGAGGAGCCAGTTGAGGTGGCTCAGGCATCTAGTCCGGATGCCTCCCGGACATCTCCCTGGTGAGGTATTCCGAGAAGGCCCCGGGGCAGACGTAGAACGCGCTGGAGGGATTGTCTCACAGCTGGCCTGGGAACACCTTGGTGTCCTCCCGGTGGAACCGCAAGAGGTGGCCGGTGACCGGAAAGTCTGGACTTCCCGACTAAGACTGCTGCCCCCGCAACCCGGACCCGGATAAGCGGAGGAAAATGGATGGATGGATGAAAAAACAATGAGACATATCCTGTTGCTGATGTGTTGGAGAGTGTCTTATGATGCGGAATAGTCAAAATGTAAGTTGGCCACGTTACTGACTTCCTACTAACCTGCGTACAGAATACCAAACATGTATGGTGAATGGGGTACAACTTAACGGGCTGTCTGGTCAACTTCCTGGCTTACGTTAGCTGGATATTTGAGTTGGCCACCGTGTAGGCAGTATAAAGTACCATCTGTTTTTGCTGCTTCCATGTTGGCATAAGATCCATGTAATTCATTTTACTTACCTGACTGGTTGGGAGAAGTCCTGCATCAGAAACGGGGTCCTCTGCACACCGTGAACGTGGTGTTTAATCCTGTGAGTGGTGCACCCTCCCTTGCATGATATGGTGCCGTTGCACATGCTTCACGGTGCCGACCGTTGATTTTTTTTAGCAGAATTTCAGCCAAACTTTACAGTGCCGACGCACTTTGTCCTTGCATGAAATGAATGCACGCAAACACTCCCAGCCGCTTCTTCTTTGTGGGTGTTCTCCACCTTCTTATTGGTTGGTGTTATGCAGCCGTTATTGCCGCTCGGCGCGCTGGATCACCGAATTTAAGGATAAAAATGATTACAAATGAACGATTCAGGGCTAATTCAGGGCTAAAAAAGATCAAAGATGGCGCCCTCCGTGGCAGACGTCTCTGTGACACTCTCCCGTGTTTTTCTATTTTTTGCTATTTTATTGTTCATTTTGGACATTCAACACACTCACGCAGTACATTACAACAGAGAGACACTTTTGAACATCGGCAGGGTTCACCATGAACCTTCATTTAGCCTCTCAGACTTTGCCTTTCTTCTGCGCCGGGAGAACGCAGCAGCCTGCGGACCTGGTGAGCTGAATACCCGGCGAGCAAAGCATCCGAGGCGTAAACGAGGCAAGCGAGCCGGCCTGCATGCTAGGCTAAAAGCTAGAGCGACGAGGCCACCGCTACCAAGCCTGCTGCTAGCCAACGTCCGCTCTCTTGAAAACAAGATGGACGAACTACGAGCAAGGATTACAGCTCAACGTGAGATCAGGGAATGCTGTGTCCTCACCTTCACAGAAACCTGGCTGACGGAGGATATACCGGACTCGGCGATCCAGTTGGAATCATTTGCTGCTTACCGGGGAGATCGGACTTTAGCGTCTGGTAAACACAGAGGTGGCGGCGTCTGTGTTTACGTAAACAAACGGTGGTGCACAGACGTACAGACGATGGAAAAGCACTGCTCGCAGGACATTGAGCTGCTGATGGTGAAATGCAGACCTTTTTATTTGCCTCGTGAGTTTAGCGCTGTGTATTTAACTGCTGTTTACATCCCACCACGAGCTAACACTGCTAATGCACTAGGCCTCCTGCATGACATCATTGATAAACACGAGACCAAACACCCAGACGCTGTATTTATTATATCTGGCGATTTCAACCACTGTAACCTCAGGACTGTCCTCCCCAAATATTACCAGCATGTGAGCTTTCCCACAAGGGAAAATAACATCCTGGACCAAGTCTACTGCAACATGAAAGGTGCTTTGAAGGCTGTTCCAAGACCCCACTTTGGAAAGGCTGACCACATCTCTATATTCCTTTATCCAACATACAGACAACTTCTTAAAAAAGCTCCCCCTGTACGTACAGCAGTTAAAGTATGGAATGAAGAAACTGATCAAGTACTTCAGGACTGCTTTGGCTGCACAAACTGGGATGTGTTTAAAACTGCAGCGGGGAGGGAAGATTGTACTGTTGATTTGGATGAATATGCTTCTGCTGTTACTGGCTACATTAGCACATGCATAGAGACTGTTACCACCACCAAGTATTACAGAAAATACCCTAACCAAAAACAGTGGATGAACTGTGATGTAAGGGCTAAGCTACGTGCTCGTTCGACTGCATTTGTCATGGGCACCGCTGATGACTACAAAAAGGCCAGATATGACCTGAGGAGGTCCATACGGGAGGCCAAGAGGCAGTACAGACAGAAGCTGGAGGGCTACTATTCCACCTCAGACCCTCGGCGCATGTGGGCGGGGCTCCAGCACATCACAGACTATCGACAGCAGAGTAGCGTAGCCACGTCCAGCCAAACCACACTTCCTGATGAGTTGAATGAGTTCTATGCCCGCTTTGATACCCAAACTCCTGATGAGCAGAGAGGGTGGCTGAACCTGGGGAGCACACAGGACTCACCTCTCATGGTGACATCAGCTGATGTGCGCAGGGTTCTAAACAAAACAAACCCACGAAAAGCAGCAGGGCCAGACAACATCTCAGGACGTGCACTTCGGGTTTGCTCATCAGAGCTAGCTGATGTGCTTGCTGACATATTTAACCTGTCGCTTGCACAAGCATCTGTACCGACCTGCTTTAAGTCCACCACCATAGTGCCCGTACCCAAGAAGAGCAACGTGACCTGCTTGAATGACTATCGCCCTATAGCACTCACTCCTATTGTTATGAAGTGCTTTGAAAGATTAGTCATGACCCACATCAAAAAGAGCATCCCGGCGGCAACCGTGGACCCTCTACAGTTTGCATATCGCCAGAACCGGTCCACGGATGATGCAGTCAACACTGCCATCCACACAGCCCTTTCTCACCTACAGGGCCAGGACACATACGTCAGAATGCTATTTATAGACTATAGCTCTGCATTCAATACAGTCAGCCCCCACAAACTCACAGATAAGCTCCTCACACTTGGCCTGTCTCCCTCCCTCTGTAACTGGGTGTTTAACTTTCTCACAGGCAGGCCCCAGTCAGTCAGAGTCCACAACCGCACATCCAGCTCAAGAATTGTGAGCACTGGGACCCCACAGGGGTGTGTGCTGAGTCCACTCCTCTACACGCTCTTCACCTACGATTGCGTGGCCTCCCAGAACAACACCAGCATCATTAAATTTGCAGATGACACTACAGTCATCGGACTGATCACTGGTGGTGTTGAAACATCATACAGAAGAGAGGTGGCGGACCTCATAGCTTGGTGTCGTGATAACAATCTCCTTCTCAATACAGATAAGACTAAAGAGATGATCATCGACCCAAGAACAAGGGAAAAGGAGCCGCATAGACCCCTGTTTATTGATGAGACTGAGGTGGAGAGGGTGAAAACCTTCAAGTTCCTTGGCACACACATCAGCGAGGACCTCACCTGGTCTCACAACACCCAACAAATTCTGAAGAAGTCCCAAAGGAGACTGTACTTCCTGAGAAGACTGAGGAAATTTGGCATGTCCACCACAATCCTGAGTTGCTTCTACAGATGCACTATCGAAAGTGTCCTTACCGCCTCCATCACTGTTTGGTACGGTAACTGTACAACACGTGATAGGAAGGCACTCCAGCGGGTGATCAAGACCTCACAGAACATTGTTGGGGCAGCCCTCCCCACACTGCAAGACATTTATAAATCTAGAGTCCTACGAAGAACACACAACCTCATCAAGGACAGCACACATCCACAACACTCACTATTCACACTCCTACCGTCAGGCAGACGCTACAGGAGTTTGAAGTCCAGGACCACAAGGCTGGCAAACAGTTTTTACCCACAGGCCATCAGGCTCCTCAACGAAGCACTCGCACACGCCGCACGCAACACACGCACACACTCATAGCACTTTATTTATTTATTTATTTGTATTATTTACTTGTATTAATGTCTCGTCTGTTGTTGTTGCTTAATTTATTGGTATATATGTTTATGTGTTTATGTTTCTTATGTTCTTATTCTTTCATTTGTTTTCTTTCTTTTCTTGGGAGAATGAACAGAATAAGATTTTCATTGCATGGTATAACTGCTGTTTTACCATGCACATGACAATAAAACTCTCTTGAATCTTGAATCTTGAATCTTAATTGAAATGTAAGCCCCGGTTCCTATTGACGATCGATGCCCAACCCGAGGTGTGATGGTGTCAAGAAGGGCACATTGAAGCCAGGAAAAACATCAGGGACAGACAGATCCAGGTACTGTATTGGCCTGCTGAAGACTTCAGAGAGTTTGGAAAGGTGAGCACTAGCATCAGTCCTGCCTCATGCCAACATGCCTTCACGTGTGGGCTTGCTTCTCGGCCAAGTCCCTATTGGCCTGAGAACACAGCCATGAACAACCAGAACATCAACTTCTCCCAACCATCCAACAACACGTTGGTTTTCCAGCATGATGCAGCACCTTGCCATGACGTAAAAGGCTCGGGAAACAAAACGTCAACATTTTGGGTCCATGGCCAGGAAACTCCCCAGACCTTCATCCCTTTGAGACCTTGTGGTCCATCCTCATGAGGTGGGTGGACAAGCGTGGATTATGCAAGAATGGACTTCCACCAGTCAGGATGTGGAACACCACTGCAAATATGAATTATTTATCACATAACTTCACGTAACTGTCAATAAAAGCGTGAGAAATACTTGTAATTATACTTCACTATATGATAGTAACATCTGAAAAGCAATACTTGAGTCATTCTCCAGATGTTTGGCCATGATTGTACACGAGTGTTGACATAATGAGCGAAACTTGGTACCGATGTGGCAGCGGTATCGATCGGATGCCATGTAAACAACACCGCTGCCCTTTTGTACTCTGTGGTTGGCACCTGCAGATCCATTCGTCAAAGTTTACCTGCTGCAAGACGGCCGCAAGATAAGCAAGAAGAAGACGTCCACCAAGCGGGACGACACCAACCCCATTTTCAACGAGGCCATGATCTTCTCCGTGCCCTCCGTGGTCCTGCAGGTGATGCTCGCCCGTTAGGGATGAGATAAAAGTGCTGAGTCAGGCTGACTGAGTGGTGCTTATGTAACAGGAACTCTCCCTGCGGGTCACTGTGGCCGAGGCCTCGGATGACGGACGAGGCGAGAACTTGGGTCACGTGATCATCGGCCCCGAGGCCAGCGGGATGGGAATCACCCACTGGAATCAGATGCTGGCCACCCTGAGGAAGCCCGTGTCCATGTGGCACCCTCTGCGCAGGATCTAGTCCCAGCTGGCCCAAATAAATGATCTTTGATGGGACAGCTGTACCTAATAAAGTGTCTGCTGAGCCAAAGTTTGCTTTCTTATTGGCTCAGATGGATCCAGTTCAATATATTTATTGTTCATTTGCTCTGGCAAGACATGACGTCCACAATGACATGTTTGAATGTTCCAAAACACACCTTATTTTCCAAGCAGAATGCCATTTAATAACCTAAGTTCATTGATTACTAGATCATGATCACATGCTCATTTTATGACAGCAAAGTACTACATGATTGGTTTTTACACGTTGAAATTAGGACCTTATGCTCCTAAGAGAAAATTCTACTCTCTTCTTGACGTTATTGTGACACAGAGTCTTCATTTCAGTCTACACGGTGCATCACATGGCCTTCCTGACGAAACATCAGGCACTTGTGCGGAATAAGCGCTAAGAGGAAAGAATGCCAAAGTGGAGTAAGAGCAGGCGTAACGGGTATGGATCTAAACCCAAAGCACGTGCGTAGCGCTGGGCGTGATTGGACTTTCTCATGGCCAGTTTGCTAATCTGATGTACTTCTTTGTCTTGTCTTTTGATTGACTCATGGGTCTGTTTTGTTGTACTTTTGAAATCCAGGTCGTCCTCCTCTTTCCAGGTAGCAGAAGTTACAGGGTGGCAGCCAACTTTTCTCGCATAATACTACTCCTACTAATATTGCAATACCAGTGGCAGTGTGGCATTAAGATATTCCTTTTGTGGCCTAGCAAATGAAGGTGCTTTTTTCATCTCTATTTGGAATGTAAACTAGTCTAAAGCAGGTATGTTATTCTTCACCTGTAGTTTGTAAAACAGCAAACCGATCCCGTGTATGCCAACGTAATTATGCTTTATGCTAACTGCTAAGGTCTACCTTCCATTTTAGTCAATAAAATTAAGTCCAAACCAGGGAAAGGGCTTCATTGATTTATTATATTGTTGACGTTGTGCGTGAACATTTGACCGTGCATGAGCTGTCTAGCACGTACTGTTGTGAACCTGCTTTGACATTAAAAACATTCAACGGGATCTTTTGACACTGTCCTCATTTGATGTAAATGCATTGGAATGCAGAGGGAGTATGTCCACCAATCCCCTCATTAGGTGGATGGATGGAACACAATGCCGGGCGAATTCAAAGCAGTAAAAATACATTTCATCTTTGCGCTTAATGGGAGCTAATGAGATTGAAAGTTAATAAAATATTTCTTACGTAAAGACAAGACGCCGTATTTGTTTTGGCTGTGCTTGTCCCAAAAGTAGGTCAACGTCCGGGCGGCAGCCAATCAGAGGGGAGGAGGGCTGCGTGGGGCGGGGCCAAACGGGACAAAGTCCGGAAGCGAATAAAGACATAATAAGAGCTGTGGGGGAGATCAACAACCGTCTTGTTGCCGTCCAGTCCGACCGTCGAAATGGCTGACAGCAGAGATAAAGCCAGCGATCAAATGAAGACATGGAAGGAGAAGAAAGGCTCTCAGGTTTGTGGGGAAAGGCAAAGTTGAGCTAAATAGGTGAAAGGTCGTTCGGGGCGACGAGCTAGCTTATCTGCTAACACTGCTAGCTCGTAAGTCAATGCTATTAATGACTTCAGCATTCACATGCATTGTTTACCTTGTACGTTGCAGAGGTAGCTATTTGCCATTATTCACGCTTAAACGCAGCAATCTAACTTTAAAAAGCACGTCATTGATAACGACCGAAGTTCAACCCCGAGAGTTACATAATCGATCATGATAAGAAGTTATGTAAGCAGAGCAAACCGCTTCTTGTTTTGACGGTGCAAATGTAAGCGCGTGGCGTCGATTCCTGTAAATGAAGCACCTATGACAGAAAGAAACGCACTATTTTAACACCTCCTCTCACTTTGGGATGTTTACATCTCGAAGTGTCCAAACGGCACGTGTGATGATGATGTCATGTGACAGAGGTCAGAGCAGCTGACAACAGGAGCTGGCCATCCCATCGGAGACAAGCTAAACCTGCAGACGGTCGGACCGAGGGGTCCCCTGTTGGTCCAGGATGTGGTCTTCACCGACGAGATGGCCCACTTTGACCGGGAACGCATCCCGGAACGAGTGGTGCACGCCAAAGGGGCAGGTGAGCTTGGAGGCTCCGCCCACTGACGCCACCATTTTTACAGTCTTCGCTGTGGTTGCATTTGTGTACTTTATTTCTATCCATTGGTGGCTTGCCTACATTGTTGTGGTTTTGAACGTACGGGAAACCCTGCGTCTCATCTCTCCAAGCGTCAGAGCATCCAGCCGGAAGTGTCCGTATATGGAAACACTTGAAGCTGATGCAAAGTATGTTTGTCTGTGTGGTGCGCAGGAGCGTTTGGCTACTTTGAGGTGACGCACGACATCACTCACTACTGCAAGGCCAAAGTCTTCGAGCACGTCGGCAAAGTGACGCCCATCGCCGTCCGCTTCTCCACTGTAGGTGAGTGCGTGCCCGTATTTTCTTACTTTTGATTTGGATTAGTCTTGATTGTTGCGTGACTCGCTAGGGTAAAACTTGGCTTTTCTAACACCCAGCTTTTCCTATGGTTGGGTATTCAACGCAAATTTTGACCAGGGGTGTCAAGCTCCCAGACAGTTCTGAAACCTTATTTTGTGGGGTGTTATTTCATTTCTAGAGAGCTCTAATAATGTTAAAAAGTGCATTTAGAAGGTAGTCTGTCTTATTTTCTCTTATTATGTCTACTATATTGGGTAATGGGAGTGTAGAGATGACTATAGGGGTGTTATTTCATTTCTAGAGTGCTCTGATAATGTTAAAAAGTGCATTTAGAAGGTGGTCTATGTCTTATATTCTCTTATGTCTCCTATATTGGGTAACTCATAGCACTATTTATTTATTTATTTATTTGTATTAATGTCTCTTCTGTTGTTGTTGCTTAATTTATTGGTATTTATGTTTCTTATGTTCTTATTCTTTTCTTGTGTTTTCTTTCTTTTCTTGGGAGAATGAACAGAATAAGAATTTCATTGCATAGCATAACTGCCTGTTTTACTATGCATATGACAATAAAACTCTTCAATCTTGAATTTTAAAAGGAGTGTAAAGGTGACTATAGCGGTGTTATTTCATGTCTAGAGGGCTCTCTCTCTCGTGTATTTTACTTTACCCAAGTTGATTCTTGTGATTGGATGAAGAAGCTGATCATTAACTAACTTTACTCTAGCGGGAGAGTCTGGCTCAGCGGACACGGTGCGGGATCCCCGTGGCTTTGCTGTCAAGTTTTACACGGAGGAGGGCAACTGGGACCTGACGGGAAACAACACACCCATTTTTTTCATCAGGGACGCCCTGCTGGTGAGTTTGGGGAGAAACCGTTTGATGGATCGTTCCACATGTCGGCTCGCTGGTGACCTTTGTGCCTCCCACCCCCGCCCCACCACTACCACCAGTTCCCATCCTTCATCCACACGCAGAAGCGCAATCCTCAGACCCACATGAGGGACCCGGACATGGTGTGGGACTTCTTGAGTCTGAGACCCGAGAGTCTCCATCAGGTGGGGTCGGTGTGAAGCGGCAGTGAGGATGACAGAGGTGAAAGGTGACGTTTACGCGTCTCCGTGCAGGTCTCCTTTCTCTTCAGCGATCGTGGTTTGCCAGACGGCTACCGCCACATGAACGGCTACGGCTCACACACCTTCAAGCTGCTCAGTGCTGACGGAGAGCCAGTCTACTGCAAGTTCCACTACAAGGTGACAGGAACCCTGGGGAGAAGCACAGCCCAACCAGGATGATGATGATGATGATGATGATGATGCGTTCTCTGTCAGACTGACCAGGGAATCAAGAATCTGGCTGTGGACGAGGCAGACCGCCTGGCTTCCACCAACCCCGACTACGCCATTGCAGACCTCTTCAACGCCATCGCTGACGGAAACTACCCATCCTGGACCTTCTACATCCAGGTCATGACCTTTGAGCAGGCAGAGAAATTCCGCTTCAACCCATTTGACCTGACCAAGGTACGTTACCATGGTACTGCTTCCTGCGTGCTCACCTGCTAACTTCATTTATTCCTGACCAAGCTGCGTCCGTAAAAAAGGAACAAAAGAGCTGATGAGTTTTGCGTGTATTGTTCAGGTGTGGCCACATAAAGAATATCCACTGATCCCGGTGGGTAAAATGGTTCTGAACAGGAACCCAGTCAACTACTTTGCAGAGGTGGAGCAGCTGGCCTTTGACCCCAGCAACATGCCGTCGGGCATTGAGGCCAGCCCTGATAAGATGCTGCAGGTAGAAACTAGGCTTGCTTGAATTACAGTCTTGCTGGGGTCTCACTGGTGCGACCCCTCAGGGTCGCCTCTTCGCCTACCCAGACACACATCGGCACCGACTGGGGGCCAACTACCTGCAGATCCCCGTCAACTGCCCATTCAGGGCCCGGGTGGCCAACTACCAGCGGGACGGACCCATGTGCATGTTGGACAACCAAGGTACGTATCAACTTCTGTGGGAACTGTAATGCTGATACTATGTGGGGATGCATAAGGGTGACATTGGATGACCTTATTGAGCGCTAATGTGCATATTGGTTCAGTTCACAACCTTCCTGAAAATCAATAACATCGGAAGCCCAGGCTGGTACTGGTGGATGGTGGTTTCAATTTGATGTCGTTCCTCTCTTGGTGTTACACAGTACATACAAAATAAGATGAATTTCAATGTACGTTCGTTTTACTTTCCCTCAGCTGGAAACTGTGATATGCACGCTGTCATCCATCCTCCAGGTGGCGCTCCAAACTACTACCCCAACAGCTTCAGCGCGCCGGACACCCACCCCCGGTTTGTGGAGTCCAAGTTCAAGGTGTCTCCAGATGTGGCGCGTTACAACAGCGAGGACGAAGATAACGTGACTCAGGTAGTGAATTTCCCCGCTGTGGGATAAAATAAAGTACAAATACAAAGTAACCAGACCTGGCGTCACCCCATCATGCCCACCTGCCAACGTTTATGCTCCGTCTGCGGAATGTGACCTTTTGTCTTTTAATGATGTTGAATTGGGTGGGTGCAGCACCCAAGTCTGGCTGCAGGTGGCAGCAGCGGACCGAAGTTGTTGTTGTTGTTGTTGTTGTTGTTGTTTGGATGGTTGAATCACGGCTAAATTGGGTGGTTTGTTGGAAGATGCTCAGTAACGTCCATAGAAGTTAGGAACTGATGGATGTCTACACATCTCTCTTTCATCTCACATGGAGCGTTTACTGACTGATACACGTACGTTAGGCAGGATATTTCTGATTCTTGGTGGGGCGGGTGTCATTTGAGGTAACTTTAGTGTGCTGTTGCAGGTCCGCACCTTCTACACTCAGGTGCTCAACGAGGAGGAACGGCAGAGACTCTGCCAGAACATGGCGGGGGCCCTGAAGGGGGCGCAGCTCTTCATCCAGAAGCGAATGGTGAGCCCCCCACACTGAAGCAAAAGTGTCATAATAAACATAATTACTTAAAAATAAAACAAACAAGGCGACAGGAGCCTTCAAATTCAATAGTAGATAATAAGCGAACAAATCCAGTGTGTGTTTTTATGAATCACTCCCCCTCTGTTGTGTAGAAAAGCCGTGGCGTGGGGGGTAAAGATGCGCTCAGTCTTCTGTCGGGAGATGATGAAAGCGGATGCCTGGGGGGGGGGGTCCTTAATTTCCATTGTGCTCAGGAAGCAGGAACCCCATAGCATGTCAATGATTTACATTGTAAAGATAAGACACATTCTGGTCACTCACACACACTTGCATATGGGGGTTAGCTTACATGGCATTTCTCTGGCACTGTTTGCTACCCCCAGGCGACAGATCACCGATTGCAGGATGATACAAGAATACAGATACAAGAATTGGAGCTCTACAAAGGCCTATGAAAATAAGATTGTGTTGGCTAAACTGTACACTTTCACATTGGTTTCACATCTGTCTGCTCTGTCAGGTGGAGACCCTGAAAGCCGTGCATGCGGACTATGCAAACGGGGTCCAGAACCTTCTCAACAAGTACAATGCAGAAGCCCAGAAGGTACATCCAAAAACTCAAAAAGCTTTGAGTAGCAGTAATCATCATCGTCATGCTGCAGAAACACTCAATAACCAGAGGCTGATGCAGATGAGCTACACTTGAACTCAAAGATGATTATCTTTTACGATAAAACTAAGTAGAGTACAGTGGAACCTTGGTTAGCATCATCAGTACCTTCCAGAAGGTCAACTCCTGGCAAAACAGGAAGGTGGTGTACCTCCCCTGTTAATCGAGCGTTGGATTTGCTGATGGCGTGTCTCTGCATCTTTGTGTCTCAGAAGAACATTCACGTGTACAGCCGCCCGGGAGCATCTGCCATCGCTGCCTCATCCAAGATGTGAACGCCACTGCCAGGATGCATCTTCAACAGTGATCGATCCTTTGAAGCATACCGTCCAATAACGCTTTCATTTCATCTTTCTTCACGCTCAAAGCGAAGGAATCCATCCATACTTTTTGTACTTTCACTGTCTACCGCCATTGGCCTCAATAATAACCACTGATAAGTCCTAAGTATTGATGACAGGTGGTAAATAGCGATGGGTTGAGTTTGCGTTTGATCCTTTTTTTTGCCTGTGCCAAACAAATATTAGATATGACTGACTGTGCTTGGTGGAGGCAGATAAGCAGCACACTCTGAATGTTATCACATCATTCTGACAAGAAAACCATCATCTCCACAATCAAGTTGTCATATCTGAAGCATCACTGGGCTTTATTACAGGTTTAAAGTTGCAACATAAATAACTACATGATAGTCACTCAAATATGATTGAAAATGACCAAGATGGGGTTTATTTCAGTTGTACTGATAAAGTCATCTCACAAAGGCATGGTGCTTACAACTATGCACATTTCCCCACCAAATCAGATGTTTTTACATCAAGTAGAACAGTCCTAATAATAATATTTGTATTTGTACTTTATATATCCCACAGCGGGGAAATTTACTTGTTACAGCAGCAAGCAAGATACGCAAGTAAAGAGTACAGTGTAAAGAATACATAGTGACTACAACATGGTTCAGGTGGTGCAGGTGTTGTAGAGCCTGATAGCGGTCGGTATGAAGGACCTGCGGAACCTCTCCTTCTTACACCGTGGGTGTAACAGTCTGCTGCTGAAGGAGCTGCCCAGGGAAACAACAGTATCATGTAGCGGGTGAGAGGTGTTGTCCATGATGGATGTCAGCTTAGCCCTGTAATATGACATGTTGTCACGCCAATGATGACCTTATTTTGCCAGAAAACGTCCTTTCCTGCTGCAATGTTTTCTTTTTGTTTTCTGTAATGTAGTCACTATGATGTCATGTAGAAGTTAATTGATTGAAAGTACAGGACTGCCTTGTGCTGATATATGCTGTATGAGAAGTGACTACGATTGGTGTCATTCATTCACAAATTCAAATCCTACTACGCCTTCCAATACTGCTACTACTACAGTACTTACAATATATGTGCACTTACTTGTACAAGTAGTTTGCTCATGAAAACTCGTTGATTGGAACGCATCTTGAGCCTTGTGAATAATAAAAAGCTTTTATTTTGACTTGCACAAACTTGGATGTCTTCTTTCAGGAAAATCAAGTTGAGATTTTTCTTGAAGAGCATCATCACCCCATGTCAGACTTCAGCTCAGTCAACAGCTTGTGCTTTGATTTTTCTTTGGCTTTTTAGCGATGCCGCCACAGATGGGTAGAGGCAAAGTGTGATGATAACCATAGAAGCAGTCATGGGACTTTGTGGGTACAAGATCCATGCATCCATTTTCTTCCACTTGTGGGGTTGTGGGGTTGCAGGGCAGCAGTCTCCAAGGCGTTTGGGGAGAGGCGTTGAGACATAATCCCGCCAGCATTTCCAAGATCTGCCCCGGGGCCTTCTCCCTGCCGGGTGTGCCTGGGACACCTCACCAGGGGGGCATCTATGGTTTAATAAACGCATCACTGACCAAATACCTTTTTGTATAAAGATGGACTTATTCTAACTTGGATGTAACGGCGGGTCCACATGGGAGGATTGTGTGGGCTGTACTTACCTTTCTAGATTCCTCTCCAGTATAGTAGGACTTGCTGGCGGAAAGAAGGTTTGGTTTTCATGTGGAAAGAGGTTAATAAAATATTTGATTTGGGATGTGGAAGCACATGTTACTGGGGCTTCTTAAGAATTAATTTATTTTGAAGGTGCCATTAAGGCTGTCAGATTCAACAGCTTGCTTCAAATGATGTTTTTCTTCCCATATCAAACCAAAATTGCGCCTGTTAATAGATTTAATTGCTGATTTAGGTACTCCTAACGATTATGCTGGCTGGAGGTACTTTCCATTTTGGTGCACCTCTTTAGTATAAATGAATGAGCTCCGTGCCTGTTTTTCATTATTTCGGAATTATGTTGCAGATATGTGAATGGGCGGAGTGCCTTATTTTTAATTTGACACAAAGGCGCTGCTTGTTAGCACGGAGCACGTAAAAAGAACTGTTTAACTTTCTCCTTTGTGGGTTTGGTCACAGTTCCTCCACAGGTGCGCCACCTGCTGACCGGCAATTACTTGCACATTTCGAATGTGTTATTCAAAAATAAATAAACAGGGGGACAACCGTTATCTGAGCGTGCATGCAAAACCTGGCACAACAACGGAAGTATTTTTTTCACGAAACTTCACACACACACCCTTTCCAAAAAATTTGAATGCCATGGAAAAGTTGTTTTATTTCCATTCAAAAAGTTAAACTTTCATCGATTATAGATTCTGGGACCACAATTTAAACGATTTCAAGTGTTTATTTTTACATAATTTGGGCTTCCAGCTCATAAAACCCACAAAAACAGGAATTCAAAAAATTAGAACACTGAAGAAATCACCATTTACTTCTGAGTTTTTGCAGGAAAAAAAAGAAAGAAATTAGGATCACATCAAATCAATCAAAATATGGTACTTTCAAAACGATATGTCAATCTTCAATCCTTGGTTGGGAATCCCTTTGCCTTAATCACTGCCTCGATGCCACGTGGCATTGAAGCAATCAGCCTGTGGCATTGCCTGGGAGTTATGGAAGCCCAGATTTCCTTGATGCTTGCTGTCAGCTCTTTGTTGTTGGGTCTGGTGCCCCTCATTTTCCTCTTGAGAATACCCCATAGATTCTCAATGGGGTTTAGGTCCGGTGAGTTGGCTGGCCAGTCAAGCACTGTGATGGCATGGGCATCAAACCAGGTTTTGGTGCTTCTGGCGGTATGGGCAGGGGCCAGGTCCTGCTGGAAGATGAAATCTGCATCTCCATACAGATCCTCAGCAGAAGGAATCATGAAGTCCTCTAAAACATTCTGGTAGACTGTTGCGGTGACCTTGGATTTAAGAAAGCAGAGTTTACCAACACCTGAACCGGACATTGCACCCCAAATCATGACGGACTGTGGATATTTCACACTGGACCTCAGGCAGCTTGGGTTCTCTTCCTCACCCGTCTTCCCCCAAACCCTTGGACCTTGATTCCCAAATGAAAGGCACACTTTACTTTCATCGGAAAAGAGGACCTTGGACCACTGGCCAACAGTCCAGTCCTTCTTCTCCTTGGCCCAGTGGAGACGCTTCCTACGTTGGCTCAGGTTCAGAAGTGGCTTGACCCGAGGAACCCGACAGTTGTAGCCCATCTCCCGGATGCGTCTGAATGTGGTGGTTTTTGAAGCTGTGACTCCCGCCTCATTCCACTCTTTCTGGATCTCTGCCAGATTCTTGAATCTTCCCTGTTTGATAATCCGCTGAAGCCCACGGTCATCTCTTTTGCTGGTGCATCTTCTCCTGCCACATTTTGCCCTTCCTCTAGACTTTCCATTGATATCAGCCTCCTTAGCTATGAACTTTTGTGGCTTACCCATCCTATGGAGGGTATCAATGATGGTCTTCTGGCCAGTTGTCATGTCTGCAGTCTTCCCCATATTGAACCCAACTGAGACAATTGAACCAAACTGAAGCAATTTAATGACACCTGGGGAAGCCTGTGCAGGTGATTTGAGTTTAGTAGATGATTAGTGTGACACTCAGTTTAAAACATTCATGCCCTGCAAAATTTGCGCTGATTTCTTCACAGTATTCTAATTTTTTGAATTCCTGTTTTCGTGGGTTTAATGAGCTGGAGGCCCAAATTATGTAAAAATAAACAAATAAATACTTGAAATGGTTTAAATTGTGGGCCCTAAATCTATAATCTATGAAAGTTTAACTTTTTGAATGGAATTACGGAAATTAAACTTTTGCAAATATATATATATACAATACAATACAATGCGTCTGTGTAGGCTCTCAGTCGTACAGGAGTTGTCCATCAAGGGAAAGGCTTCTTGAGACGTCAAGGAAAAGGCTTCTTGAGACGTCATCTGTACTTCTGTGAAGATTACTTCTATATATATAACCCTAACCCTATAAATACTTATATATAACTAGCGCATCCTCACAGGCTGGCATCCGTTACATACATATACGTGTATATACAGACCCTTTCCAAAAAATTAGAATATCATGGTTGATTCGCCAGCAAGTCGTGTACACTTCATTTTTCTGTGAATAGGAAAATCTAGCCGTCTGTTCTCGGCGAAAAGCCAGCTTTTAACACTTCCGGTTGTTTTGACGGCTTTCTTTTTCCCAAGAAGTCACGCTCGTCCTGCCATGCTCTGCACTCACAAAACCAAACATCTAATTCGGTCGATGTGCAGTACAATGCTGTGCAAATATCGTCTGAAGTATTCCGAGTCTGTTCGGAAAACGTACATCACATGTGTTAATGTTAACAACTTGTAAGTAAGGCTGAAGCAGAGTGGCGCAGCGGAAGCGTGCTGGGCCCATAACCCAGAGGTCGATGGATCGAAACCATCCTCTGCTAATACGATCTTTTCTACCCCCTATTAATAATGAATTTAATATATTACTGGATATACAGTGTAAAGTATACTTTTATCGTCGTCTTCATCGGTATCTCAAATAACTTGTGCAATGCGCGTGAGACTGACTATATGCACTGTCACCGAGCAGCCACTAGGCGGCAATGTTGCCCTCACTACCTTTGGACACGTGGACAGTCAGACTAAAGGACGGCCGGATGGACAGATAAAGGCATGGACAAAGGCTTGGTGGACGCGTAAAATGAGTGTAGAATGACAACATGAAAATGATGATTGATGGTAGAAGGAATAAAAGGACACTGAAAGATGCATGGGTAGATATTGGAAGGACAGGTGGACGTGTGGCTGGATGATAGAAGGACATATTAAACATATGGCTAAAAGGACATATCATGGACATTATAAGACGTGGAAATATGGGTAGGATAGACATATGGACATATGAAGACATATGGATAGGATGGACGTATGAAGACATATGGACATATGTTGACATATGGGTAGGATGGATGTATGAAGACATATGGACGTATGAAGACATATGGGTAGGATGGACATATGAAGACATATGGACGTATGAAGACATGTACGTGTGAAGATATATGGACAAGACATATGGACGTATGAAGACATATGGGTAGGATGGACGTATGAAGACATATGGATAGGATGGACGAATGAAGACATGGACATATGAAGACATATGGACGTATGAAGTCATATGGACGTATGAAGACATATGGACGTATGAAGACATATGGACGTATGAAGTCATATGGACGTATGAAGACATATGGACGTATGAAGACATATGGACGTATGAAGTCATATGGACGTATGAAGACATATGGACGTATGAAGACATATGGCTAGAAGGAGAGTGGAAGATGAGAAGAGTGTCCATGTTGCAGCTGGGTTGAGTGTTGCTGGTTCTATTTTGGTGGACCACATAATGACAGAGTCGCAGTGAATGAAAGTCACCTCCCTCTTGACAAACCCATATAAGTTCTTCTACTTTCCTCAGGATCTCCTGGCTGGCTTCCTGGGGACACCGTCGAGCAGCAACCTACTCTTCTTCACCACTGCACCGCCGCGATGGACAACTACTCGTACAACTTCCCCTCGGACTGCACCCCGCTCACCAACTGCAAGTCTGCCCGCAAACCAGCCGGTTCCACCGTGGTCAACATGGGCCACGTGGGCAAGAACCCTCCTCGGGACTACCTGGTCTGGTCCCTGTGCAACACCTTGTACGTCAACTTCTGCTGCCTGGGATTCATGGCGCTCCTCTACTCCATCAAGGTTGGCTCTTCCACCTTTACAAGGCTAACAGTAATGATGCTCCATATGAATTGATATCACCATGACATATACTGTACTTGATATCACCATGACATATACTGTACTTGATTTCACAATGACATATACTGTACTTGATATCACCATAACCATATACTGTACTTGATATCACCATGACATATACTGTACTTGATATCACCATAACCATATACTGTACTTGATATCACCATGACATATACTGTACTTGATATCACCATAATCATATACTGTACTTGATATCACCATGACATATACTGTACTTGATATCACCATAACCATATACTGTACTTGATATCACCATGACATATACTCTACTTGATATCATTATAACCATATACTGTACTTGATATCACCATAACCATATACTGTAATTGATATCACAATGACATATACTGTACTTGATATCACCGTAACCATATACTGTACTTGATATCACCATGACATATACTGTACTTGATATCACCATAACAATATACTGTCCTTGATATCACCATGACATATACTGTACTTGATATCACCATAACCATATACTGTACTTGATATCACCATGACATATACTCTACTTGATATCACCATAACCATATACTGTACTTGATATCACCATGACATATACTGTACTTGATATCACCATAACAATATACTGTCCTTGATATCACCATGACATATACTGTACTTGATATCACCATAACAATATACTGTCCTTGATATCACCATGACATACACTGTACTTGATATCACCATGGCCATAGAATAACAACACAATATCAGCAACCATTTATTGATTGTTACCAAGCAGATGCTAACATACATGTTAGCATCTGTTAGCATGTTAACATAGCATGTGTGTCAGGCCTCTTCAACTGCTGAATAGTTTTACTTTACGTTATTTTTATTATGCAATATTATACTTTTTCTCTCGACGTAAAAATATGATTTGGAACTTAGTCACTAAAGGTTTTCCTGATGACCACAGTTTGACCTGGAACAGACTAATTCCTCCGCATCACGTTGCTTCCTATGTGGGCAAATTGTTTTGATCTCCTAAGCCAACGTTAACCCACTAGCTCCTATCTCCTAAGCCAGGGGTGTCAAACCCATGTTCACTTAGGGCCACATGGACATAATGGCTGTCCTCAAAGGGCCAGATGTAACTAATAAATAAAACTAAATGTAATCAAATGTAATGCAAAATAAACGTAACTACTCCTTAATGTTAAATAACTCTAAATTTATGACTTATTCAAGTGACAAACATTACAGTTGCATAGAAAAAAAATCTCTACTTGTTGCTCTGTTATAACATAAATCATTTGAATTTGTCAGCTTATGAAACCCACACGACTCATCAATCAAGGATCAAACTATTCAAGTGAATGAAGAAAAATAACATAAAACACAAGTGATGACATTAACTTTGTTCAACACGTTTTTGTCAAAGTTAAAATGGGCTTAATTACTGTAGAATCAACAATTGTGAGCTGCTAACAACACGTATGACAGATGTAGCATTTTACAAAACACAGTCTTGCATCCAACTGATGGTTTGACACAATAAAGCTAGCTTCCACTGCCGCATTGTTTTTGGCTGTGGATTTTGTGAGCACACTCTGCTGCAACCGTAGTTTGCATTCTAATTCTTGGGCAATTTGTTGGTTTCTTGAAGGCTAGCTTTGGCATACTTAGCTCCGTGTTTAGCGTCAAAAATTAAACTTAAAACATTTATATGCGAGAACAACGCTGAAAACCCACAGCATTTCTGTGTGTGGAATTAAATGATGGAACGGATTGAGTAAGGAACTCAAACAAAGTACAGAGATGAGCCCACGCAGATTGTACTGCGTTGTACTGCGCAGGTTGTAACAACCGACACCGCTTCGTAACACAAAAGACATACCGGTCTTTCTCCTTGAAGCACAAACAAGTACCCGCCTTCCCATCTTCTTTGAAACGGTCTTCCATCCGCATCAACTTTTCTCTCCCTGGACATTTTGGGATCATTATTTATTTGTCAATTCAACTCGTTGGCATTAATGTGGCGACACTGCCGTTTAGTGGCGGTGAGCTGTCACTTCGTATTGTAGTCGATAGGCATTGTGGGAAATGTAGTTTTTGATCAAAGCAAGCTTTTGACCTATTTAATTGCTCTCACGGGCCACATAAAATGACGTGGCGGGCCACATTTGGCCCGCGGGCCTTGAGTTTGACACCTGTGTCTTAAGCCAACGTTACCCCACTAGCCCCCCACCCCCTGGCATCATGAAGGAAGTGGTTGTGTCCTAGAAAGTTTGCTTGCTGAAGAGGTTGCAAGAAGAAAGTGTGCAGACTAAGCAAGGCATCAAGGGAGCAGCCCTGAGTCCTAATGAAAGACACTGCCTGGCTCCTGTTGGTTAAAACAAGCGTAATTAGCATGTTCTGTTCCTCATGGCCGAGTGCTGCACAGAAACAAGAAGAAGGAGGAAGAGGAGGAGGAGGAGTGTGGCTCAAACAACCATCCCTAAACCTGGTCCTAAAACTAACCCCAAGACTAACTAAAACTAAGACTAGTCCTAACCCTATCCCTAGTCCTAAAGTAAACCCAATTTTAGTCCTAAAACTAACCCTTAGCCTAAAAGTAACCCCCAAACAACCCTTGCCCGAGTCTTAAAAGAACCCAGGACCTCAGAGTGACCCTGAATGCAGCCCGAAGACCACAGGCCATCTTTTTGCCATGAAGGTTCCTCAGCAAAGCACAGATCAGGAACTCTTTGCTTATTTTTCAGGCTCGGGACCAGAAGACTCAGGGCAACCTGCAGCTGGCCCAGGAGTGCTCGGACAAAGCCAAGTGGTACAACATCCTGGCGGCCGGATGGAACCTGCTGATTCCTCTGCTGGCCGTGGTGCTGCTGGTGCTCCTGCTGGTCCACCTGGGCTCCTCGCAGGGCTCCTTCGACTTCCTGGGAGAGGACGGCTTCCAGAACTTCATCAAACTGTTCAGTTGGTAGACGGAACGAGCGGAAAGAGCCGTTTGATTCATTTGACACACTTTGCTTTTATTTATTGTATTTATGCAACCTTCAAAGCTCGTTCCTACGTGAGTCAGTCTTTAGCGACGCTCGCTGATGCTTCCCTTTACCATTTTGACCTGTCACGTGTGTCCCTAAACCCCCAAACATCTTTGTGACAACTTAGTGCAGTAAAGACAAACATCAACATGCCAGACCATCGCTTGCTCTTCCTGCTCCTGCGAGAGGCTGCAAGAAAGGCTTCGCCACACATCTTAAAATGAAGATGTGGGAGCTGTACGTTTGATCATGATGTGATGTTAGCACTTCAACTTGGTGTTGTTTTCTCCTTGGTGTTACTACGCTGTATGCGGTATTTCTTGTAGTACACACACACGAGGCTCATGAGCATTAAAGCGACACACACACACACACACACGCACACACACGTATACCTTATGAAAAATGTTGATGATGTGGCAGCTTTTATTTTGTAAACATTGCTATGCGTGATGCTGTCTTCTTGTGGTGTTTCTGATGAATAATACTCACCTTTTCTTTGCAAAGCTGCATCGTGTATTTTTTAAGGGGGAAGAAAGGCTGTCGTGCTTCTGCTTTGAAAAGTTAATTTTTTTTTTTTTTTAATTGGCAGGCGTGTCCGCTCGGGTCTTTCATCCCAGCTGCCAGCAAACCTTTCCACAAATAGCACGGAAGGCCAACATGCTAACACGCTTTACAAATCATCTGTGGCCTTGTTTATCCTGAACTCCAACCATAACCTTAACCCTAACCTTAACCCTAACCTTAACCCTAACCCTCCTAACCCTAACCCTCTCTAACCCTAACCTTAACCCTAACCCTCCTAACCCTAACCCTAACCCTAACCCTCCCTAACCCTAACCCTAACCCTCCCTAACCCTAACCTTAACCCTAACCCTCCTAACCCTAACCCTAACCCTCCTAACCCTAACCCTAACCCTCCCTAACCCTAACCCTAACCCTAACCCTCCTAACCCTCCTAACCCTAACCCCTAACCCTCCTAACCCTAACCCTAACCCTCCCTAACCCTAACCCTAACCCCTAACCCTAACCCCTAACCCTCCTAACCCTCCTAACCCTAACCCCTAACCCTAACTCCTAACCCTAACCCCTAACTCTAACTCCTAACTCTAACCCCTAACCCTAACTCCTAACCCGAACTCCTAACCCTAACCCCTAACCCTAAACCCTAACCCTAACCTTAACCTTAACCCTAAACCTAAAAGCTGCCGTTGTGTCCTTCAGGGGTGAAGGACACACCTAAAAAAACGGGACTGCAGCCTTTTTCTTGGAGGCTGGGTGGATGTGCTGTTTTTAACCACGGCCCCCCACCCTGCGGGACCGCCCGCATATTAGCGCTCGCCCTCTTCATTTAGACGCACCCAAATCACAGCCTCTGTCCTCCAACTTTCTATTTTGCCTCCTTGCGGTTGCTGCAGATGTCTCCAGCCTGCCAGGACAATTACAGGCTAGCAGGCCGGCATGTTGTGGGATTTGGAGGCAGCGCTGGCCCCTCAAACCTTCCAAAAATACACCCAGCGGCGCCCCCTGCTGGCCACTTGTAACACTCTCAGGAGAACAGACGTTCATTACTGAGTGGAGGAGCACCACGGTGAATGGGAAGCATTGAGCAGTACACTCGTAGCCACGTGGGTAAGGGGCTTCCTTTGTCCAACGTTTGTGCCAAAAACCGTCTTGAGAGACGCTGTAAGAAAGAAGAAGTGTACTTTTGTTCGTGTGACGTTTACCACCTCCAGCGAGACACACGGCCCCTTCTTGTCCCTCAGCAAAGCAGCAGCATCTGGAAGTCATCAAGATCGGAATCTTGGCAGAAGTCACATGATCAGCCAGTAAAAGCACCAGAAGCTGCCTTTTCAGCAGCTTGCTGCAGAGTAGAAGCAAATCCAGGCTAGAGGAAGACACTGGTGGTGAGAGAGACATTAAAGAGCTGAAGAAAGGCACAAATGGAGAATGGAGGAAAGGTTTGAACACGCATGAATCATGAATCATCTCACACTTCCATCATGTACAGAACATATGATTCACTTCCTGCTTTCCATGGAATATTAGAACATATCATCATCAATAAGCCAGCATGAAGAACAATCATGGTGATGATCAAGACTCTTCTGCTCGTATTCAGCAAACATCACCTGCTTGTGTTGTTTTCAGTGTTGGGCAAGTTACTTTGAAAAAGTAATTAGTTACAATTAGTACTTACATGTCACAGAAAGTAACTGAGTTAGTAACTCAGTTGCTGCATCTAAAAAGTAACTAGTTACCTGGCAAAGTAACTGTAGTTTTAAATTACGACAATAAAAATGGTCTTTTTCTCAACCTGAAATATAAAAATCTAGTTTAATAATTCATAATAAATAAAGTAAAAAGAGTAGAGCATTGTTTAGATGTAAAAGCAACATTATTTATTTATCAAAATTATCACACAAACACTGCAATTCTTTTTACGTATAAAACAAGCAGTATACAATTATTAATATGAACTTTGCATAATAAAAATGAACTTTGAATAAAAAAAAGTAAAATTAGCATGAAAATACAACATTTTCACAGCCTTAACTTTCAAATACTATATTTCAAGTATCTTATTTTTACTTTGAATAAATAAGATATTTCCAACTATAATAATCCTGAAACAATGTTGAAGTGCAAAAGAAAATAAATAACAATGAGCTAAAATGCTCTTAAACAGGACTGCACTTTAACCTGAACTTTTTTGCACTCTTTCCAACATAACAGAAGTTCTTTTTTCTGAACCAATTTAACATTCAGTACTATATTAGGTTGTGAACCACTGATTGTAGTGCAAAAGCAGCAACTTCTCAAATCTTTGGTCTGTTCCTCTTGGGAGAAAAGACCAGCTTTCCGAGGCTAAAGAGTCTCTCAACAGGAGCACTGGAGGGAGTGGCAGCATTTAAACGCAGTGAAATCTTCTTAATGAGTGGAAAGCCACTCAGGGAGCCCAAGGCTTGGGAGGAAGATCTCAAATAATCTGCCACTTGGCTATCAGCCATTGAGCAAGTTTCATCCATTCATCATCATCCATCCAGTTTCATCTCCTCAAAGCTAAAGAAATCTTCCTCTTTGGCCAAACTTGTGCTGCTCATGTCCTGTGATGATGATCCACTGGTACCTGACTCTTCGTCACCCACATCCAGAGACATTTTCCGGCACTCCGCCAGCAGACGGGCCTTAGCCCGGTCCTTTTTCTCTTCAGACCGCAGCCAGCGTAATTTGAATCTTGGGAGACTCACAGGTGCCAGAGCAGCTTTTTCACTGTTCATCACATCCACAAATCTTGTTTTGATTGCCTGAAATACAGACACAAAAGCAACGCATCCATATAGTATTTCCTTAAACCTCCAAATTAAGGTGAATTAATTACATTTCTTACCTCAATTATGGCATCTGGAAGCTCCTTCAGGATTTGGAGGCCAGCTTTGAGGTCCTGTGTGTTCAGAATGAATGTCTCAAGCGTAGGTAGTAATGTCCCATAAAAACAGTTGTTTTCTCCTTGGAGGATATCCAGTGCAACCGTTAATGGCTTCATGACGGTGCAATACTCTTTTATGAAGAGATGTTGTCGTTCAGTAATAGCAGTTAAAGACAACTTTGTTGAAATGGTGTTAAGATCGATGATAGAAATCTCCTCAATTCGAGTTAGAGCATCGTAAAAGGAGTTCCATCTCGTTGAACAGGGAACAAGAAGTGTTCTGGCAACAAGTTCATCCACTGTCTCTGCGGCCACAGTGGAGCGGCTGGCCTTGTTCCACATTGCTGTGCACTTTGAGGTGGCACTTCTGTACACTGTTCTTATTCCTGCCTTTGAAAGGAGCCATTTATCAATATCAGTGCATGAGATCAGATTCAGTGTGTGAGATGCACATCTTTGATGAGGCGGCAAAGTGATCAGAACATCTTCATCCTCATCCTCATTTGCATGTAAAGCTACATTCATGTCTGTGAACGTTCTCTCATCCTCTTCTTCTGAGTCACTCTCCTCCACAGGCTGATATCTTTTGAGGGCTTTAACAAAATTGGACCCATTGTCTGTAACTGTAGAAGTTATTTAATGTGCGATGCCATAGGATGAGTGGATATTGTGAAGCTCTACAGCAGTAGCATCATGCGTGTGTCCTCCCTTGATTCTTTGCATATTAGTTGGATTTATCCAGTGGGCCGTCACACCCAGATAACTTTGTTATGCGCTGTCCAGATGTCTGCAGTGGTAGAAACATATTGTAACTGTTCAAAGGATGTCTTCGGTTGTTTGTTCATTTTTGTGTACTCGTCGTCAATGTATTTTGTAAATGTTTTTCGGGACGGCAGAGTCACCCCCGCTCTCATTGGGATTTTTGACACAAGGGCTCCAAATGACTCTGACTCAACGGTGGATAATGGAAGCATTTTTTCCACCACGTACGTTGCGATGAGTGCATTGAGCTCTCTGCGAGTTACACGCTGCTGGACAGTAAAATCAAGTTTGGCTTGTTTGTGTGGTGTTGGAGCTTCGTCTCCGTCACTGGGGCACACGTGAGCTGCAGCAGGCGGGCGAGTTGTTTCTCTTTTATCTCAGTCAGATTAAAATAGTGTCGATACTTCCAGCCTGTAAATGCCGATTTTGTACCTGTCCCAGGCCCTGCTTCACTCGCCATCGCTCCCTCTTGTTTTGGTTGAGACCGCATGCAGCACGGGATATGTGAGCATCCTCCCACTTGACTCCTCAGCCAATCAACACGCGTGTGACCCGCCGCTAACTGAGAGAGAAATGACCTCCCCCGCTGCCAAGCTTGAATCAAAGTAACGCGCCACATTTCATTCTAAGTAACTAGAACACCGTTGCAAAAATGACAACAGTAACTAGTTAGATTATTCTGTTAGTGATGAAGTAACGGCGTTGGTAACTCTGTTATGTTTTAACGCCGTTACTCCCAACACTGGTTGTTTTTAATGTGCTCATCTCACTACTTTGTTGGACTTCCTTACTCAATCCCTTCCATGATTTCATCCTGCATACAGAAATGCTGTGGCTTTTCAGCCTTGTTCTGGCATACAAGTGCTTTCACTTTCATTTTCCTCTAAGATCATATTTCTCCTCTCTTACAGAGAAAAACTGTATGAGGTGTTTTCCAACACCGAACATGATAGTCTTTATAGATTGTACTAATGAAAATGGATCAAATGTTACTACGCTAACATTAGCATGTTAGCATTGCTAACAATAGCAGGCAAAACCGAGCATGATAGTGCTGTCTGCCATTGCTAATACTAATGAAAATCGCTAGAAATACGACTATGCTAACGTTAGCATGCTAACATGCTGATGTTACCATACAACATCTAGCATCAATGTTCAGGAATAAACCACAACGTTTACAAGTGTAACCTCCGGTAAAAATTCTATACATACATAGCATCTAGCATGGTAGCGCTAAATGTCTGCATATGTGAATGTTAGCAAGACAGATTCTTTATTTCAAAAAGATTCCTTTTTATGAAACCATTTGTTTATGTTTGCTTTATTTTTTTGAAGTATGATTTGTCATGTATCTTTTTTTATCATTTAATCGTGCCGATCATTTGCTATGGTTTGGTTTGCTGAAGGCTTGAGAGCATGTAGTAAGCTGGACGTCCACCAGAGGGCGCCAAGAGCGGTGCATTCAAACGAATGTGAAAAGTCACAGGAGGCTTTCAAATGTTGCTAACTCCTTCCCAAGCAAACACAGACGTTGTCTACTGGTCCACACTGAGGACTTGTTGTCATGTGATGTTTCCTCCTTGAAATGAATCATCCGTAGCACAGCAGGCCTCTTCATGTTCCTCTTATCGATTAACCGCCACTACGGTTGCGTAACGCCTGCACTGCCACGAGCACACAAACCCTCCCGTGCACGCCCACGGAACCTCCCTTAGCGGGCCACTCCCCCCCAGGCCAACACGCACACATACCTGCAGATAGAGACACATGACCCTGGGTGGGCGGTCCGGGTTGGAAGGACAAGTAGGAGAGCAGCACAAGCAAGGACACTGTGCACTGTGTGTGTGTGTGTGTGTGTTTGTTGTGTGTCTTTTTAACCTTCAGCAGCGACATCACAAGACGGCAAACATGAGCAGGTGAGATGTTTGCGCTTTCTTTCATGTTCTTTTGTCTGCATAAATCAGCTATATTAGCACTTCCTGTCTTTCACGTAACAAAAGGATGCTTCTGTCAAGTTTATCGGCAGCTCTTCAGCTTCCTGCCTGCAAGCTGCTCTTGGACTATTTCAAGCGCTGGGGTGTGAGAAGGTTTGCTTCTGAGCTGCTAGCATAAATGTTCGTGCGCGCGTAAACCTGTCATTAGCGTTAGCATTATTAGCATGACTGTCTGCTTAAAGCCTGGATTGCGAGCATCCCGTCAGACTCAGCAGACATTCCTAATGTTGTGGCCCAACCGTGGAGCACATGAAGGTGTGTGTGAGGGCGTGGGGGCGGGGTCATCCCGCAGGCTTCTTAAATTCTCTGACTTTGTTGACCTTTGGGATCCTTTCAGCGTGTTTGAAAAGAATAACGTTGGAACAATACGACTATTTTGACAACAGTCGCTTCAAAGTGCTGACAATGCATTGGAACACGCCCCACCTCACCAAATCAAGGAGGTGTGAAGGTCTAGTTGATAAAATGTGGAAGGGGCAATGCGTCTCATTTATATTTCCAGCTGGAAGAACAGCAGATGCTCAAATGTCAAATGATTGCGCAACTTTCCTTTGGGGTCTTCCTGGTGCCAGAGGCCCCCACCCCCCCATAACTCAAATCCCGCTCTCGTGTTTCACGCTCTGCACTTTGTCACGGAAGCCGAATCTTATCGGCAGCCTTGCAAAATAAACCAGCGCATCCTTTCACAATAAAGCTCTTTTGTCTTTTCTAGAGTCCCTGAATGTAGAGAGTTACGACAACTGAGATTACGGCGCCATGTTGGGGCCAATTCAAGCGTGCACAGTACGACAATGCATGTAAATTGCAATGTCTCTGCACAAAGGGACGGGCGGGTTAACCACGTTAATCAGTCAACCAGTACAGTAACACATCCAAGCATGACCAGGGACCCTCATTTCACGCGACACCTCATGACACTAGAATGACAATAAATGGCAGAGATATGTAAGCCCCAATATTTAAACATTGAAAATGATGAAAATATGTATATTCCTTCATGGTTATTTAATTATTATTTATACCTCCAAACAAGTGCAGATTTTGCATGATTGTAGAATAGAAAGCAAATTACCCTGTCAGAAATCAGTTTCAACGACAAGCTTACCTGCAGAATACAAGGTTATAGAAACATGACCAAAAATGATCTAAAACTATGAGTAATGTTAAAATCAAAATAAGCTGAGTATTGTACAGAGTATATAGAAAAGTATTCAATGTAATATCCATAAAATAACTGCAGTTTAGATTAGATTAAGTGCACGAAATGAGGTCCCCGACTATCATTTTTTTCTTCATTATTGAACTTCACATCTAACATTGCGAAATCCTTCTACAGTTTTGAAGCTTAAATGAGGACATCGACATGAAGATGTGCAAGACATGTTTTTTTTTGTGTTTGTCAGACAAAGCGTTGCCATGGTAACTACAATTTAATCATCATTGTAATTTGTATTTGTGGAATTCACATTAAACAGAAATTGACAACACCAAATGCAACACACGGAACCGAACACTCTCAATTGACCTCGCACAGTTTTGAAGATGAGTTCGGCTTCCAGCCCAAACGGTTGATTTTATTGTCCCAAATTGTCCGTCTGTTGACATCTGAAGGGAATCTGTACAGCTTACCCTTGTCGTGTGTATTTGTGCATCCACATGCACAACAACCCGGCATTTTTGGGGAATAAACAAGAATACGGCCAAGAATACTGTTGTATTCTGTTGTATAAAGGCCAACGCAAATGCGAATTTGGCCCCAAGATGGCTCCACGAGTCATGTGACCGTATTTTTTTGACTCATCATGTTGTAACTCTCTTTTCATGGCTTCAAATTGCTGTGAAAGTGAAACGCATGAGTGGGGAGTTGCATCATCACCTCTTATTGCATCATCACCTCTTCTTGCCTCTCATGCAGAAAAACCTAAAAGACGTAGAAACACGTGCAGTTGGGACTCTAAAAATATAGAAATACGTCTTTGGGAGTGAATGACTTCATTACATTCCCAATTTCTAATTACATTTCCTCATTACATTTCCTAGTTACATTCCTAATGACATCGCTAATTGCATGTCCTAATTACTTTCCTAGTTACATTCCTAGTTACATCGCTAATTACCTGTCCTAAATACTTTCCTACTAATTAGTAATCGGGTTAAACAGCAGTACGCTTGCGTTGGTCACATGAGCCAAGCAACAGTGAGAAGGCTAAGAGTACTGAGTGCTGATGAGAGTACTGAACACAAGCGTCTAAGAGTTAGCACAATGTGTTTTTCATCAGGAATGTCTTTGGCAGCGCCCACATCTGGATTCAATCATCTACATTCCCAAAAGTTACGACATGTTCCTTCCTTCCTTCCCACTCCCCAAGCCAGCACAACTATTGTTCTAACCCTAGTAACTCCAGTAACCATAGTAGCCCTAGTAACCATAGTAACCATAGTAACCATAGTAACCCTAGTAGCCCTAGTAACCCAAGTAGTCCTAGTAACCCTAGTAGTCCTACTAGTCCTAGCCAAGGACAAGAGAGGGCATTGCAGGGTTGACTGTTGCCAACACACACACACACACACACACACACATTCCGAGCAACATTGCTGTTTTTTTTAGTGTTTTTCTTCCTCATGTGTGACACAAGAGGCTGCATGTGCTCGCCATCAGGAGGAGAAGTTTAACAAAGACAAGCAACGCCCTGAAAACTAGAAGAGAAAAGCATTTGCACTTTCAGCTGCGTTCCTTCATGAAAATGAGCAAAAGACATCGAAGGAGGTTCAATTTACAAAGAAGTACCTGAGGCTCAGTGCTAAATAAATGTACAATGATTTTATGGCAGGACAAACAGCAAAACAATGCACACCATTTACAGATACAAGCCAAAAAAGAAAAATAACCGTTCCTTTGACATCTTCCCAGTCTACACTGCAATTACAAAGTCTTTATTTCATAAATGTCATGCAACTGTCATGGAAATGCTTGTAATCGTACGTCACGATATCACAGCAACATCTGACAAACACACTGCATGTGAAACACTGAAGCAGCAGGCTTTGTGAAAAGCAATACTTGCATCATTCTCCTAACGTTAGCCCATGACTGTACGTACAGTATGTAGCATAAGACTGTACATAAGACTGTATATAAGACTGTACATAGATAGCATAAGACTGTACATACAAAGACTGTACATAGGTAGCATAAGACTTTACATAGGTAGCATAAGACTGTACATGGGTAGCATAAGACTGTATATAAGACTGTACATAAGATTGTACATAGGTAGCATAAGACTGTACATAGGTAGCATAAGACTGTATATAAGACTGTACATAAGACTGTACATAGGTAGCATAAGACTGTACATAGGTAGCATAAGACTGTATATAAGACTGTACATAAGATTGTACATAGGTAGCATAAGACTGTATATAAGACTGTACATAAGACTGTACATAGGTAGCATGAGACTGTACATAGGTAGCATAAGACTGTATATAAGACTGTACATAAGATTGTACATAGGTAGCATAAGACTGTACAAAGGTCTGGTTTTGGTTTGGTTTAGTTTGTTTGAACATGAAGGTTACAATGGAATCCTTACTCAATCCGTTCCATCATTTAATTCCACACATTGAAATGCTGTGGCTTTTCAGCGTAGTTCTGGCATATAAATGTTTTAAGTTTAATTTTCCTCTAAGATCATATTTCTCCTCTCTGATTGAGAAATACTTTATTAGGTTTTTGGGTAACGAGTTGTTATTAACTTTATGCATTATTCTAGTGGTTTGAAAGTGTACTAAATCTGCAAATTTTAATATCTGCGATTTTAAAAATAAAGGGTTTGTATGTTGTCTATACTTGGTATTATGAATGATCCTCACTAATATGTGATATTAAAAATAAAGGGTTTGTATGTTGTCTATACTTGGTATTATGAATGATCCTCACTAATATGTGATATTAAAAATAAAGGGTTTGTATGTTGTCTATACTTGGTATTATGAATGATCCTCACTAATATGTGATATTAAAAATAAAGGTGTGTATGTTGTCTATACTTGGTATTATGAATGAATACATTATGAGTACAGTGAGTGAGTGAAGATTACTTTTGTAATTATTTCCCATATCTCCACACAATACCTTAAATATGCTAATACTAAGGAACAGTACAGAGTGTGGAGTGATTTTTGATCAAGAACATATTTTGCTTTATTCAATATAGAGATATTTCTTGCCACCTTGTATATTTTTAGTATGAGATTTCCATCTCATTTTTTCATCTATTGCAGGGGTAGGGAACCTATGGCTCGGGAGCCAGATGTGGCTCTTTAGATGACTGCATCTGGCTCTCAGACATTTCTTAACACCATAAAATGTGTTTTATTTTAATTTGTTTTCCTGACATTTTAAAGTAAAACATGACAGAAGTCAGTGTTAAAAATAACATTTAAAATATGCATTCTAATGCATTTTAATCCATTTGATTTTGTAGCGCAATGCCAGCTGTCCTTCCCATTTTCCAGTGTCAAACACCAAAACTTTATTATTGGGGTCGTCCCTCCTTTAATCAAATAGTCAGCTAGGTAATTGTGCAGAGACAACCCTTTTGACGAAAAAGGGAAAGAAAGATACGGAGTAGGGCGCAAAACCATGCAGCAGCAGAAGTTGCATTAATGGTAAAAAGTAATGTATTTATTATTTGTTAGCTTCAATATAACATTTTTATTAAAAAGTATAAATTCAGAGACTTATATTCTAAAATTGTTGGTCTTCCTTAAATATACACACATTTGGTTGTATTCGGTGTTGAAAAATGATATGGCTCTCACGGAAATACATTTTTAAATATGCGGCTTTCATGGCTCTCTTTGCCGAAAAGGTTCCCGACCCCTGATCTATTATAACCCCAAGGAATTTATATTCTTCCACTTTTTCAATGTCCACTTCGTTTAGTTGTATTTGGTCGTACGTGTCCCTTCTGCTATTGCAAATAGCATTATTTTAGTTTGACTTAAGTTCAGGGATAATCTGTTCCTGTCAAACCATGACTTTAATATGACCTTTTCATCCTTGACCTTTTTAATGAGTTCTTGTGTGCTTTCACCAGAACAGAAAGCGGTGGTATCATCCGCAAATAAGACCAATTTTAAGTCCTTTGTTACTTTACAAATGTCGTTGATGTACAAATTAAACAGTTTTCGTCCCAGTATGGACCCCTGGGGTACTCCACACGTGGTGTCTAAACTCCCAGATGTGTATTGTCCTAGCTTTACAAATTGTTTCCTCTTTGCTAGGTAGCTTTTAACCCAATTCAAAACTAATCCTCTTATTCCGTACCTTTCTAATTTTGAAAATAAGATAGTGTGATTAATTGTATCGAAAGCTTTTGTCAGATCCATGAATACTGCTGCTGCACATCTTCTGTTGTCCATAGCAGTAGTGATTTCCTCCGTGATTTCCATCAGTGCCATAGAAGTTGAAATGTTGGCTCTGTATCCATATTGACGGTTAGCAAATAATTCATTCTTATTAATAAATTTGTCCAACCTATTATTAAATAGCTTCTCCACAATTTTTGAGTTTTGTGGTAACAAGGAAACTGGCCGATAATTTGTAAATTGGTGTTTGTCTCCTTTTTTGAAAATTGGAACCACCTTGGCTGTTCTTATTTTGCTTGGAAATACAGACCCTTTCCAAAAAATTAGAATGTCATGGAAAAGTTGTTTAATTTCCATAATTCCATTCAAAAAGTTAAACTTTCATAGATTATAGATTCAGGGCCCACAATTTAAACCATTTCAAGTATTTATTTGTTTATTTTTACATAATTTGGGCTTCCAGCTCATTAAACCCACGAAAACAGGAATTCAAAAAATTAGAATACTGTGAAGAAATCAGCGCAAATTTTGCAGGGCATGAATGTTTTAAACTGAGTGTCACACTAATCATCTACTAAACTCAAATCACCTGCACAGGCTTCCCCAGGTGTCATTAAATTGCTTCAGTTTGGTTCAATTGTCTCAATTGGGTTCAATATGGGGAAGACTGCAGACATGACAACTGGCCAGAAGACCATCATTGATACCCTCCATAGGATGGGTAAGCCACAAAAGTTCATAGCTAAGGAGGCTGGTTGTTCAGAGTGCTGTGTCCAAGCATATCAATGGAAAGTCTAGAGGAAGGGCAAAATGTGGCAGGAGAAGATGCACCAGCAAAAGAGATGACCGTGGGCTTCAGCGGATTATCAAACAGGGAAGATTCAAGAATCTGGCAGAGATCCAGAAAGAGTGGAATGAGGCGGGAGTCACAGCTTCAGAAACCACCACATTCAGACGCATCCGGGAGATGGGCTACAACTGTCGGGTTCCTCGGGTCAAGCCACTTGTGAACCTGAGCCAACGTAGGAAGCGTCTCCACTGGGCCAAGGAGAAGAAGGACTGGACTGTTGGCCATTGGTCCAAGGTCCTCTTTTCCGATGAAAGTAAAGTGTGCCTTTCATTTGGGAATCAAGGTCCAAGGGTTTGGAGGAAGACGGGTGAGGAACAGAACCCAAGCTGCCTGAGGTCCAGTGTGAAATATCCACAGTCCGTCATGATTTGGGGTGCAATGTCCGGTTCAGGTGTTGGTAAACTCTGCTTTCTTAAATCCAAGGTCACCGCAACAGTCTACCAGAATGTTTTAGAGGACTTCATGATTCCTTCTGCTGAGGATCTGTATGGAGATGCAGATTTCATCTTCCAGCAGGACCTGGCCCCTGCCCATACCGCCAGAAGCACCAAAACCTGGTTTGATGCCCATGCCATCACAGTGCTTGACTGGCCAGCCAACTCACCGGACCTAAACCCCATTGAGAATCTATGGGGTATTCTCAAGAGGAAAATGAGGGGCACCAGACCCAACAACAAAGAAGAGCTGACAGCAAGCATCAAGGAAATCTGGGCTTCCATAACTCCCAGGCAATGCCACAGGCTGATTGCTTCAATGCCACGTGGCATCGAGGCAGTGATTAAGGCAAAGGGATTCCCAACCAAGTATTGAAGGTTGACATATCGTTTTGAAAGTACCATATTTTGATTGATTTGATGTGATCCTAATTTCTTTCTTTTTTTTCCTGCAAAAACTGAGAAGTAAATGGTGATTTCTTCACAGTATTCAAATTTTTTGAATTCCTGTTTTCGTGGGTTTAATGAGCTGGAAACCCAAATTACGTAAAAATAAACAAACACTTGAAATTGTTTAAATTGTGGGCCCTGAATCTATAATCTATGAAAGATTAACTTTTTAAATGGAATTATGGAAATTAAACAACTTTTCCATGACATTCAAATTTTTTGGAAAGGGTGTGTATTCTAGTCTGAAATGATAAATTAGGGTTAGGGTTAGGGTTAGGGTTAGGCATTCATGCATTCATGTCATTCCTGTTAGTGTTTCCAACCATGAAATGGTGGGGGTAGTCTGCTTTCTTAATGTTGTTCTTTATAATACTATTTAAGATGCCCCAAGTTGCTCTCATGTTATTTTTGTTCTTATTTAGTACATGACTATAATATTCTCTCTTACACGCTCTCAAGATAGTTGTCAACTTATTTTTGTAAGTCTTATACTTTTGTTCTGCTTCTTTAGTCTGTTGAATGATGAATGTCCTGTATGATGTCTTCTTCTTCTTACAGGCGTTTTTTAGTCCTTTTGTCATCCATGCCTGCTTGTTTTTCTTTTGCTTCTTGGACTTTTCTTGCCAGGGACAGTTCTTATGGTAGAGCTCCATATAACTACCAAGGAAGCTGTCATATGCTTCATCCACATCTGTTGCACTCTAGACCCTCTCCCAACTTTGTTCTTCTAGATCTTTCCTGAAGGCCCAGATGCTGTCCTCTGTACGCAGTCTTTGAAAAGTCTTTTTTGCCTCCACCTGTCTTTTCTTATAATGTTCATTGTAGATTGTGAACACTGGAAGATGATCACTGATGTCACTAATTAGGCCACTGATGGTATTGTTATCAATTCTTGTTCATTGGTGAATATATTATGGATAAGGGTGGCACAGTGCTCTGGTATTTTGCTTGGTCTAATGATTTTAGGATATAAACTCAAACTATACATTGTATCTGTGAAGTCGTCTATTTCCTTGCACTTGTGTGAGTTCAAAAGGTCAATATTGAAGTCTCCACATATAAAAATAGTTTTTTGACCTATGACTGTAAACATTGTCTTAATCCAATCCAAAGGTAGCATAAGACTGTGCATAAGACTGTACATATGTAGCATAAGACTGTACATAAGTAGCATAAGACTGTACATAAGACTGTACATAGGTAGCGTAAGACTGTACATAAGATTGTACATAAGATTGTACATAAGACTGTACATAAGTACATAAGACTGGACATAGGTAGCATAAGACTGTACATAAGACTGTACATAGGTACATAAGACTGTACATAGGTAGCATAAGACTGTACATAAGACTGTACATAAGACTGTACATAGGTAGCATAAGACTGTACATAAGACTGTACATACGACTGTACATAGGTAGCATAAGACTGTATATAAGACTGTACATAAGACTGTATATAGGTAACATAAGACTGTACATAAGACTGTACATGGGTAACATAAGATTGTATATAAGACTGTACATAAGACTGTACATAGGTAGCATAAGACTGTACATAAGACTGTACGTAGGTAGCATAAGACTGTACATAGGTAGCATAAGACTCTACATAAGACTGTACATAAGACTGTACATAGGTAGCATAAGACTGTATATAAGACTGTACATAAGACTGTACATAGGTAGTATAACACTGTACATAAGACTGTACATAAGACTGTTCATAGGTAGCATAAGACTGTACATAAGTACATAAGACTGGACATAGGTAGCATAAGACTGTACATAAGACTGTTCATAGGTAGCATAAGACTGTGCATAAGACTGTACATAAGACTGTACATAGGTAGCATAAGATCAATCTTTGAAGATGTAACAGTGTGTGTGTGTGTGTGTGTGTGTGTGTGTGTGTGTGTGTGTGTGTGTGTGTGTGTGTGTGTGTGTGCAGGTGTCTGATTAGCCAGATGGAGGTGCAGAGCTTCATCGAGAGGTGCATGTTGGCGGTGGGTACCAAGCAGCATCACGCTCGCAGCCTGGCCGAGGTTCTGGTGGAGGGGGACCACAGAGGTCACTACAGCCATGGGCTGAACAGGATGGGTCAGTGTAGCACGTATATAGCATGTAGGCTACTGTATGTGTGTATACATGTAGTGTCTACGTGCAGTGTATATGTGTATACATGTAGTGTATATGTGTAGTGTATACATGTATATGTGTATATGTGTATTGTCTATGTGTATACATGTAGTATATATGTGTAGTGTATATGTGTATACATGTAGTGTATACGTGTAGTGTATATGTGTGTATATGTGTAATGTACAAGTATATGTGTATATGAGTAGTGTATATGTGTATATGTAGTGTATACAGTCAGACTTGTCTATAGCGGCCACTAGAGGGAGTCTGCAAAAGTGGCTGCTATAGACAGGTGGCCTCTATAGACAGGTTGGCGTCCAGTTTGAATGTTGACCAGTAGAGGAAAAAAAAGAAAAAAAAGGGGAAAAAAATAATAATATTGTTGACCAGTAGAGGGCACTGCGGACTGCGGATAAAAGTTGTACAGCACTACTAGGCTTGTTATTATCATGGTTCATGGTTCATGGTTTTAATCCATCCTGAACATGCATATGAGTCAAACAGTAGCACATCACATAGTAGAATTCACAATTTTGCATGTCCAAAAAGGAGTAGGAAGAAGCAAAGCTTATTTAATTCTACCCCTCATCAGTTTCACATCAGTTGCAATACATTTATTCACCTCTTGTTCTTCCAAGTGTACTTTGTAGGTCTACATGACAATGTAGTGCAATCATAGCCAAGGTTTTTACTTACTAAAAGGAAGCTAGAGGCTTAATAATAACTGATAGAATATATCCACAACCCACAGAACAAACCTGTGCTAGTAATGTCTTACACTTGTTTTTAATATTTTACTTTTTATACGGCAGTGTCATTACAGCTTTAGTTCATCAGGAAGTGACGGGAAGTGACGGTGGGCGTCCCGAGCAGGAGAGTTAGGCTCAGTGCTAGCTGTGAGTTTGGAGAGAGTTGGGAAGTGTGTTTATGTTGGCGTGGATGTAAAGTCCTGCAGTGTTCTCCGCTGTTAATAAAGCCATTAAAGTGCATCGGCGACGTGAGTCTTTCCTTCCCCACAACAAGCGGCATTACAGTATTGACACACATTGTGCACATTGTCTCACACCAGGAAATAAACGGTGTCACTTGTTACAGGCATTGGCTGGACAGCTACGTAGTGGGGCTTGTTTAACCTTTGCCTTGTGGGCAAGCAGGAAGGAGAGACGATGCTGAGAGATGTGTGTGTGTTCTAAGCTGCTGTCTGGTGGCCGCGTTCAATAAATAAAGTTGGCAGAAGCAACAGGAGAAGTTTCCTTCTTTGCTTCGGAGTTGAATAACACTGACAAGTTAACAGAATAGTAGCGAACGGAAAAGGCGATGGCTTTGTTTGTGTCGAATACAGAAGATGAGGACTTTGATGGATTTGTGGATGAGGATTGATCAAAAATAACGTGAGTACATTCTAAAATACTTCAATTAAGTACAACCGATCTCAGTTTTGCTCTCACTGCCGCATGCATGCTAGCGTATGTTTTTTTTTTATTGTAGCGTCGCTGGGAGCACGTCCTGTTCCCAGTCTACTTTGTGGTAATGTTTTGGTGCAAATGCTCTTAAAGTTACATGTTAGACCAGGAAATAGCAAGCAAAAGAAAACGACTTTTTAATGTGGAACAACTGACAGTTTGTGTGGATCTTGTGAATGATTGTGACTGAGCTAGGACTCAGTAATTAAAGTCTACACGCGACGGCTTCATTGATTGAAAAACCAAACTTTTTCGTGCATGAAGCTTCTACTTGAGTTGGTAATTTGGCTGCTATATGCGGTCAGATATTGACCAAGGGAGACAAAATGGGTGGCCGCTGGCCGCGTTGGACAGGTGACTGCTATACACAGGGTCTATAACATGTACATTCGCTGCGGGGGATTTTTCAGTGGCTGCTATAGGCAGGTGGCCGTTCTATAAAGGTGGCCGCTCAGACAGGTTTGACTGTATTTGTATATGTGTAGTGTATATGTGTATATGTGTAGTGTAGTGTATATGTGTAGTGTATATGTGGAAACGTCTAGTGTATACGTGTATATGTGTAGAGTATATGTGTATATGTGTATATGTGTAAATGTGTATATGTGTAGTGTATATGTGTATACGTGTATATGTGTAGTGTATATGTGTATATGTGTAGTGTATATGTGTATATGTGTATATGTTCAAGATTCAAGATTCAAGAGAGTTTTATTGTCATGTGCATAGTAAAACAGCAGTTATACCATGCAATGAAAATCTTATTCTGTTCATTCTCCCAAGAAAAGAAAGAAAACACAAGAAAGAATAAGAACATAGGAAACATAAATACCAATAAATTAAGCAACAACAACAGAAGAGACATTAATACAAATAAATAAATAAATAAAGTGCTATGGGTGTGTGCGTGTGTTGCGTGCGGCGTGTGTGAGTGCTTCGTTGAGAAGCCTGATGGCCTGTGGGTAAAAGCTGTTTGCCAGCCTTGTGGTCCTGGACTTCAAACTCCTGTAGCGTCTGCCTGACGGTAGGAGTGTGAATAATGAATGTTGTGGATGTGTGCTGTCCTTGATGAGGTTGTGTGTTCTTCGTAGGACTCGATTTTTATAAATGTCTTGCAGTGAGGGGAGGGCTGCCCCAACAATGTTCTGTGAGGTCTTGATCACCCGCTGGAGTGCCTTCCTATCACGTGTTGTACAGTTACCGTACCAAACAGTGATGGAGGCGGTAAGGACACTTTCCATAGTGCATCTGTAGAAGCAACTCAGGATTTTGGTGGACATGCCAAATTTCCTCAGTCTTCTCAGGAAGTACAGTCTCCTTTGGGACTTCTTCATAATTTGTTGGGTGTTGTGAGACCAGGTGAGGTCCTCGCTGATGTGTGTGCCAAGGAACTTGGAGGTTTTCACCCTCTCCACCTCAGTCTCATCAATAAACAGGGATTTATGCGGCTCCTTTTCCCTTGTTCTTGGGTCGATGATCATCTCTTTAGTTTTCTCTGTATTGAGAAAGAGATTGTTATCACGACACCAAGCTATGAGGTCCGCCACCTCTCTTCTGTATGATGTTTCAACACCACCAGTGATCAGTCCGATGACTGTAGTGTCATCCACAAATTTAATGATGCTGGTGTTGTTCTGGGAGGCCACGCAATCGTAGGTGAAGAGCGTGTAGAGGAGCGGACTCAGCACACACCCCTGGGGGGTCCCAGTGCTCACAATTCTTGAGCTGGATGTGTGATTGTGGACTCTGACTGATTGGGGCCTGCCTGTTAGAAAGTTAAACACCCAGTTACAGAGGGAGGGAGACAGGCCAAGTGTGAGGAGCTTATTTGTGAGTTTGTGGGCGGCTGACTGTATTAAAAGCAGAGCTATAGTCTATAAATAGCATTCTGACATATGTGTCCTGGACCTGTAGGTGAGAAAGGGCTGTGTGGATGGCAGTGTTGACTGCATCATCCGTGGACTGGTTCTGGCGATATGCAAACTGTAGAGGGTCCACAGTTGCCGGGATGCTCTTTTTGATGTGGGTCATGACTATTCTTTCAAAGCACTTCATAACAATAGGAGTGAGTGCTATAGGGCGATAGTCATTCAAGCAGGTCACGTTGCTCTTCTTGGGTACGGGCACTATGGTGGTGGACTTAAAGCAGGTCGGTACAGATGCTTGTGCAAGCGACAGGTTAAATATGTCAGCAAGCACATCAGCTAGCTTTGATGAGCAAACCCGAAGTGCACGGCCTGAGATGTTGTCTGGGCCTGCTGCTTTTCGTGGGTTTGTTTTGTTCAGAACCCTGCGCACATCAGCTGATGTCACCATGAGAGGTGAGTCCTGTGTGCTCCCCAAGTCCAGCCACCCTCTCTGCTCATCAGGAGTTTGGGTGTCAAAGCGGGCATAGAACTCATTCAGCTCATCTGGAAGTGTGGTTTGGCTGGACGTGGCTACGCTACTCCGCTGTCGATAGTCTGTGATGTGCTGGAGCCCCGCCCACATGTGCCGGGGGTCTGAGGTGGAATAGTAGCCGTCCAGCTTCTGTGTGTACTGTCTTTTGGCCTCTCGTATGGACCTCCTCAGGTCATATCTGGCCTTTTTGTAGTCCTCAGCGGTGCCCATGACAAATGCAGTCGAACGAGCACGTAGCTTAGCCCTTACATCACAGTTCATCCGCTGTTTTTGGTTAGGGTATTTTCTGTAATACTTGGTGGTGGTAACAGTCTCTATGCATGTGCTAATGTAGCCAGTAACAGCAGAAGCATATTTATCCAAATCAACAGTACAATATTCCCTCCCCGCTGCAGTTTTAAACACATCCCAGTTTGTGCAGCCAAAGCAGTCCTGAAGTACTTGATCAGTTTCTTCATTCCACACTTTAACTGCTATACTTACAGGGGGAGCTTGTTTGAGAAGTTGTCTGTACGTTGGATAAAGGAATATGGAGATGTGGTCGGCCTTTCCAAAGTGGGGTCTTGGAACAGCCTTCAAAGCACTTTTCATGTTGCTGTAGACTTGGTCCAGGATGTTATTTTCCCTTGTGGGAAAGCTCACATGCTGGTAATATTTGGGGAGGACAGTCCTGAGGTTACAGTGGTTGAAATCACCAGATATAATTAATACAGCGTCTGGGTGTTTGGTCTCGTGTTTATCAATGATGTCATGCAGGAGGCCTCGTGCGTTAGCGGTGTTAGCTCGTGGTGGGATGTAAACAGCAGTTAAATACACAGCGCTAAACTCACGAGGCAAATAAAAAGGTCTGCATTTCACCATCAGCAGCTCAATGTCCTGCGAGCAGTGCTTTTCCATCGTCTGTACGTCTGTGCACCACCGTTTGTTCACGTAAACACAGACGCCGCCACCTCTGTGTTTACCAGACGCTAAAGTCCGATCTCCCCGGTAAGCAGCAAATGTTTCCAACTGGATCGCCGAGTCTGGTATATCCTCCGTCAGCCAGGTTTCTGTGAAGGTGAGGACACAGCATTCCCTGATCTCACGTTGAGCTGTAATCCTTGCTCTTAGTTCGTCCATCTTGTTTTCGAGGGAGCAGACGTTGGCTAGCAGCAGGCTTGGTAGCGGTGGCCTAGTCGCTCTAGCTTTTAGCCTAGCATGCAGGCCGGCCCGCTTGCCTTGTTTACGCCTCGGATGCTTTGCTCGCCCGCAGGCTGCTGCGTTCTGCCGGCGCAGAAGAAAGGCAAAGTCTGAGAGGCTAAATGAAAGTTCATGGTGAAGAATAAATAGAGAGCTTCAATAATCCATCATTCCTAATAAGAATACATCGTAAGGTCAGAAGTGCAGTCCTGTGTATGTTTACCACTCCCCCTCTGTGGTGTTGAAAAGTGGCATGGTGTGGGGGAGGAACGATCTTCTCAGAGCAGAATCTGCCACTGAAACTGCTCTTCTGTGGGGAGATGATGCCGTGCGTTGGATGATGCTGGTTGTCCGTGATGGAAAAGAGCCTCCTCAGTGTCCTTTTCTCTGCCTCAGATGCCAGGCTGTCCAATGACAGAGCCTGCTTTCCTCACCAGTTTGTCCAGGCATGTGGCATCCTTCCTCTTGAGGCTGCTCCCCCCGCACACTACTGCATACAGGAGGCCACGAGCTACCACAGTCTGGTAGAAGATCTGTAGCAGCTTCTTGCATACATTGAAGAACACCAGCTTTCTGAGGAAGTACAGACGGCTCTGCACTTTCCTGCACAGAGCATCCATGTTGGCAGTCCTGTCCAGTTTATCATCCAGATCCACTCACAAGTATTTGTAGGTGTGAACCACCTCCACACCGTCACCTTTAATGATAACTGGTACTGAGTGTGTCCTGTTTCTCTTGAAGTCCACCACGGTCCACCACCATTTCCCTGGTGCAGGTGATACGTGTCGCACCATTCGAGGAAGTCCTGGATCAGTTTTCTGTCCACTCCTGATACATCCCATGATGGCCGTGTCGTCTGCGTATTTCGGTATATGGCAGAGCTCAGAGTTGCACTGAAAGTCGGACGTGTGCTGGGTAAACAGAACAGGAGACAGCACAGTTCCCTGTGGTGCTCCCGTGCTGCTTGTCACAGTGTCCGATCTGCAGTTCCCCTGTCACATGTACTGAGGTCTGCCAGTCAGGTAGTCTGTGATCCATGCCACCAGGTGTGAGCCTACTCCCATCTGTGTCAGTTTGTCCCTGAGGAGCTGAGGATGAGTGGTGTTAAAGGTGCTGGAGAAGTCTGAAAATGTAATCCTCACAGCACTACTGCTTCTGTCCAGGTGAGCGAGAGATCGGTGGAGCAGGAAGTTGATGGTAGAGTTAATTCCCACTTCTCCCGGTATGAAAACTGCAGAGGGTCGAGTGCGTGGTGGGTCTGTGGATTCAGGTGATAGAGCAGCAGCTGTTCCATGGTCTTCATCAGATGTGAGTCATTCAGCTCACCAGTATGTGGTCTCTTTGGGACTGGAACCATGCAGGATGTCTTCCACAGCTGTGGAACCCTCCCCAACCCCAAGCTCAGGCTGAAGATGCGCTGTAGAGGGTCTCCCAGCTCCAGACCTGCTGCTTTGCTGGGGCGCAGCCTCCTTAGCTCCACACTGCTGAGCTGCTGTTATTGTGGGTTGTGTGAGGGGCGGGGGAGAGTGTGAAGAGAGGTGTCCCCTTCCGTGCTGGTGACGGGCTGGTCAAACCTGTTAAAAACCGGTTGAACTGGTTTGCCCTTCTCGCATCCCCCTCAGTGTGGGCGCCTCTCTTTGAGCTGCATCCTCTGTTCCATTTTCCTTCTGTACTGCTCCTTTGCTGCCCTGAGCTGGACTCCTAGTTCCTTCTGTACACGCCTAAGTGCTTGTGTGTCACCATCTCTGAAGGCCTTCTTCTTCAGGTTCAGAAGGTCTTTGATGGTACTTGTTATCCAAGGAAGTGTACACTCCTTCCTGGCACAACAACGTCCATGCAGAAGTTGATGTAGTCCGGGGTGCGAGCAACTATTTCTGCCATATTGTCACTGTGGGGGCTCTGCAATACATCGCAGTCCGTGGTCTCGAAGCAGTCTATTAGAGCCTGTTCAGCCTCAGGGGACCACTTCCTGAATGAGTGTGTGGTTTTTGGTCATTTCCTCACTGTTGGTGGATAGTGAGGTTTGAGCAGGACCAGGTTGTGGTCGGCCTTGGCCCAGTGCACCGTATGCATCTTTGATGTTTGCATACATTAGGTCTATAGTCCTGTTGGTCAAAGGCACACGCAGCGTCCGCGCCAACGTGCGGAGCTATGTCAACAAGGATAACAATGGCATGACTGAAGTCCCTGTGCTTGTAGTCGGGACGTAGACAGACAGCCAGGAGTTCCATGTCTCTACTGCACATGGACATGTTAATGTTCACATGGCCAGGATGACACCAGTGTTTGTTCACATACAGTGCAAGCCCACCTCCTTTGCGCTTTCCACAGGCTTCCCATGTCCCTGTCCGCTCTGACCGTGCTGAAGTCCACTAGCTCCACGTTAGCATTTGGGATGCTAGCTGTTAGCCACGTTTCAGTCAAGCACAATAAGCTGCACTCCCTGAAGGTGTTGATGTTCTTTGTCAGCGCAGCCAGCTCGTCTGTGTTGTTCCGTAGTGAATTCACGTTTCCCGTGATCATACAAGGTCCTTGATCATACCTTGATCATAGAAGGTACCGAAGCCTTGAATCTCCACTTCCTTGCTTGCGGCTTTACTTTGATCTTAGCTGCGGCTCACAGCCCATAGATAGCTAGCTAGATGGATGGATGGATGGATGGATGGATGGATAGGTAGGTAGGTAGGTAGGTGGGTAGATAGATATAGCTAGCTAGGTAGGTAGGTAGGGAGATATAGCTAGGTAGGTAGGTAGATACTATAGATAGATATACAGTAGCTAGGTAGGTAGGTAGGTACTAGATAGATATAGCTAGGTAGGTAGGTAGGTAGGTTGGTAGGTAGGTAGATAGATATAGCTGGGGAGGTAGGTAGGTAGATAGGTAGGTAGGTAGGTAGGTAGGTAGGTAGGTAGCTAGGTAGGTAGGTAGGTAGATAGGTAGGTAGATATAGCTAGGTAGGTAGGTAGATACTGTAGATAGATATAGCTAGGTAGGTAGGTAGGTTGGTAGGTAGGTAGGTAGGTAGATAGATATAGCTGGGTAGGTAGGTAGGTAGATAGGTAGATAGGTAGGTAGGTAGATATAGCTAGGTAGGTAGGTAGATATAGCTAGGTAGGTTGGTAGATACTGTAGATAGATATAGCTAGGTAGGTAGGTAGATAGATATAGCTAGGTAGGTAGGTAGGTCGGTAGGTAGGTAGACATGACTGACTACTGTGTGTCTATGCTGTTTCTGGACAGACATGTATGTGAAAGACGTTCAGACGGGAATCTGTGCCAAGGACGGAGAACCGGTGGTGGAGAAGGAGAGTCCCGCCACGGCGCTGGTGAACGGGAACAACCTTTTGGGTCCCGTGGTGGGGAACTTCTGCATGGACTTGGCCCTCAAGAAGGCCAAAGAAGTCGGGATTGGCTGGGTGGTGGCGCACGGTGAGTTGACAAAGTAAGCACTCCTGTCGTATGAAGCATGATCTTTGCTCATCTGGAGGATTTTTTCCTGCTAGGTTCCAACCATTACGGCATCGCGGGATATTATGCGATGCAAGCCTTGAAGGACAACATGATCGTGAGTGAAAAATGAAAATTCCTCAAAGTGTGTTTTTTCCTAATGACCTTGACTGCATCACAGGGCATGTCCTTCACCAACACGTCCCCCTTGGTGGTCCCCACTCGTGGTAAAGATGTGAGCACATGAAAGCACCAGTACACCTTGCCATGCCCAATACATTCATTCATTCATCAACCGTGTCTTGTTGATTTTAGTGCACTTTAGGCACCAACCCCATCAGTGTGGCAGCTCCTTCCAAAGATGGAGACAACTTTGTCCTGGACATGGCAACATCTGCTGTAGCCCTTGGAAAAGTACGTGCTCCACATGTACTGCAGTATTTCAGTCACTACATTTTCTCAAGAGTTTTTCATGAACTATTAGATATTATATAGAATTATGTACAGTCAGCCCTCGTTTATTGTGGTTGATTGGTTCCAGGCCCCACAGTGATAAGCGAAGTTCTGTCAAGTACAATTCCTCAGTTACAAATGAAATATTTAGGAGTAGAGCACAGAAAACCTGTTTACCACCTTCTAAATACGCTTTTTAACATGATTAGAGCCCTCTAGACATGAAATAACACCCCTATAGTCAACTTTATATTCCTATCAGCCAATATAGTAGACATAATAAGAGTAAATAAGACACATTAGGCATAATAAACCTGTTTACCACCTTCTAAATATGCTTTTTAACATGATTAGAGCCCTCTAGACATGAAATAACACCCCTATAGTCACCTTTATATTCCTATTAGCCAATATAGTAGACATAATAAGAGTAAATAAGACACATTAGGCATAATAAACCTGTTTACCACCTTCTAAATATGCTTTTTTTAACATGATTAGAGCCCTCTAGACATGAAACAACACCCCTATAGTCACCTTTACATTCCTATTAGCCAATATAGTAGACATAATAAGAGAAAATAAGACATATTAGCCATAATAAACCTGTTTACCACCTTCTAAATGTACATTCTAACTTGATTAGAGCCCTCTAGATATGACATAACAACCCTATAGTTACCTTTACACTCCTATTACCCAATATAGTAGACATAATAAGAGAAAATAAGACATAATAATGACTCATACATGTCTCCTAGCATCCTATGTTAGCTAACATTTTTAGCATGATTAGCCAGACATTTTCTTCTGTGTGTGTGTGTGTGTGCGCAGGTGGAGCTCAATGAGCGCCGTGGCGACAGCATCCCTGAGGGTTGGGGGTGTGACGCTCAGGGCAGGATCACCACAGACCCCAAGAGAGTCCTGAGCGGTGGAGGTTTGGTTCCCATCGGGGGCAGCGAGGCCACAGGTCTGATCCTTTAAAGTTCGCATTTTTGCATGCATGTGCTGTGTCTCCTAACTATACTGTCCGTAAGATTGTGATAGTGTTCATATTCTAAAGGCAGGTGTACCTAATCCTGCATCCTGTGACGTGAGTGTGTGTGTGTGTCCAGGGGGGTACAAAGGCTATGGTCTGGGAATGATGGTGGAGGTGTTCTGTGGAATTCTGGCGGGTGCCAAGTACAGCAAGCACATCCGCACCTGGAAAGTGACGGACAGGGTCGCAGACCTGGTGAGTTTCCTGGACGTGCTCGTTCACCACTGCTGTGTCGGCTGTGCATCACAAACACGATACGATACGGGGTGCATGTCTCCACAATCCATTCATCTAAGGACTTATGGAGGATTCTTATCCATCCAGGAGGCTGAATACTCGTCAATACTTGTGAAAGTGAATATCGGGTTGCGTTTGCACAGTGTTAGCCCTAGCAAACAGCCAGTGAACTTTGAGATGTTGCCCAACTTGGTACACACCTGTAGGACGGGACTTAGCCCGTCATTATTCTGACTCTAAGTGTTTGTGTAATGGTGACAAAACTGAACATGCATGCTCCCATGTCTTCCAAAGCATTTGACACAGCACCTCTAGGGGGCGCCTACGTCAGTGTGTTTGCTCTGCAAGTCAAAGTCAGCGTCCGCAGAATCCATCAACCCTTTTTAAACTTGTTAAACTTGTCTAAAGTGTGTGTGTGTGTGTATGTGTGTGTGTGTGTGTGTGTGTGTGTGTGTGTGTGCATGTGGGGGTGTGTGTGTGTGTGTTTGCAGGGTCAGTGTTTTGTGGCAATCAACCCGGAGAACTTTGCTCCTGGGTTCACCGACCGGATGGCGGACCTACTGGCCATCCAGAGAGGACTGGATCCAGTGAGTGCTATGCTATGCTATGCGCAGACCACGTGACGCCTACTTAGCAATTTCAAGGCTTTTTTTTGCCTATGACCTTCCAAACGATAACTGGTGTTGGTTTACGTGCTGCAGGCCGAACCTGCCGCTCCTGTTCTGACGGCAGGAGATCCGGAGAGAGCCAACATCGCCAAGTGTGAGAAGATGGGCGGGATCTCGTACCACGTCAACGTGGTAAACTACATGGTATGCTATCAAGGAATGTTTCAGAACATTTGCCTGCCAACGGCTGCTTGTCTGTGTATGCCAGCCATGCCCGCCATATTGTTTCCTAGACACCGAGGGTCCAGTTTCGTCTAATAATGAAACGCTATTATTCCTATTCAATATCAGTCCAAAGGTAACCCATTCATTAGCATACGCGTGACATTTCATTTATTCTGAGACAATAATGGACTCCATGTCCCAAGAACCAGGTTTCCTGCCAAAGACCACGTCACCCAGATGCCCGCCCTCACATTGCACCGGACCTTAATGCTTGCCCCTGCAGGTGGTGGGTCTACTGGGGTCTCCTGTGTGGCTTCTTCGGGCTGGGCCCGGCCGGGCCCAACTGGTGAAGGCCCGACCATCATGCGGGTCCGCTCGTCTGCGAGCCCTCACCCGGACGTGGGACACCGGGGCCTCACCCCGGTGCGGTCACTTTTCTAGTTTTTGTTCATAAGGGTCTTCTGAATCACTCTTGGTCTGGCCCGTCACCTCGAACCTGTTTGCCTTGGGAGACCCCGGACAGCACAGCTCCTAGGATCACTCGGGCACTCAAACGCCTCCACCACTATAAGTTGCTGATTTACGGAGGAGACAGTTGAGGTGGCTCGGGCACCTAGTCCAGACTCCTCCCTAGTGGGGTGTTCCGGGCCCCGGTGCAGACCTAGGACACGCTGGAGGGATTATGTCTCACAGCTGACCTGGGAACACCTTGGTGTCCTCTGGTGGAGCTGGAGGAGGTGGTCGGGGACCGGGAAGTCTGGACTTCCCTACTGAGGCTTCTGCCTCCGCGACCCGGTTAAGCGGAAGACATTGGAATGGAAATTGAACGATAACGGATTTTATAAAACCTATCAAATATGAAAAATAAAAGTATTGAGTAAATAATGTCGTGGAATAATAAGAAGCACATCTGCAGTTGGCGGAGAAGGGCCACCTCGTTTATTTACTTCACCCTTGAATAGACCCAGTGAACAGTAACAATGGCGTGGATCACCAGAACACCGTCCTTATTTGGAACTTTTGGCAGAACATTTTGGAATCACATAACATCTGGAAAACATCTTGTGTAAGTCAGGTGACATTGACCCCCCCCTAAGTCACGTAGGCCTCATGAGTTCAACTGGCGTTCACAGAACAAAAAGTAATGTGGAGTTGACAGGACAAGAATCATTTTACAATAATAACTGCAAATACTTTCCTACTGCTACACTGCAGTACTTGTACATGAAACACGTTCAGGAGTTGTAGACATGATTCACATGTAGCAGGAGCACCATCTCCTGGATCACGTGGGAAACTGCAAACGTTTTCATGGGACTCACCTTCTGGACCCGAACATGCCTTCTTTCTTTCTCTTCAGAATGAATGCGCCAAGAAAATCGGAGTCAGTCCTCTCCTGCCGTGCGACAAAATCCTCTCCGAGTGACGAGGCCTTCAGGGTCATCTCCTCGGATGAGATATTTCACCACTGCACCTCCTGATGCTGACTGAAGGTTCTAAACATCTGTCAAGACCAGAACGTGTCATTCCTTCACTTGCCAATGTGAAAAAGAGCCAGAACCAGAACCATAAGCTTTTATGGCAAAAACCATTATGAAGGAATGTTTTGATTGATATTTTTACATAAAGTCTTCCTACTTCAACGAGGGAAAGGCTTCTTGAGACGTCATCTGTACTTCTGTGAAGAAGGTGTCGGATGTTTCGCTCCTCATCCGAACAGGAGCGAAACATCCGACACCTTCTTCACAGAAGTACAGATGACGTCTCAAGAAGCCTTTCCCTCGATGGACAACTCCTGTACGACTGAGAGCCTACACAGACCCCTCTTCCTACTTCAAGCACCTCATTCCAAATAAAAGCCAAGCTATGCGATGTTTATTTGTTTGAAGTCTTTCCCAGCATGCGGTCCAACCTCTTGGACTTCTGGTCCAGTGTTCAGTGGCGTGACCAGTCAGGCTAACGTAATGAGCCATTATTTCAAACAATAGCAACAGTGAAATGTCAGTAGAGCCCGACTGATATATTGGCGTGCCGATTATGACATATCACAGATTTGTCAATATCGGTGAAAATGTATAACTTTCTTTTTGATCACGATCACATGCAACTGTTAAGGCTATTATTAGAAAGTGAAATAAAGAGATACAGTAGGTCCACTTCATACATCCATGCAGGGTTTCCAGGGCCTCATACGGTGAGTTCATGTCTTCATGCACATCATTTGGAAAATCCAAGTTCCAAGTAGTTGTCATTTGATATATTGATATATTGATATACTGATATATTGATATATTGATTTACTGATATATTATGATATATTGATATACTGATATATTGATATATTGATATATTGATTTACTGATATATTATGATATATTGATATACTGATATATTGATATATTGATATATTGATTTACTGATATATTATGATATATTGATATACTGATATATTGATATATTGATATACTGATATATTATGATATATTGATATATTATGATATATTGATATATTGATATATTTGATATATTGATATATTTTATATATTGATATTTTGATATATTGATATATTGATATTTTTATATATTGATATACTGATATATTTGATATATTGATATATTTGATATATTGATATATTGATATACAGTCAAACCTGTCTTAGTGGCCACCTTTATAGAACGGCCACCTGCCTATAGCAGCCACTGAAAAATCCCCTGCAGCAAATGTACATGTTATAGACCCTGTGTATAGCAGTCACCTGTCCAACGCGGCCAGCGGCCACCCATTTTGTCTCCCTTGGTCAATATCTGACCGCATATAGCGGCCAAATTACCAACTCAAGTAGAAGCTTCATGCACGAAAAAGTTTTGTTTTTCAATCAATGAAGCCGTTGTGTGTACACTTTAATTACTGAGTCCTAGCTCAGTCACAATCATTCACAAGACACCACATAAAACCACATAAAAAAGCCGTCTTCTTTTGAGCTTGCTATTTCCTGGTCAAACATGTAACTTTAAGAGCATTTGCATCAAAACATTACAGCAAAGTAGGCTGGGAACAGGACGTGCTCCCAGCGACGCTACAAAAAAAAAAAAAAACATATGCTAGCATGCATGCGGCAGCGGGAGCAAAACTGAGATCGGTTGTACTTAATTGAAGTATTTTAGAATGTACTCACGTTATTTTTGATCAATCCTCATCCACAAATCCATCAAAGTCCTCATCTTCTGTATTCGACACAAACAAAGCCGTCTTCTTTTCCGTTCGCTACTAGTCTGTTAACTTGTCAGTGTTATTCAGCTCCGAAGCAAAGAAGGAAACTTCTCCTGTTGCTTCTGCCAACTTTATTTATTGAACGCGGCCACCAGACAGCAGCTTAGAACACACACACATCTCTCAGCATTGTCTCTCCTTCCTGCTTGCCCACAAGGCAAAGGTTAAACAAGCCCCACTACATAGCTGTCCAGCCAATGCCTGTAAGAAATGACACTTTTTCTTTCCTGGTGTGCACTGGTCAATACTGTAATGCCGCTTGTTGTGGGGAAGGAGAGACTCACGTCGCCGATGCACTTTAATGGCTTTATTAACAGCGGAGAACACTGCAGGACTTTACATCCACGCCAACATAAACACACTTCCCAACTCTCTCCAAACTCACAGCTAGCACTGAGCCTAGCTCTCCTGCTCGGGACGCCCACCGTCACTTCCCGTCACTTCCTGATGAACTAAAGCTGTAATGACACTCTGCCGTATAAAAAGTAAAATATTAAAAACAAGCGTAAGACATTAGTAGCACAGCTTTGTTCTGTGGGTGGTGGATATATTCTATCAGTTATTATTAAGCCTCTAGCTTCCTTTTAGTAAGTAAAAACCTTGGCTATGATTGCACTACATTGTCATGTAGACCTACAAAGTACACTTGGAAGAACAAGAGGTGAATAAATGTATTGCAACTGATGTGAAACTGATGAGGGGTAGGATTAAATAAGCTTTGCTTCTTCCTACTCCTTTTTGGACATGCAAAATTGTGAATTGTACTATGTGATGTGCTACTGTTTGACTCATATGCATGTTCAGGATTAAAACCATGAACCATGATAATAACAAGCCTAGTAGTGCTGTACAACTTTTATCCGCAGTCCGCAGTGCCCGCTACTGGTCAACATTATTATAATTATTTTTCCCCTTTTTTTTCTTTTTTTTCCTCTACTGGTCAACATTCAAACTGGACGCCAACCTGTCTATAGAGGCCACCTGTCATTGCGGCCACTTTTGCAGACTCCCTCTAGTGGCCGCTAAAGACAAGTTTGACTGTATTTGATATATTCATATATTGATATTTTCATATATTGGTATATTTGAGGGCCGCACGTTGGTCTAGTGGTTATATATTGATATGTTGATATATTTGATGTATTGATATATTTGATATATTGATATATTGATATATTTGATATATTGATATATGATATATTGATATATTGATATATTTGATATGTTGATATATTTGATATATTGATATATTGATATATTTGATATGTTGATATATTTGATATATTGATATATTTGATATATTGATATATGATATATTTGATATATTGACATATTGATATATTGATATATTGATATATTTGATATATTGATATATGTGATATATTGATATTTTGATATATTGATACATTTGATATTATTAATATATTGATATATTTGATGTATTGATATATTTGATATATTGATATATTGGATATATGTGATATATTGATATTTTGATATATTGATATTTTGATATATTGACACATTTGGTATTATTAATATATTGATATATTTGATATATTGATATATTGATATTTTGATATATTGGTATATTTGATATATTGATATATTGATATATTTGATATATTGATATATGTGATATATTTGATATATTGATACATTTGATATTATTGATATATTTGATATGTTGATATATTTGATATATTGATATATGTGATATATTGATATATTGATATTTTGATATATTGATACATTTGATATTATTGATATATTGATATATTTGATATATTGATATATTGATATATTGATATATTTGATATATTTGATATATTGATATATTTGATATATTGATATTTTGATATATTGATATATTGATATATTTGATATATTGCATGTTTTCAAAGACATTGTAACATCAAATGTAGTTTAGTCCCTTGCATTCAAGGAAAGCAGCACTTTTTGGGGAATTGAGCCCATCACCCACAGTCCTTAGGTGAAACATGAGCAAGTATTTCATTGCATGTCATAGGAGGTACCTGTTTCGACTATCAAGCCGTCTAATAACCCCTAAAAGGTTTTATGGTTTTATATCCGTGCTGTGATCATGCATTAGCAAGTACATTGATGATAACGTGTCATACTTACAGTATCTTGCCGTATTTTGATGATTTAAAACATTTCCTGGGCGTACTGATGTGACATAGCCAGTAGGAGCTAACGCTACTTCCGTCAACAGCAGTTGACAGCAGCAATGTGCGCTCGCAGCATGGCTGTGTCTTTGAGCACAAGACTTGTACTCCAGTCCTCAGGTCAAAAAACACTGACAGCAAACCAGCATCTTGTTGAGTCTTCCTCCAGGAAATGAGAGCCAGTAGTATCCACTCTTCCGTCTGTCCTGTTGCAGTGGCTTGAGGCGTTGGCAGTGACGCTGGGACGTGTTACTCGGCCAGATAAATGTTTTTTCATGTCAGCTGCTACAATAACAATATGGCTGTAACTCGCTTCATATATTTCTTTCTTAGGGCATTAGCGTCAGAATACCATAGGTGCCTCCCATGACGTGTAAGGTTAGCTGTCATGATCCGGGAGTTAGCCTGCGTGACAGTTTAGTTTGTTTCCACTTTTATGCCTTAGTTCCTCTGTTAGTTCCTGGTTTGTGTCCGCCTGCTTTGCGTTTTCCTTTGTCATTTGCACCTGCTAATTTGGGTTCTCCTTCTATTTAGTTCAGGTGCGTGCATCTTAGTTTGTTGTTGCATTGTGTGTGAAAGCCTGACACGCTGCTGCTGTTATTAAAAGATACGTTTTCCCTGCAATTGGTTCCTGCTTTCTGCACAATGCCAAAGACAAAACGTGACAGTTAGCTACCTCACGCTAACCGGCTTTCTCTCATTCGAAGGCACAGAAAAGGGAAAGAAACGTGTTTGTGTCTCACGCAAGGATTGTGGATGATGGGCGAAACTCCAAAAACTCTGCACGTTCCCTTTAAGTCAAGTCACGTGACGCATGTTTGGATTATTTATTTTCTTTTTTCTTCACTTTTGAATGTTTGCTTCAGCATTTGTTTTTCAGCAGCTGTTCGCTAATACTGCACGGCTGCAGATGGAACTGTTCAATAGCTCGTAAATATGACCCATTGATTTGTGAACATCCAGCCACCCGTTCTCTGCGCTGAGCCTTTTACACACACATTAGCCTTTGTGTTATCACTTTCAGGCCAATGCAGACCCTTGTTTTTATTTTAAGGTGCTCACATTGAATGCTAACGAGCAAATGAAGGGTTTTATATCTCATTTGTGTTCTTATTATATGCATATCAATCTGCTAAGCTGCTCGCATGCATTTTATACAGGCAGTCACACAAAACACATAGTGCTTGCATGGCCTGCGCTCATTATCTCATCCACACATACCTCACAACTGATAAGCAGCTCAAGGAGGGAGTACTCAAACCACAGCAACATCCTGCTTACAGCAGCTGGTTGACCTTCACAACGAACAAAGGCCCGCTTCTCACATCGGCGGGTGCCACCCCGCTTTGCTGATTGGTCCTCAGGGACTACAACACCACACCTCCAGAGACATCTAATTGGTCCTCGGGGACTACAACACCACACCTTCAGCGGCATCTGATTGGCTCTCCAACATCTACAGTGACGGGCGCTGTCTTCTCCCATTGGCTGAGGATCAACATACATTTGCATCTAAAAATGTATAAGGACCGGGCAGGGATAGTTAGCTGTGCTCTTCCTGTCTGACTCTGTATTAAGACCAACCTCTGTGTAGGCCTGTAGGGAAAGACGCTAGGCCCGGAGCTCCGATCATATTAGGTTTGTTTGTCAAGAATAAATATTTACATTTGATTATATGGTAGTAATCTAGTCTCCTTTCCTCCAATTCGACACCCACGGGAATTGTTGGCCTGAAGTCACAGGAGGCCACAATCCCAACACAAACTGCACCAAATGTAAATATGTAACATGTGCAGTGTGCAAGTTATTAGCCACGGCTCCACAACCAACAAAGCAAAGAATGTCAGGATTGTGTGCTGCGGTACTGCCATCTCTCTGTCTTTCCTTGCAGCACATCCCTGACACTCCTGATGAGCTGATCATCCTCACCTGTGCCTTATTAGGGAGTGCTATTTAAGCGGTGTGCAATGCTAGGTTCAGTGCCAGATTGTCCCTTTGCTGCACCCTGTTAAGCTCCTTCCAGCTTGTTCTCGTGCATTGTGTTTTTGGCTTTCTGACCCACGCTCATCTCACCTGTAAGTACCTAACCACCTGCTTGACGTTCTCAGCAGTAGTTGTTTTTTCGGTACTTCTGCTAGTTGTTGTTAGCAGCTCTTTTTGTTACATGCCTGTATTTTTCCCTGCTCAGCTCTCCGTGCTAGCAGTGTTTTTCGTTACCATTCCCGCGACTAGGTCCAGAGGTATTTTTGTTGTACTATTTTTCTTGTGTTGTTTTTGTACTTTTTGTTATCCATTTTGTATTAAAAAACTTTTTCTGTTACACGTATTTGACTCTGCATTTTGGATTCCTGTATCACGGCCTTGGCCGTTCGTAACAAAGAACACTACTCATTTGTGGCAACACCTAAAAGTAAATCACAAAGAGGCGTGTCCTTATGTGGGCATTGTTACTAATTCAACTTCCTTATTTTTACTTGGTAGTCTTCTGCTTCTTTGCATTGAATCCTATTTTGGTATCATACGAATTTATGCTCGTGCATGGTGTACACGATGCTCTTTCGTCATATATTGGCCGATATGTCGGACATCAGCTCTTTTCCAGCCCCTGATATCGGGTTGGGTTGGGGTTATCGGTTGAGCTCCAGTTATTATGCACCGATATCGAACAGCTGCAGGACGTACTGCAAATATGTTCCATTCGAATGTATTCTCTGTATGCTATGTGCTACAATAACATGACGGCAACATGCATCAAGACAATATTAAACATTACTCTGCTGCACCCACATAGTCAGTCTGTCACACGTGGGGGACCCTGGAAATCTTGCAAGCTAGAAATAGCAAGCCCCCCCCCCCCTTGTGTAATACACCAAAATTGGACCTCCGTGCCAGTCTAGGAACGGAACTCTTGCTAGTTGCTAGCTCTGACCAGGACCACCTGTTTCACAAGACGTGACGTCACGTGTACAACTGTGAGAGCCTACCACTAGATGGAGACAAAGTACGTGGCGCTTCAACACTACTGCAATATTACTGCAATACTACTGTTTGCAATACTAATGAAAAACAGAACAAAACAATAACATCAAATAAATATGAATATTTGTATCTACCCAAAGTTAAGTATTCTCTCTTAATGAGCAACCTGACTTCAAGGAAAAGTGAACTTTGTTTTTGGAATGTTGCGCATCATCCACAGCGACACACGAACACGCGTCTTTCTCTTTTCTGTGCCTTCTAAAGAGTTCAAAAGAGACAGACACACATGCACATGGCAATATATTGGTTATCCACCTCCTTTACATTTATTGTGTGATTTGATGTATGTACTTTATTTATCCCACAGTGGGGAGATTTACTTGTTACAGCAGCAAGCAAGATACGCAAGTAAAGAATACATAGTGACTACAACATGGTTCAGGTGGTGCAGGTGTTGTAGAGCCTGACAGCGGTCGGTATGAAGGACCTGCGGAACCTCTCCTTACACCGTGGGTGTAACAGTCTGCTGCTGAAGGAGCTGCGAAGGGAACCCACAGTGTCATGTAGCGGGTGAGAGGTGTTGTCCATGATGGATGTCAGCTTAGCCAACATCCTTCTCTCCCCCACTTCCTCCAGAGGACGGTCCAGGACAGAGCTCGCTCTCCTGATCAGCCTATTGATCCTGCTCCTGTCCCTGTCCGTGCTGCCCCCTCTCCAGCAGCCCACAGCATAGAAGATGGCTGAGGCCACCACAGAGTCATAAAAGAGTCCTGCACACACCAAAGGACCTCAGTCTTCTCAGCAGGTGGAGGCGACTCTGGCCCTTCTTGTAGAGGATTGATTGATTGTCATGCCAGGCCTAGTGCCCACTTCAGTCTTTTTCTGAACAAGACATCTTGCCATGCTTTAATGTCGTGAAAGATTTCCACGATTACCTCAAATGACTCAAGTGTCAAAGGATCGATATTTGGATTTGACAGTGGATTTTAGAGCCTGAAGATCTGCTATCAGAGTATCGATATTTCCGTATAGATCCGCTCATCACCAATGCTTAGCAGGTTAGCTACATGCTATTAGCTGTGAAGCTGCTGGTGGGATAATAGAATGTTTTCATGAATGTGTTTTTAGTGCTCAGTGTCTGCTTCCTGCTTCTGTCGAGTGTACGTGTGTCTCTGCTTGCTCACTGCTTCTTGCACTTTGAAATCATTCTACTTTTTCTCCAAGTCTTGGAGATGAGTGAATTTATCTGCTTTTACGTCAACCAAGACTTTTTGAATCATTTTTTTCATTTTTCCAAAATATCCTGTCATGTTCTGCTCTGCTGCCCTCTGCCGTTTGTGTTGCAGTACATCCCTGAACATGACCCGGACTTAATTACACACACCTGCAGCTCATTACAACCGGCCTACTTAAGCTGCAGCCAAACTCCAGACCAGTGCCAGATTGTACTCCTTGAGTCCCTGACCATGTGCTCCCTGCTTACCTGTACCTATAGACAACATTAAAACCTTTATTTTTAATATCACATATTAGTGATATATTTTTTTTGGGGGGGGGGGGGGGGGTCTTACCGTTATGTATTATCCTGACTATCACAGAAAACATTACATGGAATGCAGGAAGTGAACGACATGTACTGTACAAGATGTAGAATGGATGGGGGGGTAGGATTAAATAAGCTTTGCTTTTTCCTACTCCTTTTGGACATGTGGAACTGTGAAAGAATGATTCATGAGATGTATTCCATTGGAACCTTCATGTTCAAATAAACTAATACCAAACCAAACATTTCCCTCCAAAGGAAAGGGTGAAAAAACTGCTCCATCCAACCTAAACGATACTGAGTCTTTTCCAAGACTCTGTGAAGACACTTCTAATAGACGTGGCGCTAAGCCCAGCCAAGTCGCTACAGAGATTTAACATCACCCGAAATAAAGCTAACACACATTTTTACCACCGTCAGAGCCAAATGTGACCGTTTCACACAAACCGAGAAAAAACTATCACCGCGAAGTCAGCACAAAGCGGCGCACAGACAGAAACTGATCCATGTGTCAAGGTCAACGATACTGTGGTGCTTGGAGACGGAGCCATATCAAGCCGTATCAAGAGAGGATCTGTTTCAAGCAAAAGGCCCACACCTGAACAGAACTCCTGCCTCCCCATCCAAGGACCAAGCAAAGGATTTGGCCACAGCAACCACAGCCGCTCCTCCAGAATCCAGAACTCTGGTTTCAGATGCAGCAGGTCCTCCCTCACCTTCACCACAGGTCTGGGACCCACCTGCTGCATCTACACGCTCCGGAGATGCTTCAGTACGTTCCTGTCTCCACCATCACCCGTGAGACTTGCTGACCGTGTGGAAAGCTTTGTGAAATCAGGGATTAAAATGGTTCCCCTCACTCCAGACATGGCAGGATCAAGGAGTCTATCCTGGAAAAAGAAACGGGCCACCAACCAAAGCTTCCCCAGCTCGGCCCCCACCATGGGTACTGTCAGTGACATGCCAGTTATTGTGTGTCACTTGACTAAATAAAGCATTACTGGAGATGTTCTTTCTCTTTTCATGTAACCTGTTATTGTTATGTAGCTAACCATGCTAACACGACGTGCACTCTATTTTCATTCATTAGTGAATACAAAAGGAGGTTTTGCTGTTAAACCCACGCGTGCACGGGGAGAGCATGCAAACTCCACACAGAGATTCCAAGCCAGATCTTCCCATCTCCAACATCCATGTATTTGTGTTATTGCTGCCCTCGGAGATGGATAAATGTCTATCTACAGTGTTGCTGCGACAGGAACCAGAAATTCCCTGAGGGCACGGCCACCAAGTGCTGAATAACTACTCTCTAATAGAATTCTTCAATGGGAGATTCTTTTATTTTGATGGTCTGTGACTTTCACATGCAGGATGTGGAAGTGTTCACGTGGCGCGTTTGACACTTGGCTCACTTCACTTTTTGCACGCGGCGCTTGCTCTGCTTAGTTTGTGGTCGGAGAGGAAAGCTTGTTGCCAGCGGACGAGCAGGAACAGGTGGGTCTCCGTTCAAAATCCACATTTGTCATCCCTCATTTGGAAAAATGGTTTTCCGTGCCAAAGTGTGTGTGAGATTTCCATTTAGAAAGGAAGAAGTCGCTGAAGCAGGTGATGTGAAATGAAAGTTAGGCTTTGTGTTGCCAATGTCACCATGCGTGAAACCCGCAGCGTCGCCTGCTGACCGCACCCTGAGCGCCGGGTCACCATGAGCGTACAAGCCCGGAGAGTCCGTCTGAAACCGTGGCTTCTGGATCAGGTGGACAGCGGATGTTTCCCCGGTCTTCACTGGCTCAGTGCGGACCGCCGACTTTTCCAGATCCCGTGGAAACATGCGACACGTCACGCGGCCTCGTGTGAAGAGGAAAACACCATCTTCAAGGTATGACGTGTCCAACACTCCATCGTGTGCTCATTCTTTCTTGCCAAGCACCAAAACATCCTCCAGAGCTGAACATGAACAAACAGTTGTTTTTTGAAAAGAGACACTGCAAAGTTTCACTTCTCTTTCTTCAAACATCAACTTCCGCTTTGACTTCTGCTTCCTTCTCACGTGCCTTCCATGGACGTCCCGCAGGCGTGGGCCCTGGAAACAGGGAAGTTCCAGGAAGGTGTGGACGACCCCGACCCAGCCAAGTGGAAAGCCAACCTTCGCTGTGCACTCAATAAAAGTCGAGAGTTCCAACTTAAGTTTGATGGCACCAAGGAGACGCCCGTCGTAGCCTACAAAATTTATGAAGTTGTTTGCAGCGGTGAGGACAAAAACTCTGAGTGCTTGGCAACTTTCTGCACCAAAAACGTTCATTTGTCTTCATTCCCTTTTTTGCAGATGCCACGGCCGACGACAATGATGTAATACATCAGATAGATAAAAATAAACAAGTCAAATGCCGTCAAACCTCGCTTTTTCTTCACCCCACTTTCCGTACGAGTCGCCCCAAAATTTTGGCCAAATTTTTTTTGCACTATACAGTGTACCCTCGTTCATGGCGGGGGATAGGTTCCCAAAATTGCCAGCAATGAGTGAAATCCGCAAAGTAGCCAACTATATTTGTTTCTATTTGCCTTAAGGCTGTAAAAGCCCTCGCCGTGTACTTCATACACTTTCTCACAGAGGCTGTAACATTTCTGTCTTGTTTAAAGACTCTCAAAGTTTAATGATCAACCTACGAGGTTGGACACACAAATTACATGACTCCTGCGTGTTTCACTCCTCTGACCGTGCCTCTCTGTCCTGGCACCGTTCCGCTGTAGCACTTTTGTATCCTTGTTCAAACATTGTCGTCCTATTTTCTTCCAGCTCCTCCTCCTCCTTGAACCAGCGGTTCCTTTATTCCGTAATGGCGCCCTGCAGATGCGTAACCTCTACCTTACTTCAGCATGTCCAGAAGTCCAACTTTTTGTACCATGGTTGGCTTCCTCTGCCTTTTGGGTGCACAATGTTTTGTCGGGGAAAAACCTCGCAAAGCCACACTGCGAGACAAGCTGTTTGCCAGCAAAAAACACAACAGGAGACACGGCCGCACGGGCCGGCACCAAGGAGATTGATTGACAATGGTCTACAGCCAATCGGGACACAGAAGACAATGGGCAGTGCAGACAGCAGAGAGAGACACAGCCACAGAACGACAACACTCGCACTAAATTGCACTAAAAAGATGAAAGAACGATGAAGCGTGATGTAGCGAGGGAACACTGTACTTTTTCACTGCATCCAGTGTCCAAACGAAGCATCCGACACGTTGCTGACTCACTAACCGTGCTTTTTTTACCGACCATGACAGCTAAACAACCTGCTGTGGGGCGAAAAAATGTTGCGCGTGGCAGCTGACGAACAGCATTGAATTCAATCTCGCCACGCTAACATTAGCATACAAGCATTTTTAGCTATTTTCATGGGTAGACATATATAAACACTTTGCATTATTATACTAGCATGTTAGCATTGCAAGCATGTTAACATTAGCATTGTAGCATTTTTAGCCATTTTCATAGGTAGACACTTACTGTATATAAAGACTTAGCACTATCATGCTAGGTGTTAGTATGCTAATGTTAGCATGTTAGCATTGCTAGCATGTTAACATTAGCATAGCAGCATTTCTAGCCATTTTCATATGTAGACACATATATAAACATTTAACAATATTATGCTAGGTGTTAGCATGTTAACGTTAGCATGTATGGCACTTGGCAGAGATCTGTGCTTTCCTAGTTTAGAATAATTTGTGCACATCAGACTATAATAATTCTCTGGACCAGCGATGTTGTTTGGTCTAGAGACAGCGTCCATGAGGAAAAGACAGGAGACAGAGCTGGAGGTAGCAGAGATGAAGATGCTGAGGTTCTCTCTGGGAGTGACCAGGAAGGATAGGATCAGGAATGAGTACATCAGAGGGACAGCACACGTTAGAGGTTTTGGAGATAAAGTCAGAGAGGCCAGACTGACATGGTTTGGACATGTCCAGAGGAGAGATAGGGAATATATAGGTAGAAGGATGCTGAGTTTGGAACTGCCAGGCAGGAGGCCTAGAGGAAGACCAAAGAGGAGGTTTCTGGATGTAGTAAAAGAGGACATTAAGGTAGTTGGTGTGAGAGAAGAAGATGCAGAAGACAGGGTTAGGTGGAGGCAATTGATCTAGTCGATCTCTGTAAACTACTGTATATATTTTGGAATGGATGAACTGGAGTTACATGATTTCCTGTGGGAAAATTGGGTTTTAGTCTGACCCTGCGGAAGGAAGGAACCACTAAAATGGAGGTTCTACTGTACTGTGAGAAAGGTTTCTGTCCACTTGACTTCTAACTAACCTTCAAACTGTCTTGCAGATGCCAAATCTGACAGGGCTGGCCATCGGTAAGTAAAACCCATGTAGAGTATGTCAGGAAGACGATGGAGTCGTGATGACATATCTTTTGCCAGATTCCAGGCTCTGTGACTCCGCCTCTTTCGTGTCTCATCCGCCTCCTCCCAGTGATGTCAGCCAGTTTTGTGTGAAAACGTTTGGACTTCCTCATCCTGTGAGCTCTGAGCAGATATTAGATGAGGCCCCCATTGAGGCCTGCTGTGAGGTCCAGGGTCAGGTAGACCCTCCAAACCTGCTCAGCAGCATCCCGTGTGAGTGATGAGTTTGAGCTGAAGATGGAAGCAGGATGTGTGTTGATTGTCCTCCCTCATCGGATCTCGGGTGTCCTTGTTGTGTGTTGCCGCAGTAACCGACCTGGACCTGAGGTTCCAATACCGCGGCCGGGCAATGGGTTCTCTGACGGTCAGTAACCCTCAGGGCTGCCGGCTGTACTATGGACAGCTGGAGCCCAACCCAGAGCAGGTGGACCTGTTTGGACCTGTCACCTTACAGCAGGTCCTGTTTCCGGGAACTTCTGAGATCCCGAGCCAGAAGCAACGTGGATTCACAGAGGCCCTGCTGAACGTGATGGATCGGGGCCTAATCCTAGAAATCTGCCAGCAGGACATCTACGCTCTCCGCCTCTGTCAGTGCAAGGTGTTCTGGTCTGGACCGGGCGTGCCTGATCATGGTCAACCCAATCAGTTGGAGAGGGAGCGGAGGGTCAGGGTGTTCAGTCTCAACGACTTCCTGCAAGGTGACAAAGCTAAAAGCCAAAAGTTTGATCAGTTGTGAACATTTGAGTAACACATTTCCTCTCCAGGACTGATCTTATTCCAGAAAGGTGAAGTGCAGAACGCCCCCCCCTTCGAGATCTGCTTCTGCTTTGGGGAGGACTGGCCCGACCAGAAACCCAAAGAGAAGAAGCTCATTGTGGTTCAGGTCAGTGAGGGGTGGTTGTGGTTCTGGTGCTTTATTTGCTGAACATTGAAGAAAGGTCACATGCACCCTCCACCCCCAGGGGGGCGTGCCACACAATTAGAGGATCTCTGGTGCTAATCCATACTTAACTTCTACGTCGTCTCTCAGGATTTGTAAGGGACGTGAGACCTCCTTCTTGTCCTCCTCAGGTGGTTCCTGTAGTGGCTCGGATTCTGACAGAAATGTTCTCCGGAGGAGACAGCTGGTCCATTGACAGTATCCGACTGCAGATCTCCAACCCAGATGTGAAGGACCAGACAGTGGAGCAGTTTAAAGAGCTCCAGAGACTCCTCCACAGCCAACATCTGCAGGCTCCCTGGACTGTTCCCTAGAAAACAGCCAAAGCTGATCAGAACCATCCAGGACATTTTTAGCGTATTCTGTTAGCATGCTCACGTCAGTGCTAATGTTCATTATTCGGGGTGTCACGAGTCACTAAGTTCACCAGACGAGACATTTAAGAAAAGTACAATGAAAAAATATACGACTCATTTCATTTCTACTACGTGACGCTCATCTGCACTCTGTGTGTATGCTAGCAGCCCCGCCTCCACCCACCCGGACAAAGAGACCGTGTGAGTGACAAAAGGGCTCACTCCGTTCATGCCGTTGTTCTGTGGAACTCTCTTCCTGCCAGACATGCACAAATGATATTTATTGTGTGATTCATTCTTTTATTTATTATCAACCCAGGCCTAGTGCCTTCTGAACGTAACATTTTGTCACGTTTTAATCTTGTGAGATCTTGTAAAACCCCAACTTAGGTTGAATTATCAACGTTGAATTCAAATGTGAAGATCTGTCGGTGTTTGTACTTTGACCTCTTTAGCTTCTCAAGCCGCTTTTGTATTTTAACCAACGATTCGCCTGCATTCATTTAGAAATATAAAGGAATATATATATACGTATATATACATTTATAGTGTCTGACAGGCAATGTGTGAAACAATAATGATGAACAATAATACATTGGATTTATTGTGCATCACAAAGAGATACAAAGCCTTTTCTTTAAAACAGAATTGATAAAATCGAAAATCGCTTTACCATTCATTTATGCTAAATTTATATTGTATCAGGAGGAATTATATTGTCATGAAAAATGTTTGGAGGAGGTGATGAAAGTCCTGATGAAAACCATATCACTGTTTTAAACTGTTTGGTTTGGTTTGTGCGGCGCGTTGAGAGAGGAACTGATGTTCTTGTGTGTGTTTCCAGTCGGGTAAACACCGTGGTTACACACGGAAAGCCCGTGCGAGATGGCGGTCAGGACACAGACAGTCTAGAATTTGTTCCCAATCGCACAGTTTGTCGCCTTTCTTCCTGATCGATCTCCTTCTTTGGGCCCGAGCGATGGAGGGGGGCAAACCCAGCCTGTCGCTGGTCTACCAGGCTGTCCAAGCCCTGCACAACGACCCGGATCCGGCCGGGAAGGAGCGAGCTTCGGTGTGGCTGGGAGAGCTCCAGAAATCGGTACGAAAATGGGAAATGCCGGAGACCGAGCTGGGGGGCCGGTGTGTGACGCCCAGGTGGCTGCGCGGTGTTCTCAGGGTGACCTTTGTAAAGCGCCTTCATATTTGATTCCCTGGCGTAAAATGTGCGGGAAGAAGTGCGCAGTGTAAGGAGCACGTTAGCATGCGAGCTAAGTTACTCTGCGTCTAATGAATGAATCACAACAAGCATTCTTTGCTACCTGGCCATCTTTAAGGCAGATTTAAGGTTGATGTTTTTAAGAGCATTTTCATTAGACGTGCCGGTGTTGTGTCTGAGGTGTTGTTTGTGTGCTAGCTTGTTAGCAAGGCTAATGTAACTGCTGCAGTGACGTGTTGGAACCCAGTCAGCAGAGCGAGTGTTGGTGTTTTGTTGCATTTCATGCATTCCTATTACAGTCTGTGAGGGGGAAACCCATGTGGTGTGCTGTCAGGGCCAGCAAAGCCTGCTCTGCTGGCCGAAATACAATCACAAACACTGACCTACATGCTTAACTTAAAATCCTCCTATTTGTGCCATGAAATTGTATGAATTTATTCCCAACAGTCTATTATTCTCGTTTAGTAGTAGGCCTGTCACCATAACACATTTTGCTGGTTGATAATTGTGCCACAAATTATTGTCAGTAATTGATATTATCGCTAACATGTTGTGAGACCATTTTTTTTCCATAAAACGTATGCTATAAAACCGTACTGAATGATTGCATTTCTTTTGCAACGTAGCGAGCGACACTGTCTATCAGCGTGCACCATTTTGTGTATATTGACATCACCGACCAAACGCCTCAGTAAATGTCGGCTGTCAGGAGGAAGGCTCCGCTGCACCTCCAACGGTAGTTTTTTTTTCCCAGTTGGGAAAACTGAAAAGGATGGTTGTGTTTCAGGTGTGTGTATAAGATGGTCGTGCTCCCCTTCTTCCTCGTCACTACCTTCCAATCGGTTTGTTGGTGTTCATGCGCTCACCTTGTTCATTGTGTTTACAACCCAGATATTCCCACGCTGGGGCAGTTGCGTTTGCCTCAGAAACCATCGCTTCCGTGCCTTCATACATGTCTCACAAGGCTCTGTACCCACTCACTGGTAGCCCCGCCTCCACAAAGAGGCTGAATGAGAGGAGGGGTCACCGCCGTTCATTCCACTATTGGACCAATGCGTGCAGACACATGTGGAGGGAACCCTCTTGTCATCCAGCCTGTGTGGCACAGAGAGACACGCATGCATGCACATGTCAATGTTTGGAGGGCAGCATAATCATCAACTTCCTCATACATACACACAGTGGTGTGAAAAAGGGTTTTGCCCCCTTCCTATTGTTTTGCATGTTTGTCACACTTAAATGTTTCAGATCATCAAACACATGTAAGTATTAGTCAATGACAACACATGGTCCTGTGTGGAAAAAGTGGTTGCCCCCGCTGTTGGCCCTCCCCCGGAAAGAAAGTAATTGAGATCTATCAATGTGGAAAAGGTTATAAAAGCCATTTCTAAAGCTTTGGGACTTCAGCCAACCACAGTGAGAGCCATTATCCACAAATGGCCAAAACATGGAAGAGTGGTGAACCTTCCCAGGAGTGGCCGGCCAACCAAAATGACCCCAAGATCGCAGCCAGGACTCATCCGAGAGGTCACAAAAGACCCCACAACAACATCCAAAGAAGTGCACGCCTCACGTGCCTCAGTTAAGGTCAGTGTTCATGACTCCACCATAAGAAAGACACTGGGTGGGCAAAAACGGCCTGCATGGCAGAGTTCCAAGACCAAAACCAAAAGTAACACCGCTTTTCAGAAAAAGAACATCATAGCAACAGTAAAATATGGTGGTGGTAGTGTGATGGTCTTCAGGACCTGGAAGACTTGCTGTGATCAATGGAAGCATGAATTGTGCTGAAGGAGAATGTTGGTGACATCAAGCTGAAAGCAACTTGGGTTCTGCAGCAGGACAATGATCCAAAACACACCAGCAAGTCCACCTCTGAATGGATGAAGACTTTGGAGTGGTCTAGTCCAAGTCCTGACCTGAATCCTATTGAGATGCTGTGGCATGACCTTAAAAAGGAAAAGCCTCCAATGTGGCTGAATGACAACAATTCTGCTAAATTCCTCCCCAGCGCTGGAAGAGACTCATTGCAAGTTGATTGCAGTTGTTGCTGCTAAGGGGGGCCCAACCACTTATTAGCTTTAGGGGGCCATCACTTTTCCACACAGGACTGTGCGGCTGTGCATTTTTTCCTCCCTTAATAATAAAAAGTTTCATTTAAAAAGTGCATAAAGTGTTGTTGTGTTGTCACTGACTAATATTCACATTGGTTGGTGATCTGAGACACTGAAGTGGGCCAAACATGCCAAACAAAAAGACATCAAGGGGGCAAACACTTGTTCGCACCACTGTGTCGCATCAGTAAATGTAAGGATTTCATGATTAGAAATGTATTCACTGACACAAAACACACATTCCATGGTGATAAAATAAGTGTAAAAAATAGAATTGAAAAGGCATTTCACAGGGCCCTAGCAAAGTGTCCCAAGTGAGAGACGTCACGGTGGTCGTTATGAAGAGGATGTTTCCAAATGTCTTTCCACAGAGAGATGCTGCACAAACACGACTTGACACAACTTCCACCCTGCTCACACTACTATCCATACCATGGTGATGTTGCAGCCTTCAATGTTGATATTGGTCAGTTGTCAACAGGAATCATACTCACTGATGATATCAGCCTGATACCAATATTGGATCAGGACATCCCTCGTCATCACTATGGATGATGTTTGTGTGTGAATTGGGCTTATTGGATACCGTTGGACACTGCGATTGGCTGGCGGCCAGTCTCCCACTCACCCAAAGTTAGCCGGGGCACACCCCCATGACCCTAATGAGGACATCATGTCCTGTGTGGTGTAGTGGCATGACTCCCCTGACTTCATTTGCAGATGTACGCGTGGGAGATCTCCGATCAGCTGCTGCAGCTCAAGCAGGATGTGGAGTCGTGTTACTTTGCTGCTCAGACCATGAAGATGAAGATCCAGACTTCGTTCTATGAGCTTCCTCCTGATACCCACAATGCACTGCGAGACTCGCTGCTGTCTCACATCCAGAACCTCAAAGACCTGTCGCCCATCATTGTGACCCAGGTAGCTAACACGCCTTTTGTTTGACGAGTGAAACTGGACATGAAGCTGATGAAGAATAGGACGCATGGTGTCAGTCCACGTTCCCTTGGCAAATGTTGCAGCTTTAAATGTTTGTGTGTGTGCAGCTTGCTTTGGCCATCGCAGATCTTGCTCTTCAGATGGCCTCGTGGAAAGGATGTGTGCACACGCTCATAGAAAAGTAAGATTAGAACCGTCATTTTTCGTATCTTTAGGTGTTGTTGAACCTCATCTGATGGTCTCCACTCCTGTCAGGTATAACGGTGATGTCAGCTCCATGCCCTTCCTCATCGAGATCCTGACCGTGTTGCCTGAGGAAGTCCACAGCCGCTCGCTGCGCATCGGAGCCAATCGGAGGACAGAGATCATTGAGGACTTGGCATATTACTCTTCCACCGTGGTGGCGCTATTGGTTCGACCGTGTTCTTCCTCTCATCTTCCACTGTCTGGTTCACATTCAGAGCAGAGTATCCGTGAGGGAAATGGTTTACTTTTCTACACGGGGAGGGGCCAGGGATAACCGTGGCGTTTTCAGACCTAACAACACGCACTCATTGTTTGTACGCGCCACACCTTTTCACCCTCGCATATGCTTTAGCGCTTCGCTGCCCCGCAAGTACACGTTTTGGACGATTTCCATCGCTTTGGCTTGAGTCTTTTAGCGTAGCGTAGCGTGCACCTCCAAAAGATCCTGGAGCTGCAGCGACACACACTGTAAAGCAGGGGTGTCCAAAGTGTATCCCGGGGGCCATTTGTGGCCCGCGGCTGTGATTTGATCAGCCCCCACCACAGTCTAAAAATGTCATTTAACAAGGAAACTTAGTAAAAAAACAACAGCAGCAAAAATGGGAAAATCAATCAATAGTCCAAATATGAAGAGAAGAGTTGTAATCCAGCAAGGAAAAAAAGCCATCATTTCACAAGAATAAAGGAGGAGACATGTCATTTTAGTAGCAGCAAGTTGAAATATTCAAGAAAAAAGGTTTTATTGTCAAAAACAATGAAAGTTGACATTTTTGGAAACTTAGGTTGGGGAAAATGTACAAGATGGGAATAAAGTCCAGATATTAAGAGAAGAAATATACAAGAATAAACTTGAACTGTTTGGAAAATTATTTAAAAAAAAAAAATCAACAGCAGAAATTTTACCAGAGTAAAGTCAAATAGAAAAAAAAATAGTTTTCTAAAGAGAAATAAACTTATAAAATGAGGAAAAATATCATTTTAGTAACAACATAAAAAAAAGATAAAAAAATATCATGTGAATAAAGTAATAATTACAAGAAGATTTACTAGAGGAAAGCCGAAATGAAATAGTTGGAACATTTAAAGAAACACTAGAAATGGTAAAAAGTGCTGTAGTTTTGCGGGAATAATGTCAAAATATTAAGAAATAAAGTCATAATGGAGTGAAGAACAAAAGTGTTAATTTTCCAAGAATAAACTGGTGTTATTGTGGAAAAAAGGTGATTTTAGTAGCGTTTCTCCTCCATTCCAGATATGCAGGTGTTTGTTCAGCTACATTCCTAGCATATCTACATGTGTTGCTTTATAAATATCAAAGTGACACAGTTGCATCCTTTCACTTTTCACTATGTGGCCCTCGCTGGAAAGAGTTTGGACCCCCTTGCTGTAAAGGCTACGCTTGGTGGGCTGGTGAAACATTATTTCCTGTGTGTGCACCACTTGTTCAGAGGATACACAGCCCTCCTCTGCTTTCAGATCAACATTTGCAATAAAGAGAATCTGGAATACGGCGTCTCGTTCCAGCTGCAATAACTCCCCTTCTCTCTTGCACTCGTTCAATCCCAAAAGGATCTTTCAAGGCACACAGAAGATTGTGTTCTATGGTTATGGAAACATGGACCCTACCAAAAGAAACATTAGACGCCTGTCTGTCATCAGGAAAAAAGTTTGTTTCTACTTTTTTGGTAATCAGCAGTAGAACACGGGTAGGTTTCAGGAAAATATCAGTTCCCAACTAAAATCAGCTTTTTGTGAAAAGACACATTTCAAGCACACCTTTCACTTTGACACAAATAGTTTTTACTTTTGTGACAGCTCAGACAACTAAGCCAATATAAAAAACATCAAAATCATAATTTATTTACAAATATAACACCATCAACTATTAACAGTTTTCACATTTGGAATTGAACTATGTGTGTGCGTAAGTTAAAATTTGCCTGCAAGCTACACTTCTCCACGCTCCCCCGCGTCCTCCTAAATACATGCAACCGAGCTCTTATCAAATGCACTTCTTAAAACTGCTTTTAGTCTGCAGTTGCGTCATCGCCCCATCGAAAGAGTTCCTTGCCATGGTTTGCTCGCTACGAAGGAGAGTCAGGTGACGTCACGTGTCAGAACAAAGTGCTATAAAAGTTTTATTGGTGCATGTGACATTGTTGGAGTAAATAGAACCAAAACAACAGCAAAAGGCATCACGTAAGAATGCAAATATGAATAACTAGTAATCTGTCTTTATGATATATCACATTTTCCTAGCCTTTCTCTAAAGTTCTTTTTCAAGTTGGGGCTGCGTGTGTTTGATGTGTTTTGTCATTGTAGGCATCGTGTGTGGAAAAGACTGGCAGCAATGAGAAGATGCTGATTAAGGTCTTTCGTTGTCTGGGAAGCTGGTTCAACTTGGGGGTCCTGGATAGTAACTTCATGGCCAGTAACCAGCTTCTCATGGTCCTTTTCCAAGTTTTGGTGAGCAGCCTGCTGGAGTCTTCTTCTGGTGCAGATGACTCAATGTTTGCTTTGTTTTCTGTGCAGCAGAGGGACGACACCTCCACCAACCTTCATGAAGCAGCCTCGGACTGTGTGTGCTCCGCCCTCTACGCCATCGAAAACGTGGAGACCAACATGACGTTGGCGCTGCAGCTCTTCCAGGGCGTCCTGACGCTGGAGACGGCCTATCACATGGCTGTGGCTCGTGAGGACCTCGACAAGTGAGGACCCCGAACCGGTGTATGCGTAGTCTCCTGTGAGTGCCGCCTGTCACGCTCTTTCATTTCTTTTTCCCAGAGTTCTGAACTATTGCAGAATCTTCACTGAGCTGTGCGAGACCTTTTTAGAGACCACTGTGAGGTGTCCTGGTCAGGGCATGGGCGACTTAAGGACGCTGGAGCTGCTGCTGATCTGTGCTGGACACCCCCAGTATGAGGTACGCAGTTGTCTGCAAAAAAATGAATTAGGCGTTTCTCCTGTGACGGCGGTTTGTGTGCTGCAGGTGGTTGAAATCTCCTTTAACTTCTGGTACCGTCTTGGTGAAAATCTCTACAAGATCAATGACGTGGCCCTTCACAGCATTTTCCGACCGTACATTCAGAGACTACTGCACTGTTTGGCCCGACATTGTCAGCTGGACCCAGACCACGTAAGATATCACTTGGGCCTGGTTGTCTTAGCTGCAAGGAAGAATCATTTCCATGTCCGTGTTGAGCAGGAAGGAATTCCAGAGGAGACGGATGACTTTGGCGAGTTCAGGATGAGGGTTTCTGACCTGGTCAAAGATGTGATTTTCCTTGTGGGTTCTATGGAGTGTTTCTCCCAGGTGACAACGAGCACCAAAAGGTGTATTCTGCACTCATGTGTCCTTGTCTGCTGATGTTCCATTTCTGCTGGCAGTTGTATTCTACTCTCAAAGAAGGGAATCCTCCTTGGGTGGTGACCGAAGCTGTTCTCTTTATCATGGCTGCCATCGCTAAAAGCGTAGATCCGTGAGTCACATGGTCATCTAAATGAATTTATGGATGCCCAGAAAAGGCCACAATTGTCACGTGCAGCGGTAAACGTGTGTTGTTTTCCTTGTGAATGTTTCAGGGAGAACAACCCCACCCTCTTGGAGGTGTTGCAGCAGGTTGTGTTGCTCCCGGAAGTAGTTCACATGGCGGTGCGCTACACCAGCATCGAGCTGGTTGGAGAGATGAGCGAGGTTGTGGACAGAAACCCCCGATTCCTTGGTGAGACGCCGACTCAATCATTTCTAAAGCTGTTTGCCCTCGCTCACGACGGTGTAGCTTGTTGTTCCAGGATTCCATTTAATAACCGTGACACGATTTGTGGTTGCCGATGCAATTCAAGGATGATATCGGTTCATTTAGAGCAGCGGTAGGGAACCTATGGCTCGGGAGCCAGTTGACTGCATCTGGCTCTCACACGTTTCTTTTTAAGTAAAAATAACCACAAAACTTTCTCCTGCATCCATTTTCTACTGCATTGCGGGTGTCCAGAGCCAACGCCAGCTGTCCTTCTGGTGTTTTCAGGTCAGACATGGTATGTGGTAGGCTACCCGGGTCATTGAGAGGTCAAGAGGTAGACTCCCCTCCTTTAATCAAGTAGTCAGCTCGCTCATTCCACACAGCAAACCCTTTTGATGAAGAAGACGGCCAAAAGAAAGAAATATGCGGTGTATCATGCAGCACCGCAAGTTGCATTAATGGGAAGGAGTATTTGATGTATTATCTATCTATCTATCTATATATCTATATATCTATCTATATATATATATATATATATACACACACACACACATACACACACACACACACACAGTCAAACTTGTCTATAGCGGCCACTAGAGGGAGACTTCAAAAGTGGCCGCTATAGACAGGTTGGTGTCCAGTTTGAATGTTGACCAGTCGAGGAAAAAAAAGGGGAATTTTTTTATGTTGACCAGTAGAGGGCACTGTGTGACTGCGGATAAAAGTTGTACAGCATTACTAGGCTTGTTATTATCCATGACCCACAGAACAAAGCTGTGCTAGTAATGTCTTACGCTTGTTTTTAATATTTTACTTTTTATACGGCAGAGTGTCATTACAGCTTTAGTTCATCAGCAAGTGACGGGAAGTGACGGTGGGCGTCCCGAGCAGGAGAGCTAGGCTCAGTGCTAGCTGTGAGTTTGGAGAGAGTTGGGAAGTGTGTTTATGTTGGCGTGGATGTAAAGTCCTGCAGTGTTCTCCGCTGTTAATAAAGCCATTAAAGTGCATCGGCGACGTGAGTCTTTCCTTCCCCACAACAAGCGGCATTACAGTATTGACACACATTGTGCACATTGTCTCACACCAGGAAATAAACGGTGTCACTTGTTACAGGCGTTGGCTGGACAGCTATGTAGTGGGGCTTGTTTAACCTTTGCTTTGTGGGCAAGCAGGAAGGAGAGACGATGCTGAGAGATGTGTGTGTGTTCTGAGCTGCTGTCTGGTGGCCGCGTTCAATAAATAAAGTTGGCAGAAGCAACAGGAGAAGTTTCCTTCTTTGCTTCGGAGCTGAATAACACTGACAAGTTAACAGACTAGTAGCGAACGGAAAAGAAGACGGCTTTTTTTGTGTCGAATACAGAAGATGAGGACTTTGATGGATTTGTGGATGAGGATTGATAAAAAATAACGTGAGTACATTCTAAAATACTTCAATTAAGTACAACCGAACTCAGTTTTGCTCCCGCTGCTTTTTAAAAACATATGCTAGCATGGTTTTAGCGTGCAGGCAGTATTATATTGTATTGTAGCGTCGCTGGGAGCACGTCCTGTTTCCCAGCCTACTTTGCGGTAATGTTTTGGTGCAAATGCTCTTAAAGTTACATGTTTGACCAGGAAATAGCAAGCTCAAAAGAAGACGGCTTTTTTATGTGGAACAACTGACAGTTTGTGTGGATCTTGTGAATGATTGTGACTGAGCTAGGACTCAGTAATTAAAGTCTACACACGACGGCTTCATTGATTGAAAAACGAAACGTTTTTGTGCATGAAGCTTCTACTTGAGTCGGTAATTTGGCTGCTATATGCGGTCAGATATTGACCAAGGGAGACAAAATGGGTGGCCGCTGGCCTCGTTGGGCAGGTGACTGCTATACACAGGGTCTATAACATGTAAATTTGCTGCGGGGGATTTTTCAGTGGCCGCTATAGGCAGGTGGCCGTTCTATAAAGGTGGCCGCTAAGACAGGTTTGACTGTGCATATATATATATATATACACCCCTGATTTAGAACGATATCATCCATTCGGTAACTTTGTGCAGGTGAACTTTCCTAGATTCCTCTTGGTTTTTGGAGGGGGATCATGGATACAAACAAAAAACAAACAAGTAAGAAACGCTGAATGGCAAATGAATTGACATTTTATTGGAACCCACACTTGAGCTTGAATGAACAGTGAGTGAATGAGCAGGTTGAATTCAGTCTAGTCTGTGATCTGATAAAGCATGACTTGACCTTGAACTTGAACTTGAACTTGATACCTCATTCATTTTTCTACCCCAAGTATTCAAGAAGTTAGAGCAGGTTTCATTGCCTTTGGTTGCTATTGCTTTAAGATTGAGTCAAGGCAAAAGCTGTGATGGAACTGCCGACCTGGGAAGGAACAAGCCTACTACAAAACATATCATAACTTAGGTTGTGAAAATTCAATGTTTTAAAAGCCAACAGAGTAGATCCCATCCATGAGTTTGAAATCCATAAAGTTGGACTTAACTTTTCAAGCACTCGTATGACTCGATGTGGTCCAACGGTGACATCACAGGCAGACTGAATCCAGTGTAGCGTCTGAGGTGTAGGGCGTCTAGAGTCAGTCTTTCCAGTAGGGCTGGGTGACATGGACCTTAGCATATCACGGTATTTTTGGGATCTATCACGATATGACCATATAATGAACTTCAGATGAGTCTTGTATAAAAAGCTGCAAAGCTTAACCTATATAATGACATGAAAAGCAAGTCCCATTGCTGGAGATACCAGGAAACATCTGGAACGCTTAAATCCAATGCTTAATTTCCTAGTACCCGTTGATTACGATGGTTTCTAACGTGAACGCCACCTCCACCGTCGGGGAATATTTGGGTTTTAAACAGAATGAACAAGGTGAGCACAGAAAAAGAAGCCTCGTAGTCCCACAGGACATTACGTGGGAACCGCACCACCTTGTCCTGGATTTGATTTCATTGCTGACGACCATACACCAGCAGAGAGTTGAAGGTCCTCACAACAAACCATAAAACAACCATAAAACCCGCCACACTGAGATGAGGGAGCCAGACACGCAAAAAAAAAAGGCGATGAAATCAATTATCTACAATAGTTTGTAGCATAATTATCAGCCTGCATAATTTGTTTCCCTGACAGGCCTACTTCCAGCCTTCACAGTAAAAGCACTGCATGTTACATTGTTTAACATGGCGTCTACCAAAATAAGGGTCTCAGAAAAAGAGCTTGGATTGGCAGTGAAAGCGCTGGATTTCATTGGTCATCATTTTTTCATGACTATTTTGTTGAGCCAAAATGTTAGAAATATTTTTCTGTCCCCCGTACTGCATACTATAGTATCTTATTTTGTACCCAGTGTGGTTAAAGTGGCATCACAGTAAAACAAGCCTCGTGTGTTCAACTCATTACACCTGATGTGATTTTGAGGGAAGATATGCTGCCGATAGCGGTATCGCTAGTGAAATGCTGGACAATATGAGGACAGTCCTTCCTTCTAAGGCTAAGCCATGACGTTTGAAGATGTAAATGGTGTGTTGTGTCTGTGTCAGACCCAGTGCTGAACTACCTGATGAAAGGTCTACGAGAGAAGCCTCTGGCCTCGGCCGCAGCAAAGGCCATCCACAACATCTGCTCGGTATGCCGGGACCATATGTCCCAACACTTCCAGGGATTGCTGGACATCGCTCGCTCTCTGGACTCTTTTGCATTGTCCTCAGAGGCTGCCGTGGGACTGCTCAAAGGTACGTCAGCAGGCCCCGTCCACTTGCTGCGAGTCTAATGCAAGCATAGGTCAGCAGAGTGGATGCAGCTCAGGGCTGGATAGACCTTGGAGACAGACGGAGCGCCAGTGATTGATATTGTGGGTATTTGTACCTGGTAGGTACGGCGCTGGTCCTTGGGCGTCTTCCTCTGGAGAAGATTGCAGAGTGCCTCGGTGACTTGTGCGCTGTTCAGGTTGCAGCTCTGAAGAAGGTCAGAAGCAGTTAGGAAGTCATCCGTCTATTCTTGTCATGTAATGAAGAAACCAAAGAGGCTTTTGCTCTTTCAGCTTCTGGCTGAAGAATCAACCAACGGCCGATCAGCTGATCCAACTGTGTGGCTGGACAGGCTGGCCGTCATTTTCAGGTAAATGGAGCCCTTTGGGTCGCCAGCGTGGAGCGCCAGTGGTGAAGGTACTGCTTTGTTTCAGGCACACAAACCCCATCGTGGAGAACGGACAGACTCACCCTTGTCAGAAGGTCATCCACGAGGTAAGCCGATCTGTCGCTCGCTTTCATTTCTTTCCGGCATTTGCACCTCGGGTTATACCTGCTTGTAGATCTGGCCTGTGCTGTCCGAGACTCTGAACAGTCACCAGGCTGATAACCGAATCGTGGAGCGATGCTGTCGCTGCCTCCGCTTTGCCGTACGCTGTGTGGGAAAAGGCTCCGCCTCCTTGCTGCAGCCATTGGTTACGCAGGTCAGAGGAATTAAAGATGACTGCATGAAGCCGTGCTGGTCCTCATGTGTGTTACATGTCACGTGTCAGATGGTGAGCGTGTACCAAGTGTATCCGCACTCGTGCTTCCTGTACCTGGGCAGCATCCTGGTGGACGAGTACGGCATGGAGGAGGGCTGTCGACAGGGTCTTCTGGACATGTTGCAGGTGAAATGTTTGGAAAGAATCAGCTGTGATGCTCATGACTTTGCATGAACAGCCTGTTAACCCACCTTGTTAGGCTTTGTGCATGACAACCTTCCAGCTGTTGGAGCAGCCCAATGGTCTCCGGAACCACCCTGACACTGTTGACGACCTCTTCAGACTAGCGACCAGGTAAGCTGCGTCCACCTGCTTTTGCCGATGTATGATATGTGTGATGTGTGACACATGCTGTGTGTAGGTTCGTCCAACGGAGTCCTGTCACGCTGCTCAGCAGCAGCATCGTGGTTCACATCATCCAGTGTGCCATTGCCGCCACCTCGCTGGACCACAGAGACGCTAACTGCAGCGTGATGAAGTTTGTGCGAGACCTCATCCACACCGGCGTGGCCAACGACGTAAGAAGCAAGAAATGTCAGGCGGAGGTCATTGAGTGGATTGAAACCTTCCATGTGTTGTGTGATTCAAGCACATGGAGGACTTTGAGTTGAGGAAGCAGCTGATCGGTCAAGCCATGGAGCAGCACGGCCAGCAACTTGTCACCCAGCTCATGCACTCGTGTTGCTTCTGCCTGCCGCCCTACACGCTACCCGACATTGCAGAGGTGCTCTGGGAGGTCATGGTTTTTGACCGGCCGGTGAGTTGCTGCTGGGCCGCAGCGGGCGAGTGGAATAGGTGGCGCTCACTGCTATGTCCACTTGGTGTCCTCACTGCAGACGTTCTGTCGCTGGTTAGAAAGTGCCCTGAAAGGCTTACCCAAGGAGACGTCAGGAGGAACAGTTACAGTCACGCACAAGCAGCTGACAGATTTCCATAAACAGGTCACCAGGTGAGCAACGCAACAAAGAACACCTGAAATCTATGCTAACCTTGAAGGTGTTGACGAGCACACGCTGCTTCTCCTTCTGCAGTGCTGATGAATGTAAACAAGTGTGTTGGGCCATCAGAGAGTTCACCAGACTGTTCCGCTAAACGCATGTAAGCAAGGGTGCACGTACACACACACACACACACACACACACACACACACACACACACACACACACACGCACGTCTTCTCCACTGCATAGCTATGAATATTCTTATTCATCTGCTCTGTGTATGTGTACTGTGTACTACGTACTGTATGTGTACGACTGTGTGTATGTGTACTGTGTACTACGTACTGTATGTGTGTCTGTGTGTATGTGTATATGTGTACTGTGTACTACGTACTGTATGTGTGTCTGTGTATGTGTATATGTGTACTGTGTACTGTATGTGTGTCTGTGTGTGTATGTGTACTGTGTATATGTGTAATGTATGTGTGTCTATGTGTGTATGTGTATCGTGTACTGTATGTGTGTCTATGTGTGTATGTGTATATGGGTACTGTGTACTATGTACTGTATGTGTGTGTCTGTGTGTATGTGTATTGTGTACTGTATGTGTGTCTATGTGTGTGTATGTGTACTGTGTATATGTGTAATGTATGTGTGTCTATGTGTGTATGTGTATTGTGTACTGTATGTGTGTCTATGTGTGTATGTGTATATGTGTACTATGTACTGTATGTGTGTGTCTATGTGTGTATGTGTATTGTGTACTGTATGTGTGTCTATGTGTGTATGTGTATATGTGTACTGTGTACTATGTACTGTATGTGTGTGTCTATGTGTGTATGTGTGTATGTGTACTCTGTACTACGTACTGTATATGTACGACTGTGTATATGTGTACTACGTACTGTATGTGTGTCTCTATGTGTACTACGTCCTGTATGTGTGTGTCTATGTGTGTATGTGTACTGTGTACTACGTACTGTATGTGTACGTCTATGTGTGTATGTGTACTGTGTACTACTACGTACTGTATGTGTGCGTCTATGTGTACTGTGTACTACGTACTGTATGTGTACGTCTATGTGTGTATGTGTACTGTGTACTACGTACTGTATGTGTGTGTCTATGTGTGTATGTGTACTGTGTACTACGTACTGTATGTGTAGTGAGTACAGAGGTTTTGGAAAGGAGTATACACCTTCTCCTGGCTGCCTTGCCAAGATTTGTGTAGTGCCCTTAGTGTTACTCAGTAACCAAGAAGCTAATGATACTTCTAGTCATGCTAGGTTTGGGAGCTGGATACCCTGGTTCATTTGAATGACTCACTTAAAGAGTCGGACAAGTGAGTTGACCAATATTAACATTTAATGCAACGCCATAACTTGGCAATTTATACACTACATGAAAATAAAAGGTAGAGCTCTTAAAGTAAATGGGGCAAAAAAGAAGTGGTGTCCTTTTTTAATTTTGTGTGCACACTGATGATACTCCTACTCAGACTGCTATATTTTTGAACAGCTTTTACATCTATATTTATCCTTTTTAAGATCAAGATCAAGAGAGTTTTATTGTCATATGCATAGTAAAACAGCAGTTATACTATGCAATGAAAGTCTTATTCTGTTCATTCTCCCAAGAAAAGAAAGAAAACACAAGAAAGAATAAGAATAAGAACATAAGAAACATAAACATAAATACCACTAAATTAAGCAACAACAAAAAGAGACATTAATACAACCAAATATACAAATAAATAAGTAAATAAATAAATAAATAAAGTGCTATGAGTGTGTGCGTGTGTTGCGTGTGGCGTGTGTGAGTGCTTCGTTGAGAAGCCTGATGGCCTGTGGGTAAAAGCTGTTTGCCAGCCTTGTGGTCCTGGACTTCAAACTCCTGTAGCGTCTGCCTGACGGTAGGAGTGTGAATAATGAGTGTTGTGGATGTGTGCTGTCCTTGATGAGGTTGTGTGTTCTTCGTAGGACTCTAGTTTTATAAATGTCTTGCAGTGAGGGGAGGGCTGCCCCAACAATGTTCTGTGAGGTCTTGATCACCCGCTGGAGTGCCTTCCTATCACGTGTTGTACAGTTACCGTACCAAACAGTGATGGAGGCGGTAAGGACACTTTCCATAGTGCATCTGTAGAAGCAACTCAGGATTGTGGTGGACATGCCAAACACTTTTAAACACTATTTCAGCTATACACACACTTATATCAAGTTACATTAAAGTGATCATACCCAAAATGGAATAAGTAACTGAAATGAATCAACAGGAATGGTGGCTTAGCTAGCTCCCATTAGCACCTACAGTGTGCTAACAGTAGGCCTGTAATGCGTGTAACCTTCATGCTAACACAATGAATAGCCACTCAAGATGAGCATTAGCATTGTGCTGATAGCGTTCCCTTTTCACATGTATGCGATTTATTTGTATTGTATTTGTTATTTGTACTTTATTTATCCCACAGCGGGGAAATTCACTTGTTACAGCAGCAAGCAAGATACGCAAGTAAAGAGTACAGTGTAAAGAATACATAGTGACTACAACATGGTTCAGGTGGTGCAGGTGTTGTAGAGCCTGACAGCGGTCGGTATGAAGGACCTGCGGAACCTCTCCTTCTTACGCCGTGGGTGTAACAGTCTGCTGCTGAAGGAGCTGCTAAGGGAACCCACAGTGTCATGTAGCAGGTGAGAGGTGTTGTCCATGATGGACGTCAGCTTAGCCAACATCCTTCTCTCCCCCACTTCCTCCACGGAGTACAGAGGACTGTCCAGGACAGAGCTCGCTCTCCTGATCAGCCTATTGATCCTGCTCCTGTCCCTGTCCGTGCTGCCCCCTCTCCAGCAGCCCACAGCATAGAAGATGGCTGAGGCCACCACAGAGTCATAAAAGGTCCGTAAAAGAGTCCTGCACACACCAAAGGACCTTAGTCTCCTCAGCAGGTGGAGGCGACTCTGCCCCTTCTTGTAGAGGGCGTGGGTGTTGACGGACGAGTCCAGTTTGTTGTTAAGGTGAACACCCAGGAATTTCTAGCTGTCTACCAACTAACTCTATGTCCGCTCCCTGGATGTTCACCGGTGTGAAGTAAGATGTTTTCCTCTGGAAGTTAATGATCATCTCCTTTGTCTTGCTGGTGTTGAGTTGCAGCTGGTTAAGTTCACTCCAGCTGACAAAGTCCCCGATGACGGTCCTGTATTCCAGATCGTTCCCCCTCTGAAACACAACCCACAATGGCTGTGTCATCGGAGAACTTCTGGATGTGACACTGTGTGGAGTTGTGTGTGAAGTCCGAGGTGTAGAGGATGAAGAGGAAAGGGGAGAGCACCATACCCTGAGGGGCACTTGTGCTGCAGAGTACCATGTCAGACACACAGTGACGGAGCCTCACATACTGTGGTCTGTTGGTGAGGTAGTCTATAATCCATGCAGTCAGGTGTTGGTCTACTCCCACACTCTCCATCTTCACTCTGAGTAGTGACGGCTGGATGGTGTGAAAGGCACTGGAGAAGTAAAAGAACATGACCCTCACAGTCCTGTCCTCCAGGTGTAGCAGTGATCTGTGCAGCAGGTAGATCACTGCGTCGTCCACTCCGATCCGAGGCCGGTAAGCAAACTGCAGGGGGTCCAGCTAAGTGCCCACCAGGGGTCGCAGGTGCTGCAGGATAATCCTCTCCATGGTCTTCATCAGGTGAGAGGTCAAGGCAACAGGCCTGAAGTGGTTAGGCTCCTTGGGACGCGGTGTCTTTGGTATTGGGACCACACAGGAGGTCTTCCACAGGGCCGGGACTTTCTCCAGGCTCAGGCTGAGATTGAACAAGTGCCTGAGAACTCCACAGACCTGGTCAGCACAGTCCTTGAGGATTCTAGGGCTGATGCCGTCCGGTCTCGGGGCCTTCCTTGCCTTGATCTTCTTCAGCTGACTCATCACCTGATCATCAGTTATGGAGAGGGGGGTAGAGGATGGCTGGGATGGAGATGTGGGGGTGAAGAGTGGTGAGTTGGTAGGGGAGGGAGGGGGGGCAGACTCAAATCTGTTGAAAAACAGATTGAGTTCATCTGCCCAGATCTTGTCCCCACTGGCTTGGTCTCTCCCGACTCCTTTACCATGGCCTGTGATGGTCTGCAGGCCTCTCCAGACTTCCCTGGCATTATTCTCCTCCAGCCGCTTCTCCAGTTTCCTCCTGTAGCAGTCCTTCCCCTTCCTGATCTTATGCTGGAGTTCCCTCTGGACTCTGCACAGCTCCTCCTTGTACCCCGAGTTGAAGACCCTCTTCTTCTTATTCAGCAGGGCCTTAATCTCAGAGGTCACCCAGGGTTTGTTGTTGGGAAAACACTGCACCAACTTGGAGGGCACAGTGTTCTCCACACAGAAGTTTATATAATCTGTGATGCAGTGTGTCATGCTGTCAACGTCACTGCCATGGGGACTACAGAGCGCTTCCCAGTCTGTTGTCTGGAAGCAGTCTCTGAGCCTAGCACTGCTCTCCTCAGACCACTGCTTCACAGGCCTCTTCACAGGGGGTTGTCTATTCACTACTGGAGTGTAGTCTGTGACGAGATGGACGAGGTTGTGATCAGAACGACCCAGCGGGGGGAGGGGGGATGAGGTGTATGCATCCTTGATGTTTGCATACAAGAGGTCCAAAGTTTTATTGTCTCTAGTGTGGCATTTGACATACTGGGTGAAGGTGGGAAGAGCAGAGGACAGGGAAACATGATTGAAGTCACCGGAGATGAGGAGGAGGGATTGGGGGTGCTGGTTCTGAAGTTGAGAGACGATGGTGTGGATCTGCTCTATAGCTGCAGCAGCGACCGCTGAGAGGGGGATGTACACAGTCATAGCAAGAACATGTGAAAACTCCCTCGGAAGGTAGTACGGCCGCATGCTAACCGCTAACAGTTCCACGTCTCTGGTGCACAGTTGCTCCTTCACACAGATGTGTCCCGGGTGGCACCATCTTTCATTCACAAACACAGCGATTCCCCCTCCCTTCTTCTTACCGCTCTCCGTTGCCTTCCTGTCCGCTCGTACCAGCTGGAATCCGTCCAGTGTGACGTGTGAATCCGGAGAAGGTTCACTCAGCCACGTCTCCGTGAAGCACATGAGGCTGCATTCCCGGTACTCCCTCTGCAGTCGGGTGAGCGCCGTTAGCTCTTTTATCTTGTTGGGGAGAGATCTTACGTTCCCCATGATGATAGACGGTAGACATGGCTTGTACCGTCTTTTCCGCTTCTTGCACTTCACTCCCGACCTGCATCCTCTTCTGCTCCTCCGCAGCTCCTTGGGGATCTCCGGCCTCTCCGCGCAGAGATGGGGTGTGTGGCACAGGGCTAACAGCTGATCCCGGGTGTAAACAATTGAGCCTTGGTTGAATGGGGAGCCGTGGCTGAAGAGGTTTCCCACAGTTGAACTGAAAAGTTCAAAGAGCATCAAGGCGCAGACTAGAAAAGTAACAATATGAACCTCCAGAGCTGCACACTTGACCAAATGCAACCAAAAGAAAAAGTAAGAAGAAGACTAAAATACTATAAAAACACTAAAAGGTGGAAGAAAAGTACAGAGCTGCTGTAACCGGCAGCCACTCACAGGGCGCCATTTTGGGAAGAAAAAAAAATCCATTTGCATGCATTCTGCAAAACCACCAATAGGTGGCACACCCATCCATCCATTTTCTATACCGCTTCTACTCATTAGGGTGGCGGGGGCATGCTGGAGCCTATCCCAACTGACTTCGGGCGGCAGGCGAGGTACACCCTGGACTGGTGTCCAGCCAATGGCAGGGCACATATAGACAACCAATCACATTCATACCTATGGACAATTTAGAGTCTCCAATGAAGCTAACATGCATGTTTTTGGAATGTGGGAGTCCACACAGAGATGCCCAAGGGAGAATCCAACCTTCGAATCTTCCCATCTCCAGACTGTGACTGTGTGGCCAACATGCTAACCACTACTAAACCACCAATAGGTGGCACATATCTAGTATAACAGGTCAGATTGGTAGACATTGTGTCATTTCTAAATGAGACGTGCATGAGAAAGCACTGAGCTGAAGAACCATTATCAATATGAGCTGCATTACTGAAGATGAAAAAGCTGAACTGAGTCGCTTCTCCAAGAACTTTCTCCCCATCCTCTTCAATGTGTTGTCTTGACAATGCTAGGCTTACCAAGGCTCACACGAGGCACACTCGATGCAATGGCTCCTCACGTCAACATATGTGTTTACTGTACTTAATCCTAACAAGTGAGTGGATTCATCACATTTTTACAACTTTGATGTCGTATTTCGTACCAGGATGGTTCTTCAGCTCAGTCACAGTGCTTTCTCATGCACGTCTCATTTAGAAATGACACAATGTCTATCAATCTGACCTGTTATGCTAGAGATATGTGCCACCTATTGGTGGTTTTGCAGAATGCATATAAATCGCATACATCCGTTTAGTTTGGTGTGTGTTTGAATCTGACAAGTTGTGATTTATTTCTTTGGGAGTGTGAAACTCAGCAGTGGTACAATTGGAAGGGAGTGTGACCTCATGCTCATTCTCATGTCTCACCCAAACGGGTAGTGTTGTGAGGGCAGTGGGCAGGGTGACAAGGCAACACAAATACTAATGACTCGTAATCATAGCAGGGTCACTGGTGGTATCACCCTTGCCATGACCGTATAGCATACTTGAGCAGGTCGAACGTGCTGCACTTCACCTTTAAGGGTGGCTCACTCTGTTTTTCCTGTGGAGTTCACCTTGTGTCTGAACTTAGCACACCGGTGATCTGTCTATCACCGTATGCAGAGGACAAGTTGTTAGGGTTTGGCACTGCAGTGTTTCAAGTGTGTTTGTTCCAAAGGGCACCAGCAAGTCAGAATTACTTCACTGGTCTGGTACCACAAAGCCTAAGGTCCACATGTCTGGTTCACCATCAACAAATTCTGTGTGAAACTTGCGCGTGATAGGTAGTAGGCCAAGTGGGGGACAGTTTGACCGTTTGCACCTTCAACATTGTGAGCTTGGGAGGGCTGGGTGAGATGGTCTGACAGGTGAGTTCCAGAAAAGACGCTGTTATTGAGGCCACCTGAGTCGAGGAGACATTTAGGATTGACTCCTGACACTTTTGACATATGCAAAAATAAAATAAATAAATGAATTATGGATGGATGGATGCATGGATGAATGCATGGATGGATGGACGCATGGATGGATGGATGCATGGATGGATGCATGGATGGATGGCTGCTTATCCTCACTAGGTAGCATTGAGAAAACAAGCAGGTGAGATGATAGCAGGTGAGATAATAACAGGTGAGATAACAGGTGAGATAACAGGTGAGATGATAGCAGGTGAGATGATAGCAGGTGAGATGATAGCAGGTGAGATAACAGGTGAGATGATAGCAGGTGAGATGATAACAGGTGAGATGATAACAGGTGAGATGATAGCAGGTGAGATGATAGCAGGTGAGATGATAACAGGTGAGATGATAACAGGTGCGATGATTGCAGGTGAGATGATAGCAGGTGATATGATGTCTCTCTGCTTGTAAGGACAGAAAGTCGACCTTTTCATTCACGTTGTGAAACACTAAAGTCAACATTGGTGTTCATATGTTTCAGATCAAGTCTTTGGGAATTCACACGTGACAGCAGAAGCAGGAAGTGCTGGAAGGACTCTGACAAGACTTTGAATGGACGCTACAAGGTGGACAGATGTCAAGGACTTATTTAACAGATGCACCTGCAGCAGGTGGGAGGTGGGAAGGGCAGGCCGAGGAGGCTTCAAAAGTGAACAAGTGGGTGAGAAACGGAATGTGCCTGGTCAACTGTTTTTAAGAGAAACTTTATTTTTGGACTCGGTGGTTTGGACGATGCTGTACAAAGAGCCAAATGGTATCCTGTGGAGGACATGTCACTTTTAACCTTTGAAAGTTGACTTTCATGGGACGTGACAGAGTGAACTCTGACATGACGTCATCACGGATATTGCCTTGTTGTAGACAATAAACAACAAATGTCATATCAAACCTCACGATCCTAAATGTTTGACACCACTTGCTCTTATTTGTCACGGTGCACATGATGGTAAGATGATTCCATGTGGAAAGGCAGCTTCAAGCATTTGCTGACCTGTATTTGATTTTCAGCAGTTCAAATCAGCAAAAGCGTTTCTACCTCCAAGCCTCACCTCGTCCGCCAAGTTCCGACGGCGGTGGATGACAAATGGACACCTATCATCCATAGTCAAGCAGGTGCAGTGTTGCACAGACATCACGCCGCTGAAGGAACTCTTATGACGCGTTTCTGCTGCAAAGTGGGAGAGTTCCCACCATTGGATGCTGTCATGCTAAACTGTTAGCATTGTCACTTTGACATGGATTTCTTTGAACTAGCTTAGTGTGATATCTCCTGCAGTCTTGGATGAAAGTATTCAAGTCCAGGGAGGAGCATCACATCACCAAATGAGCTTTGCAGTAATGTTTCTCTGCAGGGACGCTGAAGTACTCAAATTGCTTTTACTTTGACGTCTTTTCTTCCTTTGAGTGGACTTGCTGTGTGTGTGCCTTCTTTGGTAGGTTTTTACTGATTGATTACGATATTACAGAATAGCATGAGTGCTGATGTTTTTAATGTCCTCCCAAAGATGGCTGACCTCCTCACCAGAGCAGGAGGAAGAACAGGAGTCCAGTGCTGACCAGACCCCCCCAGAAGAGGAGAAGAAGATATAGGACATAGAAAAGGTGCTTTGGTTTCTTTTGGAAGCCGCCATAAAATGTATTTAAGCCTGATTATTTCATGTGTAATGAATAGAAATATTTTGACTATGAGAATATTTCCTTTCTTTGTCATAATTCCTGCACACTACTGCATTGCATCGTCTAACAGTGTAGCCCATAACCTCCCCATCAGGTGTAAGTATAGCACCCTCCCCTATTTGAACACTTCTATTATACTAGCACTGTGTTTGGAAACTAGCAATGTTTCAGCACCAAGAGAGAAAATGACATGATGATCCACAAAAGGAGCATCCTGTCCTAGGACATTACCTCTCTGTGGCCCCTTGCTGTTCTTCCCGGGGAGGGGGCTCTCTGGGCTGGTTCTTGGGGGGACTGATCTTTGTGCTGCCTGCCCCTGTGGGCCCGGTGGCTTTCTGGTGGTGGGGGCTCGGCCTGGCTATTTGGGGCGGGGCTTTCAGAGTGGTGGAGGAGGGGGGGCCCTCTCCTTTCATGCATTCTCAGTGGCAATTACACGCTCACCCACTCATGCACCTTTACATATATGAAGACTTGCACACATCCAGAGATACCTGCACACACGTACATATGCACACTCACAGTACACACGTACTTCATCACAGTACTCACTGAGTTAACCACCGTGTTATTATGTTGTAGCTTTTATTACAATATGATGATAGTTTTTACAATGACGTGCATTACAGTTATCATTGTGATCACTATCATAGTTCATCATTTCATGACTACTATTATGTGTGACTGTTTCAATGCAGTATTATCATTGATATCACTATCACAGTTCATCATTTCATTACTACTATTATGTGTGACTGTTTCAATGCAGTATTATCATTGATATCACTATCACAGTTCATCATTTCATTACTACTATTATGTGTGACTGTTTCAATGCAGTATTATCATTGATATCACTATCATAGTTCAACATTTCATTACTACTATTATGTGTGACTGTTTCAATGCAGTATTATCATTGATATCACTATCATAGTTCATCATTTCATCACTACTATTATGTGTGACTGTTTCAATGCAGTATTATCATTGATATCACTATCATAGTTCATCATTTCATCACTACTATTATGTGTGACTGTTTCAATGCAGTATTATTATTGATATCACTATCATAGTTCATCATTTCATTACTACTATTATGTGTGACTGTTTCAATGCAGTATTATCATTGATATCACTATCATAGTTCATCATTTCATTACTACTATTATGTGTGACTGTTTCAATGCAGTATTATCATTGTGGTTGTTGATATTATTTTGTCCTTTCCATCAGGGTCTTTAAAGTCGTTACATTTGCTGATGTCGTCCTGTATGTTTCTGTTCTTCTCTTATTGTTGTTACTGCTGTTGTCCTTGTCTCTGTCTTTTTTGTCCCCCTTTCTTTTCTCTTCTTCTCTGTCCCCTCCTGCTCTGGTCCGAACACTCCAAATTTGCATAATAAGTCCAATAAATAGTGCATAACAGGGGAAGTGTCTCGCACACTGTTCCCTGGCAGAGTAGATCTGTTGAGCATGAGAAAGACGAGGGGCAAAAGCAGACACCTCCACACAGAAAAGGGGGAAAACCCAGTTGGATTATGACTGAGAACAAAAAATGTCATACTTAGATTGTGTCATAAGGAATGGAGAATCAGGAGTAAGAGTGGTCATCATCTGTCGTGGTATCATATGTACACAGCGGTGAGTAATTAGTGTCGTAGGGCGTCAAGCTTCCTGCTTTTGTCAAGTGCTGATGTGTCTTTGCTTGCTTCTGATGCTTACTGCTATTTTTCACTTAGAAATCATTCTACTTTTTCCCCAAGTATGTCAACCAAGACTTATCTATCATAAACAGAGTAGCTACCTGCAGCTGTCTCTCACATCACAAGTGATACCTGAGGAACTGGCAAACGACCAAGGAGTGAAACCTCTGATTGTACGTGTGGTGCAGTGGATGTCAGAAAGCAACAGTCAACCTTGAAAAAGACTTGATAAAGTGGCGATATCGTCCTTCATCAGTGGATCTCTCCCAAACGTTGGCAGGATGAACTCATTCAGACAAATGTCTGTCCAAAGTCTGAGTGCGGAGGACTGCACTTCTTTCACAATTTCAATCTCTTTGGCAAACAGACGATGTGTTTAAAGCTGCTCGAGTCCTGACTAGAAACAGGAAATATGAGCATATCAGTCCAGTACTCAGGTCTCCGCACTGGCTTCCTGTCGCTCAGACAATAGACTTGAAAACAGCTGTGTTTATGTTCACGTCCTTTCATGGTCTTCATGGCCAAAGTACATCTCTGACATGTTCCACATCAACCATCTCCAGCTCTGAGAAGCTCAGGGGGGGTCTCCTGCGGGTGCCCAGAGTCAGGACGACGCACGGTGAGGCTGCGTTTCAGTTCAATGCTGCTAAAATCTGGAACAGTCTTCCAGAAGATGTGAAACAATCCTCAACTTTGGCAACGTTCAAATCCATGCTGGAAACACTTCTATTCAATCGTGCATATCACAACGCTAACTATTTTCTGCACTCTTCACTTTTCATTATTTTGGTTTTATGGAACTTTATGGAATGATTTTATGTTTTTATGGAATAATTTTATCCTTGAGTTTTGAATGACCTTGTGCATGAATTTTGCTCCAGAAATAAACTTACCTTGCCATTGATTAATATTAAATTGATTAATATTCCATATATATATATATATATATATATATATATATATATATGTGTGTGTGTGTGTATATATATATATGTATGTGTATGAATATATATATATGTTTTCTACAGTAAATACAGACCCTTTCCAAAAAATTAGAATGTCATGGAAAAGTTGTTTAATTTCCATAATTCCATTCAAAAAGTTAAACTTTCATAGATTATAGATTCAGGGCCCACAATTTAAACGATTTCAAGTGTTTATTTGTTTATTTTTATGTAATTTGGGCTTCCAGCTCATTAAACCCACAAAAACAGGAATTCAAAAAATTTGCATACTGTGAAGAAATCACCATTTACTTCTCAGTTTTTGCAGGAAAAAAAAGAAAGAAATTAGGATCACATCAAATCAATCAAAATATGGTACTTTCAAAACGATATGTCAATCTTCAATACTTGGTTGGGAATCCCTTTGCCTTAATCACTGCCTCGATGCCACGTGGCATTGAAGCAATCAGCCTGTGGCATTGCCTGGGAGTTATGGAAGCCCAGATTTCCTTGATGCTTCCTGTCAGCTCTTCTTTGTTGTTGGGTCTGGTGCCCCTCATTTTCCTCTTGAGAATACCCCATAGATTCTCAATGGGGTTTAGGTCCGGTGAGTTGGCTGGCCAGTCAAGCACTGTGATGGCATGGGCATCAAACCAGCTTTTGGTGCTTCTGGCGGTATGGGCAGGGGCCAGGTCCTGCTGGAAGATGAAATCTGCATCTCCATACAGATCCTCAGCAGAAGGAATCATGAAGTCCTCTAAAACATTCTGGTAGACTGTTGCGGTGACCTTGGATTTAAGAAAGCAGAGTTTACCAACACCTGAACCGGACATTGCACCCCAAATCATGACGGACTGTGGATATTTCACACTGGACCTCAGGCAGCTTGGGTTCTGTTCCTCACCCGTCTTCCTCCAAACCCTTGGACCTTGATTCCCAAATGAAAGGCACACTTTACTTTCATCGGAAAAGAGGACCTTGGACCAATGGCCAACAGTCCAGTCCTTCTTCTCCTTGGCCCAGTGGAGACGCTTCCTACGTTGGCTCAGGTTCACAAGTGGCTTGACCCGAGGAACCCGACAGTTGTAGCCCATCTCCCGGATGCGTCTGAATGTGGTGGTTTCTGAAGCTGTGACTCCCGCCTCATTCCACTCTTTCTGGATCTCTGCCAGATTCTTGAATCTTCCCTGTTTGATAATCCGCTGAAGCCCACGGTCATCTCTTTTGCTGGTGCATCTTCTCCTGCCACATTTTGCCCTTCCTCTAGACTTTCCATTGATATGCTTGGACACAGCACTCTGAACAACCAGCCTCCTTAGCTATGAACTTTTGTGGCTTACCCATCCAATAGAGGGTATCAATGATGGTCTTCTGGCCAGTTGTCATGTCTGCAGTCTTCTCCATATTGAACCGAAATGAGACAATTGAACCAAACTGAAGCAATTTAATGACACCTGGGGAAGCCTGTGCAGGTGATTTGAGTTTAGTAGA